>NW_020455643.1:6920829-6946641 GCF_003342845.1 Nothoprocta perdicaria | reverse complement strand
CCCCATACCCTTAAGTAGCTGCAGGTGACTAAATGTCTTAATTAACAACTGTTAACGTCTTCAAAACAGCTGCAGAAGATGCAAAAGGAAAAAGTAAACCTGCAGAACCAGCTGACTGACACGGAAGAGCGCACAGCAGCGATGACGTCTCACTTAAAAAACGTGAGGCAGGAGTTCAGCTTCACGCAGGTAAAGTGCCCATCAAGTACGTGCATCTTAGCAGCCGCACTGGCGACACGAGGTTCTTCTGTGGCTTATGTCCCCATGTGTTTTGGCACTTGCATTAGAGATTTGTCAGGCCCATCCTCTAGGACTTGCACAGGAAGCGTATGTTAAATCATGTGTCTTGGTGACAATATTTGGTCGTTGAAAAAGCCCACTCATGATGCATTTTACAAATCTCCATGAAAAATTGTCATAGATAATATGAAAAGATGTAGTCCAGGTGATGGAAAAAGAAAAAGAAAAAAGAGATGGTTTTTGGACTTGACAACGAAAGGAGAKGCTCAAGTTGTTAAGAGACCTCCAGTTGGACTCTGAGCCCCTTGGGGCTGGAATGAGTGCTTAAACTTCCCAAAACTGCCAAGTCAGGTAGAATCCAGAACTGCCACATCAGTTATTACAGTATCCCATGGGAAAAAAGCAGCACGAGCCATTCTCTGTGTAGGAGAAGCTTCTAGTAAAATAACAGATTAATTGTTATAAGGATCTCTCAAATCACTTTTCTCAGGAAGATTAGATGATACAGAGATGTTGYCCTAGGCCAGCCTGGTGCACAGCTCAAAACAATAAAATCACTTCTCTTGATTTGCCTCCCAAATGTGACATAAATCCCTCCYGGGTTAAGAGACCGAAATTTCAACACTAAAGTTACTCAAAAAATTTCTATATTTAAATGAAAATCAGGCTATTTCTGATTGGTTGTATATAAAATGCCTTTTTTTTTTTTTTTTTTTTTTTTTTTTTCTGGAGTTAAAGGTCTATAAATGTAAAATGCTGAATTGTATTATTCTCTAGTCTCTTTACAAAGCCAGAGCAAATGAAATTGTAACTGAACAACACTTCAAAGCCCTTGCTGAGAGAGAATGTGGACGTCTCAAAAGTGAGATTAAACGACTGGAAGATGAAATAGTTTTCTTAAGAGAAAAGAAAAACAGTCAAGAAGTAAGATTTGAACATTTTTAAGAGAACTTCTATATTGCAGTTAATTTTCATGACTTTTTTGCACTCGTGCTTGCAGAAGTCAAGAAGATGTTTTATATGTAAAACCTATAAATTTAAAGTGATCTAGATGTACTTTTCATGGTATGCACAGAATGACATTGAGTAACTCCTTATGCAGACTGGACAAGACTTAGGAAATACTAACTAGATGTTGAAAGACATTTCTTTCAGCATTAGACAACATTACCAYGTTCAAGAACTCAGTGTGATGTATATTGATATGGACAGATAGATAGATATCACTCTCAAAGCCATGGAGGTGGGCTAACAAGCGAGGTACTGTTAATGCCAGATGTTAACTCTGACAATATGATCACTGTAAACTTCARTTCTCACAGAAGCTTGAACTGCTCGTTTCAGTTAATATTCACAGAATTTATTGGACATCTGACATTTATTTCAAATTTTATTAGAATAATATAAGCAAAACCACCAAGAAGCTGGAAGACTTAAGACAACAGCTGAACTGTGATGAGGAAGTTTTGGAGAGTTGGATAAAGGAATCAAATCGTAAAGATAATGATGCTATGACAATTCAGAAGTATGCACAACGAGATGAGGAGAAACTAGGAGTAAGTAGATCCAACAGTAATTTGGTAGAAACAAAAGCAAAGACCTATTTTTAGCACCTAAAGACTTGGTTATATTTTCAAGGCAAGTAAGACTGACAAGATTTTGTAAAACAGCGCGTTTAACATATGATGGTTTCCACTTGGCACAACAGCGGAATTCTTTAGCAGGCTCATTTTAAAGGCCAGAGAGATTCAATTTTACAAGGCTAGAAGGCATTAATTTCCTTATTCTCCTAGATAAAATTTAAGTTTTACTTTTACCTAGATAAGAAAGTGTAATAGTAATTTCTCATGGTCATTAGAAAACTGTGCCACCAGTTACCAACACAACTTCGCAACGAAATAAGTGTGGAGTTTGCTTTAAAAACTGATGCCGGATATGAATAGACAACATAATTTTCCTATTTGAATTGAATTTATTAATATTTCTGATAAAGGCTATTTGAGTAAAACTGTCTAGAGTCATGAGAGGCAGTATAAATAGATGCTGCAGGCACAAGTTCAGATTTCATAAGGATTGTAGCTGTGGCAGAACTTCAAAAAYGTCTGACCTTACATATTCATTATTAAATACATTATCCTTTCATATCATCTCATTTCAGGCACTAACGCTCCAAGTAGAAAAGCTGACCATGCAAGCAAATCAGAAACACAGAGCTCTTGATAATGAGCTTACAGAAACCATAACAGCTCAGGTTTGTGCTTAAAGTTCTTGAAGATTTATTGTTTTTTTTTTTTTTTTAATTTTTATTTTTAAATCAAGAATCATAGCAGTCCTTCCTTTTAAACAGATAGAGCTTGACAAGACAGCTGAAGATTTTCGCAGAGTTCATCGGGAAAGGCAAGAAGTCATCAGGCAGTGGGAGAATGCCATCGAACAGATGCAAAGAAGAGATCAACAGATTGATCACTGTGCTATGGTAAAATTTTGTCGTGACTCATCTGTATATCTGGCTACATAYATATAAAATTGGCTGGAATTTGCCACTCTCCCATGTAGAACAGTTTTGGATGTACAGTGTGGTGGTGGTTTTGTGGTGACTTCCTGTATTCTGTATTAAGTTGTATCAGAGTCCAGGTATTACAGAAAGATATGCAAAGGCAGTACATTGTTTTGGTGAAGTTGATAGACATTAATTATATTTATTATGAAAGGAGTCTCTCTCACTAAGTAATGGTGCTGTGCTTGATATTATAAAACATTTGATTTTCAGTCTCAGGGCCATCAGAAGATGCAAAGCATGCAAGTCTTAGAGCTGCTTTTTCTCTAATCTAAGCAGTAATAAGATAGAGTGTTTCTCAGTGCATGAGTACAGAAATACCACATGGAGAGATTTTGTGTTTGGGTGGTGATTAAAAAAAAAAAAAAAAACATCACTACCACTTATGTCACAATTTTGACAAATAATCATATAAAAATAACTAACTAGATCCTGCAGATCCAGAGAGGTAACAGCACTCCTGAACTTGAACAATGTGACAAGTAGGCCGCCTCATGCAAATGGCAGTCTTAAGAGTAGTCTATCTGTTAATACAAGGCATCTTAACTAACACAAGCAAGTCTAAAATGTTTTTATTCTGCTAGTTAATAACAGAGATAAAACAGGAGATGCGAGAAAAAGAGACTGTCCTCAAAGAGAAGACCTCCTTTTTGATCAATGAAACTGTTAATAATGTRGAATATGAAAAGGCCATTTCTTCTGCTGAGCGGGAAGCAACTAGCCTCCGAAACGAGTATCAAAGCCAGGAGACTTACAGAGTTCAGCTGCAGGATGAGGTAATGATGACCAAATAGTTCAGAGAAACAGACTGAAAAAGTCTCTAACTACAGAGAGGAAATATTGAAATAAAAACTTACTAGGAGCATAGCATAAAACCAAAGTCTCTTCCTTGCAATCTGCTTTTAATTATTGRAATCTGAATCAGGAACCCAATCCCTTCACTGTTGGGAGTGAACAAGAGCAGAAGCAGAGCCACTGGGATGACCTTGTATTCTCAATTGCATTGGTACAAGATAGGTAAATTTTCTCTTGATTTCTATGCTATTCATTCAATACTTCAGAAGGTGTGCCTTGCTATCAGCATGTGTAGCCTGCAGGATTGTATGATGACGAGAGAAATTTCTTCTGGATTCCAAATTACTGTTACCCTATGCTTTGAAAAGTAACTCTTGATAGTCCTTGTAGTAATGTTAAAATTAGTGGGGAAACAAAAAACAAGAGAGGAAAAACCCCCACAAACTTCCACATAGGTAATTTAAGTCTCCAGGGTCTGCTAAGAAGGGATACATTTGTATTACTTTTCTGTTAAAGGGAAAACAGTAACACTGGCAAGGCTCTGTGACTCAAATATCTCTGTGCATCTATTGTGACACTAAAATTGGATAACTTCTCTGTAGTAGCTGGTTCAGAAGCTGATATCCTAATTAAATTATCCATATTCTACACAACTAAAAATATCCCCTTCAGTCAGAGGTTCCAATGCAGGGAAAAATGGCTTTGGAGGCTGGATTCCTCCAGCAGCTCCCAAGCTGCAGTCTGCTCCATTACCCTACACTTCATGCAGACTTCAGGGTTCATGGGATTGGCAGATTTTTCTCTCTTAAGCTGTGAGCTCCTTAAAGATCTCCAAAAATTAATGCCATGTAATGTGCTYGAGAATAGTGTCCCATTGTTGGGTGCCAGAGTCTCTGGGGGATATAACTGAGGAACAGAAAGCATCTGAGACTTCCCTTTCACTCTGAATCAGTGAGAAACCTGCTATATACTTTTGAACAGGTTACAAGGTTTCTCTTAAAGGCAATTACACTGTTAAGTGATACCATGAAGATTAATGAGCTACTTCTACATTACMATATTCCTATCCTATTTATACTCAAGGAAGTTAAGACTAGCAATGGTGATTAGATATATAAGAATACCCCTGGTTACAAAGAACCTCACATTAAAATTGGATACGCTCTATAAAAGCCTGGTTCCACTCATAGAGATGCTATTGGACAAGGGTTGTGGCCTCCAGCTACTTCATAATTCATCCTGTAACCTTCATAACTATGAATGCCAGTTACTGACTCTATGAGCTGTGSTGATGTAAATCAGAACAGAATTTGCAGCACTTTTCATTTAGAAAACTGTTACTTTTCAATAAACAGAACTTATAATTTTAAGGAGCCTGAGATGTACTAAAGTCAAAATGKAGCAAACAAACTCTTATTTAATTTATTAGCTGAACACCCTGAAATGCACTGTGGCAAGAACTACTTCTGATCTAGAATCTTCAAGGATACAAGCATCCAATCTGAAAAAGGAAATTCAGAATAAACTATCCAGGTAAGAAACAGACCTTTAGAAACATGGTTTGTAAGATGTATTCAGATCCCTGATGGAACAAAAACCTTCAATAATGGTTTTTTTAAGGCATTCAATTTTCWGTCTGTTTTACTTGCTGCGTAGATTCTGGGCCTGTGCAACTTAAATACTCCAAGTAATCCTYGTTTTTAAAGCAGATGTAAAATCTGAAGAAATCCTTGGTTATCATACATTCAAGTTTAGCGACTTTTTAATGCAACCGCTCAACTAGATATGATATTTAGTTTTMGCAGTGTTGTATGTGCAACTTTTAGTTTAACTTAATACATCATGGAACTGTTTTAGATTAGCCTCTCTTAACGAGCAAAATGCAAGTCTTTCCAATAAACTGAAGCTTGTGACTGAGAAAACACTGACGTCAGAGGAGAAAGCTTTRAGAATGGAAGAAATACTAAAGGAAGAAGAGAAAATTGTCAAGGTAAAATGTTTTAAATAGTTTCTGCAAGTGAGGATTCATTTGAACTTTGCAACTTCTATATTAAACAWGTGCTTATTTATGGATTGGAATCGAATATAGATATTAATATGACAATTAGCCACTTCAACTCAAGGTTTTTGAAGGGTAGACAGAATATCATTACTTGAATCATAACAAGTCACATAATAGCAAGGTATGATCCAAGTTTATAAAAAAAATTTGTCTAACCTTGTATTTTGAAGACCTATGAAATTCCACATTACTACTAGTGCTCATTTTTAAATCTCCCTATATATGATTAACGAAGGCAAATAATTTCTTAGAATGCCTTGTTTAATCATTAATTTGTCATTAGGAAAAAGAAACAGAAATGAAGCATTTGAAAGACCTACATTTCAAGAAAACCCAGGAGTTAAATGAAGAGAAGGAGAAGGAGAAGAGTGTGGTGGCAGAAATCGAGGGAAGTCGGACAGCACTTAAAAATCTTAACAGTCGTCTGCGTAAACTTGATGCAGACGCATTAAGACAACAGGAAATAATGTATAAACAGGTAAAATGTTAACAAGCCCTCCCTTTGTTATTCCCTCAAAGTAACAATAATATGAAATAGCTTGAGTTCTTTTATTCCTATTAACATATTACTCTCAGAAATTCTGTGCCATGTTAATTTGAAGGCTGCATTTCTGTCTCTAGATGTATGAATAAAGCTGAAATAACTGAAAGTTGCTCTATATCACCCATGTTATGTGCTTGTACATTTCATTATTTTTGGATCTTTCCCTTCTGCACTAATTTCTCAAATCAATTCTTTACTTTGATCCCTCTGAACCACAGACACCTCAGGGTAAATTTTTAAAGAGATACAAGAGGTACATGCCAAAATCCTGTTATTTACTAATTGGATTTTGTGCATATTTCCTATGCACCACTTTGAAAATCTGCCCTTTTCTATCAACATCTGCTAGTAAGACCAACATGGCAACTCCACTGTAAGCCTCCCTACAGCAGACTTTGCTGGGTGTGCTTTGTTATTCACACAAGATTACTTCTGAACCATCACTGCACATCAGTCATCTAAGAACATTTTTGCTATGTTTGACATTAATGAAGTTTAAAAGCCACAGATTATTATAAAACACTAGTTTAATTAGATGATTGTCCTAAAGCCAACATCWAGTTCCAAGTCTGTATCTCATGTTAGCTTAATGGAAGGCTGAAATTGCTTATCTTAGACTCTAATTTATTCTTTTAAATTATTTCAACAGGATTTTTATATTCAGCAAGTTGAGAGACGGCTGTCACGGTTAGAAGGGGAGGTTAATGTGGATGAAAAGCAAGTTCTGGAAGCAAAAGTGGCTGAACTTAAGAAAACCTTAGAAGAAAAGAAAAATACATATAATATTTTACATGGACAACACAAGAAACTTCAGGTAACTTCCTAGAGCATCAGTCTTTTTCCTGCAATGGAATTAAGTGAATTAAGTAAATTTCTTATTAATAATTTGGTACTGGTTTTAAATATATGTAAGCCAACTTYGTATCTCATATTTTCCCTGTACCTTCCAGGAAGTTCATAATTCCTAAGATGCATTCCTAAGATGTATTAGCACAAAGACAACAGTTGAAATGTTGGGAACACAAGCTTAATTTCCATTTCAAAACATGATCGACTGCTTGTAAATGTCTGAATTTATTATTAGAATGATAGTCTGAAAGCTACAGATTGTTATTCTTTGACAGTACTCTTTGTTTTTGTGTATTTTTCAAAAAATTGGTACATCTGCATTTAGTTTTACAAGGTAACATTACTAAATACTACTAAATTGGAGGGACAGTATTTATTAATACTCTTGAGTCATACCAAATTCAGATGGTTTTATGAAGATGAATTAATAACCTATAAGCCAGAGTCTGACATATCAAAGCCCTGTTTTTTTTCTTTTTTTAAACCAAGACCAAAAAATATAACATTAGAATTATTGGCTGAAAGATTCACCCAGTAGCACATGGATACAAGATGATGAGAGTCCTTGGTACCAGGATTTTTAAATATTTCATTTAAAATTACCTAATTTTGGTACAACTTGTACTCAATGAAATGAATTAAATGTAACTTATTTGGAAACAGAATGATCTCCAATTCATCAAGAGAGCAATGGATAAGACAGGAGAAGAAACAAATGATGTGATGATCAAGATCAATGAACTAAATCTTTACAATGAGAAATCAGATCAGGAGTTAAAAAAAGCTAAAGCTACCAAGCAGGTACAGTATTATTTTCCAAATTTCCTTTTTTTTTTTTTTTTTTTTTTTTTTGGAATGGACAACGTGTCAAGGCTGTTGTCAGTCTCCTGCAGAGCAACACAAGGAACCCTACTAGTTTATAGCTCGCACCTTCCTTTGCAAACTTGGATTTGGGTCACTTTCATAGCTATTATGTTAACAGGCGCATTAAACAGCTCACATTGACTTAAATGTTTCTTCTTCTAGCCAGCATGTCTTCTCCCAGGATTAGATTTTCATTCTCAATCTGTGATGCTAATCATTTTCTTATTRAATTTTGAGATTTTTCAGGAGACAGTTTGATCCATCAGCCCTGCTGCAACTTGCTACACTTGCTCCCCACAGCCATTTCTCCCTAACGTGGAAGATTTTTTTAGGGGGTGAAATTCAGGTGAACATAGGAAGGAAGGCGATAGCATGAGAAAAATCAGAGTATGAAAATAATTGGGCTACGTAAGAGGAGATTTTCTGGTTTTCATGCTTCAAAGTGCTCATGTGCTAGCGAGATTCATAAATGACTGCATTTCATGTGCTTCAATATACATGAAGTTGCTCATAATACATCATAATTTACAGACATACAGAACCTAGAATATTTTCCAAGAGAGCTGTACTGYTTCAAAAAACATGTAACAGCTTGAGATCGTTCCTTGCAAGATCTGCTTCTTTGCTTTAAAAATCTTTATTATCTCTCACTTCATAATACCAAATTAAAAGAAAGTTGCACGTGAAAATGCCTAGTGACTCCATTGCTCAGTCTCAACTACTGCTTCCAAAGAATTTCTAGAAAGCCATTCAGGAAGCAACTTAACCATACAGCACTCRCCATGTAAACTGTTAGCAAAGGAGAAATTAAGAACATTCTTAAATGCAGAGCAGAATGAGTCCTACAGAGGTATATACAGAGGGCACAAAAATGGATGCTTTGTATTTTAACTGATTTATAAATATCTAAATAAAAGGAAACTTTCTTATTCCGAGCTTTTTTTTGACATTTGTTAGGAGATGATGGTTGAAGAAAATCTCTTAAAACTAGAACTGAAACGTCTTCAAGATACTCTGTCTAATAAGGCAGAGAAAGTTCTCACACTGGAAAAAGAAAAACTGAAGTTAAAGACAGCAATAGCAGAAAGAACGGAAGAAATTAAGATTCACAAGGCAATGATGGATTCTCAGATAAAACTTGTGGATCAGGAACGTCAACGTGTAAGGTATCTCATTCATAGCAACTTAAGAACCACAATACAACTTAAAACATATGTTCCCAAAAGATCTTTCCCTAAAACTCCTAGGTTCCTAGGTAATCAGTCTCCAGGTGCTTTTTTTTTTTTTTTTTTTTTTTTTTTTTTTTTTTTTATATCTTCTGCATAATAAAATGGTACCTTGTATTTTTCCCTATTCTTAAATTGTTTTTATTACATTTAACATTTTTGGGCCATTAAAGTTTCAACTGAAGTCAACTGAAACTTATATTAAAAATTTCTACCTCTAACATGGGAACTTCCTCGCAGAGGAATAAGCATTTGATTCTCTTCCACCAATGGAGAAACTGAGAATGAAGTAAATCTTGCTCAAAATCATACACTGAAGAAGCATATTGTTTTGGCTAGCCTTTCTTGGAAAACAAGAAACAAGGCTTGGCTTTCAGCCTTGCACAATATCTCAGTCCCTGCTGTCCAGTGTCAGGGGTGTACAAGAGTTTACTGTTTAACCTGCTAGTAAAGATGCTCTCTAGCATTGAAGGGAAACTTCAGCTGCATGTGCTGCTACTTTAACTTTACAATGTCAGACAAAAGCTTTGTAAATTAAAGCTTACACGTGCCATCGTGCACTTTTCAAAATAAAGAGGAACTTAAAGGAATTAGGGCTCTGACAAGCTACTTTAAAAAGTTACTTTTGAAGAGGATTTATTCAAAAGTACTTGGTAAAACTGTGAGTTTGGCTCACCTGTAAGATTTTTTTTCCCCTTAATAGACAAGTTCTTCACTATCTGTCCTGTATGACAAAATTCTTAAGCCTCCTACAGCACATACTTGTCTCACTTTTGCCTACCTATTATGATATAAAAAACACTGTATAAAGCAGCCACCCTTAAAGAAACTTTTCYTTTCTGTAATACACAACACATCCATTAATCTTCAGCTCTGCACTCCCACTATTGTTAGTGGTTAAATCCAGCCAAAATCCAAACATTCAGCTGCTGAGTTGCTGAAATGGGGCAGGCTTTTTATTCACTCCTCGCTAACCACACCCCACACAATAGGAAATTAGAGTGATTTAGTGTTACTAAAGCTTAACTGCTCACTGAGTGTGCAGACTTTTTTTCTTTTTTTTTTTCCTCCCCTCTGATAATTACACACCTAATTGGTACTTCCATGTAATTTGATTTGGGGTTGTTGCCTGCTGTTGCTTACACTCATCCAGCAGTGGCAATATTAAAGTAGTATCAGCAGGGGGCAGTTTGTGCAGCTGTAGGATTAAAATGCCAAACCTTTAAATATTTTCTGAGAGCTGTGACACAGCCTCCCATGATGCAGTGATCTGGAATATGACAGTAAATTTGACTCATTTTAGAAATGAAAAAGAACTGTGGACAGCCAGAAAGAGAGGAAAACAAACAAAAAAAGGACTGTGGCTAAGGGAGCAACAAAAGCCAGTATCAAGTCAACTACTGCCATACCTACCTTCTAATACATAGACAGAACGCTCGGGTAATTTAACGAGTAATTTAAACTGCTATAGCAAAAAGGGCCTGCAATATAATACAAGACTTTCTCCACCCATTTATTCTTCCTTAAAATAAATTAGTGCTGAACTCCAAGACCGCCTGAACAAAATCGATAAACTGCGAAGCAGGTATGAAATTCTTACTGTTGTCATGATGCCACCTGAAGGAGAAGAGGAGAAAACTCAGGCCTACTATGTAATTAAGGTATTGTATTAGCTTTATAATTTATGGCAGAAGTAGTAGAGTATTAAGCTATAGATTTCCCTGGGCTCCACTGCAGTAACTAAGACAAGCTCTTATCTACTATTTGCTTTCAGTCTTATTGTTTTATGTTATCTGACATTGTTGTTTATTTAAATAGYACAGGGATTTCAAATTAATTGCTGTGGTCAGTCCTGTTATAAGCAGAGTTCTAATTTGGTGCAGTTTGAAAATCTTACTGCAGTACTCATTAATTTTTTATGTAGTCACACAAAATACTACTAGCTCACTGGTAATCCATCCATGTGTGAAAATCAGTTTATCACYGTGTTTGATACAATCTTAATTTCTTTTAGCCTTCAGGGAATGTTATTTTGAGGTATTTATTTTACCATATCACTTTTTCATGCTCACACTAACTTACTCTTCATCTTTGCACACTTYCACCTTTCACAAAAAACTATATCCACAATACAAGAGCTGATTCTAGAATATCCACAAGTTGTCTGATTTGCTTCTAAATTAAATCAACAACAGACCCTCAATATAGCCCTATGGTCCCTGTGCGTGTACCCCCAACAATGGTGAGGTGCTGCTACAATATTACATTTCTGAGCAGCAGAAGAACCTTTGAAGGAAGCTTTCCCAGTACCGTGTTTCATCTGGCCAGGTCTTCCTACAGGACAACTATTCTAAGTTGCTACTCAGCATGCTACAGGAATTCCATCTAAATGAACATCCACATTCCATTATTTCTTCCAAAATCTCATTCATCTGGAACTATGACACCTTTTTGTACTATTGACATTAAAAGAGCATTTGCGTTTTACTTTGAAAGAAGGAAACCTGTTTGCTAATCCCCAACTGTATAGCTAAGAAGATGAAAAGTGCATAACATCAAAAGGTAATTGTTCAAGTCCACTTAGAAGTTATAAGCTAAATCAGTTACCTTCGCCAGGAAATAAAAGCCCACTTTACTGTATGCATTATCTTCCAAAGCAAGACTGGCTGCATCACTGATATCCTCAGTGTAGCCACTTTACATGGTATTCAGCTTACCAGACACCACATTACCCCTGAAAAGCTTGCAGAAGAGTCTTCGATCGTCGCTTTCCTTGACAAGATGATAGAATCTCATCCCTCTGCATTCCAGTGGGTAAACATAAGGATGATTCCTTCAAGGTGAAGGATGGTTATTTAAGAGTTCTCAGAGGTGCTCTGCTACTATTCACATTCCAGCGTCTCACCCTTTCCCTGTAGCTTGTCACTGGCTGCCTCTGGCAGGTGATGTGCAGCTGTAGGGAAGCCTCAGGGTCATGGCTTGGCTCTCTCCTCCAGCTCCCCTGGCTGCCTSTGCACAGCACCGCAGCCCTCGTCCCTCTCGTGGGGCGGCAGCTAACCACAAGGCAGGAACTACAAGGGCTACAGAAAATACTTCCCCCTTCTCCAACTGGCTGGGTTTCTCACCAGTCTTATGGATCAGAGTAGCAAAGCTTTCAGTGGATACTTTACAGAAAAAATGAATGGCTTTTAACACTTTCTTGGTGGAATTATGTAATGCACTAACTCAACTCTTACCTGAATTTTGCAATTAAAGGAAACTCAGAGGGTTCAGCCCTCACAGCAGGACAAAACAGAGAACTGTGTTTCGTACATCCTGTGGGTCCTGCTAATCAGGACTTTTTAAGCTTTGGTCGACATCAAGGCAGATGCTTGGTTATAACAAAATGCACATGAAAACTTAAATAGCTTCAGTTACTGTAAATAACTACTCTTTCCAGTTACCTAGTATACAAAATCTCAGAGTGACCACATGGATAAGCCCCCATATCTACCCAGGATTTTAACTCCTAAATATTGCTGGTATTTTTTTCCCCCTTATAATTAACTTAATGTTTTTATCAACCATTTCAGTCACCTGAAATACCAGTTTTCCTTTCAGGCTGCACAGGAAAAGGAAACACTTCAGCGTGAAGGTGATCATTTAGATGCAAAGATCTGCAAAGCTGAAAAAGAAATTGTAGCTCTGGAAAACACTCTGCGTGTACTTAATAACTGCAACAGCAATTACCGAAATTCTTTCAAGGAAGTTACTGAGACAAGTATGTAAAATGTAAAATGGAAACTGGTATTTTATGTGCAACCTATGGATGATGGTATAAAACTGGTATAGATTGGGGAAATTCAATGAGGGGAATGAATCAGGCAGAGACTAAACTGACAGTAGCAAAAGGGAGTGTATTTTGCACACTGCTATGGCTCATTCAGCAAGGCAGAGTAGAATAACTAAGCATAGAAAAAGGGTCAGCAAGACAGAACTAACGTTCATATTCTATCATCTGATTAATGTAAACATCTCTAAGCATGTGTAAATATTGTAAAAAGTCCTAAGTAAGGAGGAGGGAAAGCATCCAAGTTATATAGCATTACTGGAAGGAAAAAAAAAAAAAAAAAGAAAAAAAAGAAAGAAATTGGTGCTGGGAGAAAGACTGCCCAGCTAAGCGCATAGCTCTAACAGGAAAAGCAGGCGCATGGTACTCTGTGCAAAAAGCTCTTCCTTCTCTGCAGGGCTCCACCACACATATCTGCTAACTCAGGTGGCAGCTGGAGCTGCCTTCGACACAAAACTGTCCTTGGAGCAATGATACCCCTGCCCGTGGCAGCTCAGTTACAGCCAGCCCACATATAAGCACTTCAGAGATGAAGCAAACCCCTTAGCTACACTATCGCTGTCCGACTTTTATATAGGAAGGAGAGAGAAAGCAACTAGGTATCATCAGGGAAAAATGAAGTTTTATTTAAGAGTAAAATGCAGTGGCAGCAATTTTTAAAATACCAAAAAGCCAAATAAAAGGGCTGAGATTTTCTCAGAATTCTCCAAAATATCTTGAGCATTTTTTTAAAATGTTTATGTACTTGCTCTCCACTGGAACAGTCTTTGGCCTTACAGAAAAGAGTCAGCACAAGCAATTAAATAAACTTTACCAAAAAGTTTGATTATTTAACTTCTGTGCCCTCTGCTGGCTCTGGAAGCAGCGGCTCTTAAATCATAATCTTTCATGAAGCCTCTTACTTTTTCATAGTCATTTGGGACAAGTGATACAGTTAAGAAAAAAAAAAAAAAAAGTCCTACACCTTGATATATCTGTAGCAGATAGAAAGGGAGTAGTAGCCATTACTATTTTACATCAAATTATGTTATTCTGTGGATTTATTTGAAACCATGATTTCTTTCAAAAATGCCTTCCTTTTTTTTTTAACATTTTATTTACACAGCTTATAATACAGTATGAGCATTATACTTATTTTAATCAATTGAATCCTTGGTCTATCCATAAATGATGCAGATTAGTACTTTTTGATACAGTTAAAACGTAGCTTACTTTAAAATGAAGATGGAACATCTTAAACTTGAGCTAGGTTGTACACATTGTTTGTTTAGCTTTTATACTGAGTTATTGTTTGGAATAACAGGTGAGGAGTTTAAGGAAAAACTGAACCTAGAAGAGGAAAAAAGAGCTGCTGATGAAAAGTACAGATACAAACGAAAGCAGATCAAAGAACTTCAGGAAAATCTCCAGGTAAAGTACAAGCAGGAGTTCCTGCTGAACAGACAAGGMTATAAATACAAAATATCCCTTAACTCACATCAACCATCTCATGGAAAGAACAGGAAATTCTGCGACCAATCTTTCCCCCATTCTTTTTACATTCTGTACTTTGCAGCAGTGGATGCAGTTTTTAGAAGGCTCTATCTACTGTCAAAGCGATTTGAGGGCTTGTGACTCCTTGAGTCATACTGCACCTTCAGGCTTTTTAGTCACATACAATTCTAAAGCTAAAAATTCCACAGGCACATGGGGAAAACTCTCCTGTGTCCTGGCATCTAGCCACAAAGGTGTTTTAAACTTCCACATACACATTTAACAACAAGAAAGGAGGTAGTTGTAATCCTGTATAGTATAATGTCTAGCATTGCAGGATTAAAACTCACATGTCCCAGATATGTCCCCTTGATTTTCTAGGATGTTATTTTCTGTTTTGCACGTTAAAGGTGCTGCAGCTGCTGCAAATAGTGTTTGTTAGTTTAGCCACAGAAAGATAGCTGAGTTAATGGTTTGAGCACTAATGAAAGGAAAGCATCATCTGCATTCAGTCCCCACATYTAGTTTTTACTCTTGGCTCTTTTTGCCATTAATACACATACAGAGCCCTGAGAGCAAGCAGTGTTAATCTCCAAGGTGGGACATTTTACTTAAAATTTCCTTAGGCTGAAGTAATCAAAAGGCACCTTGTTATGTACCAGAGGTCATTGTTCATTATTTCATAAAGGTAAGCAAACATTCCTATTGCCTGTTCTAAACACAGGACATGCATCTTATTCAAGAAAAAAAAATTTACATCTGAGACTAAGGAACAAGCACACATTTCCATCAGGGACCAAATTCTAGGAAGTTACAAGGTTTTAGGAAGTGCTTTTTTTAATGGAGATCATTTTATTCACTTAAGTTTAARCTATACATCAGTTCCCACAGGAGATGGCAATAAATAACGTAYATGTTATTTTTAGAAGGACAGCTTGCTCTCGTCAGTTAAGCAGCAAAATATTCAGGATTTTACCATGTATATCCCTTGCTGATCCAGCACACAGGCACTTCTGAACACGTACACCTCTAACTTCATTGTCACTACTCTGAAAGGCAAGTTTTTAATAGACGTGGTCTCTCTACCTGGCTATTTATATATTAAATAATCTAAGTTGCATAATTATTAATACTAACTGCATGAGGTACATTTTAAAGCAAGTAGCAGCAGCAAAAGATCCTACCACAAAGTGATATAAAATCTGAAGGGGTATCAGAACAGTTTTATAAATTAAAACCATTTGATATGAATTTGTAGAGCATGGAAAAAGGTCTTGCTGTGATACTGAAGCAGGAAGCCCTTTACCAAGAAGAAATAAAGGAAAAACAAGCTATTGTTTTGCAGCTGAATAAAGACATAGAAGAACAGAAGCCAAAGTTAGAAAGGGTGAGAAAACAGGTTGGTATATCATTAATGACAAACTCTAAATGTACTGTGATAGCAGTATGGTTAAAATCGGAATGTATAATTAGGAGGTTTCTGAAGAAAAACTTCTTTGCAACAGCACATTTTACAATATTTGTTAAAAGTGTTCCAGACTATCCAGAGAAATTCAGTCTCTAAAGAAAACTAAAACAGAAACACAAGAAGAAAAAGACATTGATCTTCGTGAACTGAAAGACTTCAACAGAACCATCGACAAGCTGTTAGCTGATATTCTAGAAGCAAACCCTGATTTAGCTACAGCCTTTCAAATGTACTTTCACCAGGTGAGTTCTCTAGTTGACTGCTGCTAAAATGTTGATTTACAGTTCAGATCTACTGATGAGTGCCTTTCAAACTCAATTGTGTCATAAAGTATATTTATGATAAAAGAAGAAAAAGAATCTGCTTTTAACATCTTAAAATACAAAGGAAAATTGTATATTTTTGTGATATTCTATTACACAATCCTAAAGTCAGAGTGCTTTGTTTGTTTGTTTCAATTTTCTAGTCCAATTTAGAACTTTCTACAATTTCTTCTGCTGGTGGTAGTCACAGTTCTAGTTCACCATCATCACGAAGCTCTCTGGCCTCTAGCAGGTAAGTGCTTCATATGTAAGCTTTTCTTGATAACTGCTCAAAGTATGTACCTAGAATAAGAAACCTTTCCCATATTCAAAGTCCATCCTTACAATATTGCTTTTAGCACATTGAATCAATTATGATCTAACAAGATTCTCATAGGCCTACTATAGAAATCTGTCATTTATCTAAACAGTCTTGCCAAGTAGCTTCATGGTAAATAACACTTAGGAGAAGCTCTGCTTTACAGGCAGGTGCATTCAATATTCTGAATAACAAGCTTTTGTCTTTCAGATCCTCCAGAAGCACAAGTTCAGCTTCTAGTCAGGCTTCAGCACTTAAAATCATAGACCTGAGTTTTTCAGTCAATGCTTCAGCAGGAGAAGCTGCCAGTGGTTCACAACTGCCTAGAAAAAAGTCTTAAATACCTTTTCAAAGCCATAATAAAGGCCTTATACTAGTCAAGGCTTCTAAACTGGTTAAGCTACACCTTAATTTTTTAGCAAGATTTAATAGCAATTAGAATCTTAGTGCCAATTTCTTCCAGAAATATGTTTCACCTTCTTACTAAAGCTTGCAATAAATTACACAGTATCATCATTTTTAAGTGTCCAGGGTTTTTTTTGTTTTGTTTTCCCACAATATCTTTTGATAACAAAGGATTAAAGTCAGAATTATACTTTTCCTATCCAAATTATATACAGCCTATTGCCAAAAAGGTTCTATGTTAGCAATTACTTGAAGAGTTCATTCTAACTCGGGAAAACTTCTTTTACAGCAACCACTGCCTTTAAGCTACTGCAACACAAATCCCTAAAGAAAAAAAGCCCACACTTSAATGCTTCAGGAGAAAAAGCACTGTTTGAGAAGACCCTCCATGTTTATACACTTTACCTAAAGTTATATACATTACCTAAAGAGTGTATTTGACGCATTTAATAATACGTAATACATCTGTCTGTTCACAGACACTGGCAGGTTGAACTTACCTAAAGTAGAAATGCTCCAGAATCCCTCTCTAGAAGGTAGCATAAGCAGTATGTAAATAACYAGTGTACCCATTCAGCAGCAGCAAACACACCAGTGACTTCAAAACAAAAACTAAGACACAAAACTAGTACGATTTAATGATCAAGTAAGCTATATACATTGATGGCACAACAGCTCCATTTAGTTATCCTCTTGGTAGAGCTGGAGGTTAGGTTTAATACAAAAATAGTTAACAGTCAATAGTACCCCTAAGGAAGAAGAAAAACCACCTGTCATTAAAGTGCATATATGATGCGAGTCACACAACTAACTACAGCTTAAGGGCATCAAAAGATTAAAATTTCACCCAGTCATACTAAGAATATTGAACAGGAACATCCCAAGAATACAAGTAACTTTGATTTAAATTAGAATTATTATTTGAGACATCCCTGCATCTCTTTTTCCTCCATACAACCTCTTTACCTTAAAGAATATTTGCCACACATTCTGCACAACAGAACAGATTCTGCTTTATTATCACTTTTCATATGCATTTAAAGGGGATATATTTTTCTTAACACATACCTGAAAAAATGTATTTAATCCAGCATAATACCATTTTCTAGGTATTTTACTGGTTCTTCTGCTTACTTCCTTTTTCCCTCTCAAATTCAGCAATTTGATTGAATATTTTAACTAAGTTCTGGGGCAGGTTTCTTTTAATGCCACTTTCTGATTGTTCTTGACTATTTAGAGTAGCTTCCTCGTCCACTTCCTTTGTTGTGCTACTAGTCTCCTTAGTCTCCTCAGCCTCCTCAGTCTCCTCATCACTTCTTTCTCTATATCCATACCCTCTCCTTTCATCTTTATGGTGACTTAATAGATGTTTATTATTATCATAACTTTTATTGCTGTCACGTARATAAGTGCTAGAATACGATTTGTATTTTCCCACTGACTTGCCAGAATAGTCAGACCCTGCTGGAGATGCATAATATCTGTATTGACCTGAGCCGTATCTTTTAAACGGTTCCCTTCTCCCCTCTAATTCCCTGTCTAATTTCCTAAAATAATGCATCTTAGTTTTATCATCTGTCTTATAACAAAAACCTGATGAACTCCTCCTACTGGAGAAAAATCTGTCTGGTTTATCATATTTTTCATATTTGCTAGTACTTGCCTGAGTTCTGGAGCTACTATAGTAATCTCTTGAATCTTCAGACCTACCTCCAAAAGTGTCTTCATCCTCAGCTGAAGTCCTCGATAGAGAACAGTGTCTTTCTCTCTCTCTTACCTCTGTTTTTGGATACACTAAGCTGTCCTGCCTTTCCAGCAGTTTTTCCACTTCAAACCTTTGGTTAAGAAAGGAAGCAGAGGTATCAGCTGGAGGCGAATACCACTCATCTTTCCTAACCTGATCTTTATAATGTGAAGATCTAGATGAGTGCTTTTTGGAGCTGCGGGAAGACTCGGATTTATTTCGATGCTTTTTCTTGCGTTTTTTGTGACCGGAAGAGGACGACGAGGACGAAGATGATGATGCATCTGATGAAGAGTCACTTGAAGATGAGGAGGAAGAGGATGAGGAAGAGGACGAAGAGGAAGAGGAGGAGGAAGTTGATCTTTTCCTTTTCTTCTTCAACCTAAAAATATAATTAACCTATTAAATAATCTTCAGCATCCAGGAAAGATTATACATTTAAGGCAAAAGTAGACCAGCCTTCTCCAGAGTCTGGCTGCAACTGGACTTGCAAACAAACTGAGTTTGACCTGGCAAGACATAATTTCAAGTACCGTTTATATAAGAAAATTCATACTAAATCCACAGAACACTTCTATTATAAAAGTCATATTTCCCAGTTTATATCCCATTGCATTTTGTAAATATTTGTAGTCAATTTCTCTTCCACATATTTTTCTAGTAGAGGCCATATACCTTAAAGAACACTGCCCAGAAAAATGCTGGAGAAGAAATTTACATTTCTATTTTGCTTACTCTTAGACAATCTGTTCAACAATGATGTGTTCATGGTCTTATCTGTACTTACTGTCATTTCTTCTTTGCATCCATAGGATTAGTTCCATGGTTTTGGGGAAGACAATATAATTATGATTTCAGATGTAGTGACAGAATTCAGTGAATTCCTGATAGTAGAGCTTATTCATGTCACCAATGCAGGTAAAAACAACTGGGCCAAAAAAGCCAGCAGACACTCATTAAATGGTGGTGCCTTGAGCATCATACTTTGGCTGTTTTATAACTCCYATTTAATCTGTGCTTTCATTTATTAGAAATATTAGAAATTAGAATTTCATTTATTAGAAAATTCCAGCATTTGCAATGGGTCCTTTATCTTGAAATAACAGTTTTTATACTTACTGGTTTGGGATGGGTTTGAGGGTTTGGTTTTTTTTTTTTTTTTTTTCCCCTCCTTTCTCCTTATTAAAAATATTCTGGCTCTGGCACAATAGGCTTAAGAATCAGAACACTGAATATTACAAGGTTACCTTTTCTCTTCTTTTAAGAGCTTACGCAATTTTTCTGCACTTGTTTCTACTTTTTTTTCTTTCTCTCTCTCTTCTTTTGCAGCTTGCTTCTCCCTCATTTCCAAAGATTTCTTTTTTGAACCCAAATACAGAAAAAAAAGTCACATTAAAAGTAAAAGCATTACACCGGTATTTTCCCCGAGTCCCCAACCCCATTCAAATGTATAGTTACACCAAAGATATTTTACCAGGATTCCCAGATCAAGAATTAATATTATTCAGGAGTTTGGCATTGGCCGTTGTGATAATCAGGTTCACATTAAGGACCATATTGCAGTTTTTATCCCRTTAAAAGGTTTGACCAGCCATTGCAGTGGTACCCGTGATCCAGCAGACCACAAAGCACGCAGCCCAAAAGGTAGAGATAGCAAATGCAAGAAAAGCAATGTGAGCAATATGAGAAGGGGAAAACAAATAAATAAATAAAAGTTGGGGGGAGAGAAAAAGCGGAAAGGGTTTCAGGGAGGGAAAATGTCATTATTGTAGTGTGCAAATAAAGTATGTTGAAACCCATTTTGAAGTGTAGTCAAATTGGCCACATTTGAATACAAACCATTTTGTATTAATTTCACAGACCAGTTTGATGCATAGTTTACACAAGAAATCATGTTCCAGAAGTTTGTTGGCGATGAGCAGCACCGGATGTCAGATACAGCAACAACGGTCCAATTCGGAAGAAAATGTATGGGAGAAAAACACATAATCAGTATTACAGGAAAACACTTCCAATTATGTTTCAGCCATAAGGCTATGCAAACCAACAAACAATAGTTCAACTGATCATATTTCTTAGCAGCGCAACAATGGCCACTATGCCAGAATAACACTAARCGACAGTAACTTATCTCCCACTTGCTGAGAATATTCATTTGAACCAGTATTTAGAGACTTCCTTCTAAAGCAGTCAGACTTCTTTCTTTATATTGCCATACAGAGAGTATAGTTCACTTTCATTAAGGAAAGAATTAAATGAAGAGAAAGTAAAGAATCACCTGCATGTGCTTACGGAGCTTTGCTAAGGCCTCTTCTGCTTCCTGGAAAGTCTCATCCAGACTTAAGGCTTTTTTATAGTAACTCTCAGCATTTACTAGTTTGTCTTCCTCTTCCAACCTAATATTAAAATTGCAAGTTTTATACACATGTAAGCCACAGAATTTTTCTTTTCTTTCTTGCTCTCTCCAATATCAATTTTATCATCTTAATATACCTCAGTAAAGAAATAAAACAATATTCCCAACAAATTATTTTCTCATAATCATCAGCAAGCATGTTTAGATTTCAGCTCATTTAAAAAAAAATGTCTCTCAACACATCTCTCAAAAGAAATCTGCTCCCTGAATATTAGTTTGAAAGTTTTTTTTACAGTAATTATCAAAAATTTCAGAAAAATAACAATACAACTTAGTTACTTTCTAAAAATAATCTCCTTTAATATTTTCAAATGTTTCATAAACTGTGCATAAGCCTGATATCCTATCGGTGAAATAAACCGCAAGGATTAAATGTTTTGTAAGCATTTTAATTGGGACACAGGAGGAAATGTAAGCCACCTCCACAAGCAGTTTTATTTCCAAAGCAGACTTCATTTTCTACCAAAAACCAAGAAGGAAAGGTGCTGTCCCCTAACAAGCGCTATATAGGCAAAATACTGGAAAAAATCATTAAAAATACAGTTTAAAACTTACTGGCCRCCCCTCTCCACAAGAGTCTGACAGAGGTATTTTCTTGCATTTCTGTGGGTGGGACAGTTTTCTAATGCAATCTCAAAATCATCTATGGCTTTGTTTAGACTTCCTTTTGTTGCATACCTACAAGAAGGGAAGAGTTACAAAGTTGAACAAAGTTTCTCTTTCACGAAACAAAAACACAAACAAGGAAATGAGGATACTTACAAAGCCCCACGGGCTACCAAAGCTTCCACATTCCCTGTGTCTATTTCCAGGGCCTTGTTGTACTCATTCATGGCTTCCACATGGCGCCCATCCTTAAAATAATCAACTCCAGTCTTCACACTGGAGAAAAACATTTAGAAAGCGTTACATACAGTTAGTCCAGGCAGACTGCATACCATTACTAATTTGGAAACCTTAAGCTGAGCTTGTTATATCAATGTCATGTGCATATCACTGCACAGCAACACAATCTGAAGGCGTGAGGCACCTGAGAGCACTTCCTCAGACACTACTACCACACAACACTCTTCATTTACAGCACAGGGCTACTTTCAAGCAGGTCTTCCAGGCTACATCCAGAGTATGTATGTACTAGGGAAAAATGCCTCAGAATATATTTTCTTTTAAGAAATATAATCCGTAAAATAATCTTAGAATAAGCACTGGCAAGAAAATTAAGTTTAACATACCATTTTAAGGCCCAAGATTCAGACTGCCTTTTCCTCAATGCAGGTGCAAAATCTTCTTCATTGAAATTTTTCCTTTAAAAAGCACAAATGAACAAAAAGTCAAGTTGTCCCCATAATCTATAAAATCAGTCTTAAAAGATGTATTTATRCAATGCATTCTTGTTCTCCATCTGGGCATATACTTTTACATTTCCAAAAGGAACTTTCCCAACCCATTCCACAGTTCTGAATTGAATTGATACAGCTGTATCACATTTAATCATAGTTGCATGTGCTTGGGGGCATAACATTTGAGGGCTCATAATATCAATAGCAACAGATTTTTGAAGCTATATTCACTAAAACCTCAGATCTATTAATAAACATTTTGAATAAACATATGCCATAAAATTCATTAGAGTCTAAACAGCTCACATTTCAATCCAAAGATGTTAACAAKATCTACATAACAGTTTCCTGAAGTAATCAGTATCAAATCCAGGTTGTTGCAAAAATCATCTCCTTTTTATAAAACAAAAGAAATTCACATTACATTTCTTACTCTAGAATGGTTAAACTTCAAACATTTACGAACATGRAAGGCTACAGTCATGCAATGAATTAAGTTTTAAGAATCAGATATCTACGAAGTTTTTGAACATAAACTTCCAATCACAAGTCTATGTCAATACATCAGACTAACTTCCTCAAAGCTATAGGATCAGTATAAAAACTCACTTACATTTGAAGACCTCTCATCAAAGATGGTGGGTTTGATTCACTTAATCCTAGTTTTTCTGCTAAATATTCAATCACTGATGGATTAGCAAATCCTGGAGAACGATGCAAAACCTCTTCATATGTCTCTAATGAATTGGCAACTTCCATGCTTCGCCTTAAAGAAAGCACCAATGCTTACAAACACAACCTCATTTCCTGCTGTACACCCAATTTTATGCTTCTGTTGCTTCTGATGCTTCTTTCAGAGCAAGCATGAGTGTAATGACACTTATCACTAGTAAGCAAGCACATCATGTCATGGTATCATCTTGTTCCCTTTCACAAGGTCAGTTTTCTCACTATTTAGCAAACCTTTCACCCTACAATGACGCATTATGAAACTGCAGAAAAACCCACCAGGTGTTAACAGTCATTTTAAGAACTTAACACATCCATATATCTCAAATTCTGATTTAGAGAACACAACCTCACTCTGTTTTTTTGCTACTGCTACGTTTTGGGAAAGATTCTTAAAAAAAAAAAGAAAAAAACACAACTTCAAACATATCCAGAAACACATATGCTAAAGAGATGAAGATGAACATGGTATATTACTATCTAACTACATCACATGTAACCCTAGCAAATTTAAAGGACAGTCTGTCAAAGACACTGTTCAGACACAACAAACACACTAAGTACAGCTGAACAATAAATTCTTACTTGTAATGTAATGGAAAATCATCAGAGGTAATTACTCCGAGTTTTGTACTACAGAGACTGGGCGGAAGAACCGAGCTGTAAAGCGAGATCGTGAGCTTCTGATGGTAACGATCAACATCCTTGACTGCAGCTATGRAAGCAGTGAAAAATAAGACCAAATAGAGGAATTGTCTCCAAAATGAAACAGATATATTCCTGAAACAACTTCTGGGGCTGCTTACCTTTAATAAGGTCTCCAGTCTGATAATATGATAAAGGATCTCCATGGTTGCTTTGAGAAGGCACATCTCTCAACGGACAAAGAGCCTGGAAAAAAGATTACAATAAAAACCACGAGTAGTTATAAAACCAAATAAGCTGCATGATAAAACTTGTCCTCTTTTCGCTTTCCACTCAGGATTCATCTGCACAACAACCTTTAACATGCAAAGTCATCTTAGCATGCATCCATATACAAATTTTTAAATATAGAAGCAGTTTTCCTACCACAGTAAGATAGGCATTATCAACACCTAGACCAATTTCTATCAGTCTTTAGGGTCTAAAGAATTTAAATAAAATCGAGAGTATTTTTCTTCTTCCAAGAAGAAAACAGATGAATATCTATTGAATCGTGGTGTACAACCAAAATCAAGTAATTAAAACACAATAAAACTTGCATGGCTTGGTTCAAATTAAAGTTGACACATCCATACATAGATGAACTTTTCCATGCACAGTTAATACATTTTGAGGAGAGGAAGGGGAAGAACAACAGTGGAAGTGCTGCTGCCTCAGCAGGGCACCATGTTGTCAAATCAAGTCTGCCACAGAGCTCAGTTCTACTTTTATCCCTGCCATTCCATTAAAAGATGCAWGATGCAGCCAATGATTGAAGAAAAACACTCCTGCTCTACGCAAGATACTGTTAATCACAGCCAGCTTACAGTGATTTCTATATCCGAGATCTCCCGAATGATACCGCTTCCCAGGCAAATCAGCACCATGAAAAAGCCAAATTCACGGATTGAAGTGATCCTCCCGATCACAATATCGCCACGTTCGATGTCTCGAAAGAAGAGCTCCCGCCTCTGCTCGCTGGGCACGTCCATGAACCGCTCCAGGGGCGGCATAACGGCGCAGTACTCTGCAAGACACGAGGCACCAACACGTCAGCAGCCCTGTCTGTAACCACCCCGGTGCCTGCACCCTCAGCTGCCCGGCACCCATCCACGCAGGCAGCGCTCGCTGCGAGCGCCTCTACCTTCATTCTCCTCGAGGATGTCGGACATGGGCCCGTTGGTTTGCCACGACTGGGCAAAGAGCAGATCGGCCTTCCTGGCGATGAAGCGCTGGATCTCGGCCTCGGTGCTCGGCCTCTCCTTCCTTGGGGAAGAGGGAGGGTCAGAGCGGCCGCGGCGCCGCGCCCGCCGCCCCGAAGCGCCGCGCGCGCCCCGCCGCCGCGGCCCCTGTCCCCACACTTGGGGTCCCCGTGCCCACACTCGGTGCTCCCGGCCGCCGCGGCCCCCGTACTCACACTCGGTGCGCCCCGCCGCCGCGGCCCCTGTCCCCACACTTGGGGTCCCCGTGCCCACACTCGGTGCTCCCGGCCGCCGCGGCCCCCGTACTCACACTCGGTGCGCCCCGCCGCCGCGGCCCCTGTCCCCACACTTGGGGTCCCCGTGCCCACACTCGGTGCTCCCGGCCGCCGCGGCCCCCGTACTCACACTCGGTGCGCCCCGCCGCCGCGGCCCCGCGGCCCCTCACCAGGCGGGCGGCGAGTGCGGGGCGCCGCGGGGCGGCTCCAGCGCCACGCCGGGCGGCGGCAGCAGCCCGCGGAAGTCGGGGTTGTCGTGCTGCTCGGCGCGCAGCAGCGCCAGCAGCGCGGGGCCGTGGTAGCTCAGCGCCTGCCGCAGCAGCTCCCGGTCCATGGCGCCGCAACGGCCGCCGCAACSGCCGGAACCGGAACGGCCGCGCCGAGGCCGCCGCGCATGGGCCGCGCCGGCGGGGAGGAGCGGCCGCCGAGGGGAGGGCAGCGCAGGGCAGGCTCCCACAGCGCCCTCTGGCGCGGCGGAGGACGCGGTCT
>NW_020455643.1:6914866-6920706 GCF_003342845.1 Nothoprocta perdicaria | reverse complement strand
GCCGGCTGAGGGCAGCGGCGGTGGCCCAACGGCTCCAACGGTCGCTAACGGTTCCGGCAGAGGGCGCTGCGTCACCGCGGGGCTGCGGCCGCCCGGGCAGCCCGCGGCGCGAGGGGAGACCCCGCGCGGGCACCGCGCGCGGCGGCGGATTTCGGAGCCACCGAAAGGGAGTTTTCTTTATCTGCCCCGGAGATGGACTTTTTGTAGGTTAGCTGTGAGGGAAGGCGGGCTCACAGAGCTGCCGCTTAGTTCTCGATCAGGTCCTAAACGGCTGAACTAAGTATAAATAAAATTGCGTACGAGAACACAAGTGTTCTGTAGAGAAAAGGGTAGCTGCTCTGAAGCAACGGGAAAACTGAGATACCTGAAGTAAAGYTTATGCGTGGACGTAGTCCAGCAGTTAAAATGAACCTTGTGGTGGAGTCGGTCGTTCAGATTATTAAGTTTTGAACTTGAAAACATAAGTCAGGAGGCTCTTTGCACAGATCTCATCTCCCAGTTAACAGAGAAGAGTGCTTAAATCAATCCAGGCCTGTGGGAGAGATCCCAGTACTTGAATCCCAGCGGGAAAAAAAATGTCCCTGGCATCACACATAATTAATTTTTAAAAATAATATAAATAAGACCCAYTGCAAGCAGCATAATGTCACTGCCACCCTCAATACAATGTTGAGGAAAAAAAATAGCAGTCTGGGTGTGAGCAGATCAGTTACACAGACTCCTCTAGGAAGCAGCGTGACTAAGAAGGCAGGGATCGGATCAAAGACGCTGGGCTCAGAACCGCAGCTCAAAGCCAGCAGACGTATCGCTGCTGGAACAGGCTCGGGAAGACACTGGAAGGGCACATTTGTGTTCGCTTTTAATTGTATGTCCTCTTAAGATTGTGACGGAAGATAAAGAGGAGACAACACAATTGCAGCTGTCAGTATTTGGATTTAGAGCGTTCCCGATTTACGCTGGGCCGRGTGTGCGCTCAGATTTCTGATTGCTACAGTGGAGAAAAACGTGAACACTAAAAGGAAATTTCTAGACATTAAGGATGTTTAGGGAAGGCTCCTCATGGAAAGGTTATGGCACCAGATGTAGACCGGGAGCCTTTCTGGGATGAATCACTCTGYGCTCTGTCCTCAACCGTGCCCTGCAAGAGCAGATACTGACAGTTTTATCTGAGGGAACAGTATTTTGAGGAAGAGGTAATTTGTGTGGCTTAGCAAATAAAAACAGCGGGTAATAAAGTTGTTTGAAGCACAAACTCTTCTTACGCAAGCAGTTTTCCAGTCCAGTATGCACATACATGCATAAAAAGTGTGTATGTGAGAAGAAAGACATTATGAGTAATGACTTTAAGGACCTTGTGGCTTCCTGACATGCCAAAACAGTAAAAAACTCCTGTCTAAAGCTGAACTACCTATAGTTACTGACTTCTGTTATAGATACTTCTTTCTGTGAGTAGAAATCAGCATTAYAGGAAAGTCACCCATCTAAATATCATGCTAATACACCAAATATAGTATAGTTGCTCCTGATCTTGAGGGTTAATTTGAGATCAAAAGTACTTATTTCTCCTTGTCTGCTGTCACTGCCAGTAGACAGGGACATCTCCTTCAGACAGCATGTGACCAAAGGAAGACATACCAAGCTCTATGAATTTATACCATGCTATTTTTGAACCAGAACACCAGCCCCAAACCACCACTGGCAGTGACAGGGTCCCTGAACAACCCCAAACTTGGCAATTGGATAAGGTTTTAAGATAGAGATGTGAAATACTAAGTAGATACTCACAAAACTCCAGGAAGCATAGCTTGAGTGCAACAAGGTCATGCTGCTTTTCAAATGTTCCCAGGTATCCAGTATCAGTGGGAAAGCTTACAAGAAAATCACACAGGGGAAAGGATTTTACATCAAGAGCCACACTTTATCACTGACAAAAAGATTAGATCCTCCAAGATCACGCTTGTCAAAGTACTATTTCTGTAAAGTTTGGACATATTTGAGACAGTTTGGACTTTCAGCTCAGTGCAAATAGGAACAAAATGTTTAAGTAAGGGTTTTTTTTTGGGTGCAAAGAAAGATGTACTACTGAGAATTAACATAAAGAGCTAAACTTGTAGCTGCTTGTCAGGGCGGCTTTAGCAAACTGCCAAAATCAGTCCTACTGCCCAGTTTTCTTGACAGTTTATGGAACAGCAAAGGGGCTGTTCAAAGATGACATGTGATATCTAAGATACTGTTTTAGTTCAGGAGCAAYGAGAAGTAGTTCAGGGCAAAGTGACTCGTAGCCAGTTAGTAGCCCCATGTTGARTGAAATACTACTTTTGCGAGGAAAAATCACCAAATATGTTGAAGGCGGTGTGTAAACAACACAAACTTAGAATGACAGCACAGGCCCTGTCCCCTTTTAATAAGTTCATCATAGATTTAACTTTTGCATAGTCTGTATGAGAGATTTAGATTGATGTGACACATAGATGCTCCTGGGGAGCTCCTGAACACACCACGGTCCTTTGTACTTCACAGTTTTCTGGAAATGCACAGCCAGGATAGTTTGTGCCATGTAACAAACAAAAATGGACTGTGGAAACTTCCCAGAATAGGCAATTAGACGTTGTTGAAGTACAGCAGAAAAAAAATACTTAAGAAATGTCAATGGAGAACCAGCCTGCCTAGGCCTTTGAGTGATTTCTATCTAACTCTACAGGCCGTGGCACTGCAGAGCCTTGTGTGGCACTGGGGACAACCAAGGCTTGTGCAGCTCGTGCCAGCAGAATAGTGAGAAGCATTTGAAGGCTCCAAGTGAGACTGAAAATGTCACTGAAGCAAACACTGGCTTTGACATTGTGTGTTCTACCTGTGAATAAGCAGGCTGTAGCGAACGAGGGTTTGCTAATTTTGACAAGAACACCAGTCACTCAACTTAGTGATAACTATGACATGGACTACATGCATACACCCACCTATACACAGGTGGTATATCTAGAAATACTGCCTGTGGGAGAAATACCTATGATACACAAGGGACTCGGTGGAAGGTCTGCTGAGCAGAGAAGTCTTGGGGCTTTCTATGGATGTTGAGCCTCTAATGTGTCATAGGCCAAAAGCGTCAACTGATTTATAGTATATATAGTAGTACAGAGGTAGTATAGAGTGTGTAGTAGTATATAGTCATCATTGTTTCTGAGTTATAAAGTCAATGAGTGCAACTTCCAAGACATCAAGCAGGCACTGCTTACAATCTAAAATAATATTTACTGTGTACAGCAAAATGTAGTAACAATATCGGATCTCAAATCTGCATTTATGCAGATTTTTGCATTTAAGCCTACAACTACTCTCAATTCATTAAGTCTGCTCATCCTTAGTAGAATTCTCTCCAGCAATCCTGATCTTCCTACTTGTTATGTGACATACATGAATTTCAAGAGACTCTAAGAAGTCATTAAAATATTTTTATCTAAGAAGTCACTAAAAGATTTAATCCTGTGGGAGTTCTTCTGTTTCTGATAAGAACAATCCRTTTCTTTTTCTATCTCCCAGCCAGTTGTTCTAACTTCCGTAGCATGTATAAGAAATACTCACTGAAGAACAATTAACAAATCTCTTATAATAGTTATGCAAATCTCAGGAAGGTGGAAATTGCCATGAACTAATTAGCAGCCTCCTCCCCACTTCTTTTTTAAATTTTGTCACTAGTTACCTTAAAAAAAGTTTTAATTAATTCACAAATAGTTAAATTATTGTCAGCTTCTCAGTACAGATTAATTATCTTCACATTAGCTCCCTTCCTGCTTCCTTTATTAAAACAAATAAAATGTATCAAAAATTGAATTTTGACCTAAGCAGTTTAAATTCCTATTGAAGTTGATTAAAGCTGATTTGATCCAATATGGTGCTCAATTATTCTTTCCAATAAAACTGTCTTAAAATACAGCAATTATCAAATCCTTTGCAAATGGAAAGAGAAGTTAATTTCAGTATTATCTGGATGGTATCTAAAGCCCACACAGGTAGTAAAGACATTCTTTAGTCTCCTGACTGAAAATCCTCAGTAACSCATTCAGCAAAGAAAAGCAGGGAACAAAAAGACAAAACATGAAAGAAACGTAATTCTGCTCTAAGTCTTTTTTCTGAGCGTATCAGATATTTGTTGTTCACAAATATTTCTTAACATCATTGTAAAATGCTTTCATCATTGAATTAGATTATGTCATTATTTAAAGGTTTCCATCGAGTATCCATTGCCTGGYGTTCCCATCTGCCTTTTGCCTTAGGGAGCAGCCACTGATTTCAATGGAAAGTTTAGTGCCTCTTTGATGGATTTTGGATGAAGTCTTTGTGGACTCTGATTGACTTCACAGGTCAAGCAAGAAAATCAGAAATCAGTCATTAACCTTCTGTGCCTGCACTGCTGTCTGCAATTAGGAAAACATTAATCACAACACATCAGTGTAATCAAGTATCAAAGTCCAGACTCAGTTTGGCTGACACTGTTGAAATGTAAATAATATACATCTGTTGATGTTCCCTAGATTCTTGTCTTATTAAGACCGTTGAACTCAAATACATAAACAGAGAGAGCACAACATACTAAAAAGCTGTGAAACAAATGAATCCAAAGCAGAAATAAGGAAAGAGCAGTTAGCTTGAAAGGTGGAAAAATAACACATTTATGAAAGAATGATGTGTAGGTGTAACAGCCACTGACTTGGAGGGGCTGCTTAATCAGCAGATTAAGCAAGAGATCCATGTCGAGAGTAAAGTAAGAGCTACAGTTTCTCTTTTGTTGTTCATACAATCTCTAATATTTCATCACTGACCAAATGCAGAGACAAAACTGCAAATGAAGATTATGCATTCCATTCCTCTTTTTTTCTTCTGTTTGTAGTCTATGCTAGGAAACTGTTACCTGTTAACTGTGAAAACACAGATTGATGCCTAACGATTTTCAAAATACATGTTAGGTATGTGACATACCTTTGAAATTTCTGCCCTGAGAACAGATGATGATTAGCACCGCAGATTAAGTCCTTACATATGCAAATGGCAGTGTTTGCAGTCACAACTAATTAYAGATGTATCTCTGCGCTGAGTTGACAGTGAATGCAGAATAAACATACAAATTTAAAACACTAGTGGTTAAAACTCCCCTCTCGTAACTGCGTGTAATCCTCCTAAAGCTGACAAGTATATACACAGAGGGAGGGGGGATGTTCATGTATAGGAGAATAATAAGTAAAAGGAAATTCAATTTTTTCATCTGCGCGTGATTGCTCTGGAAAATATGCTGTACACTTTTGAAAGCAGTGAATTCAAATAAAGAAATGAAAATATAGCGGACTATAATGAGTAAAAGTCTAAGAGGTAACTGCAAAACCTGAGAAATTAAAAGTCCTTGCTGCTACGCAGCATCTGCCATAAGGCTCTGGGTACTCCTTTAGAAATGGCAGCTTACACAGTTGGGAGGCTAAGTAGTCATTCGGTCTCTTTAACAGCCACGTCAGAAGCCCCAAAGAGCAGGAGAAAACTGTATCTGGGATTCTCCTTTTTTGTTTCTTTAATAGGGAAACACATTATTGCTTTCCTGTTTTAAAATAATAACTACAGGAAGAAATATATGGTAAAGTAAGATAAGAGTACAAAAGCTCTTCAGCTCCACTGATAGCAGAGTAGCAATTCAGACACTTTACACATCACACTTTCAAAACTTAGCATTGGAAGAAAGGAAAAGCCATTACAAGAAACGATCTGCAAATTCCTTAACTAGAAAAACATACCACATAAATACATTTTCAGTGAGAAGCATCCTTTGCAGGAGATATTTTGTGAGTTTGAATAAGAAG
>NW_020455643.1:6870947-6914640 GCF_003342845.1 Nothoprocta perdicaria | reverse complement strand
TTGCAGGAGATATTTTGTGAGTTTGAATAAGAAGTTCTCATATCACGCACTCTCTATACAAAATAGTCAAGTATCTAGTTTCTTGCTGGTAAAAATTCTGTTGGAAAAAGTTGCACCAGAGCAAGTTTCATCCTTTTGAATAAAGTGAGAAATACTCCCACAACAAAGTTGAACTGATTTCAGGTGGTAAATTTCCTCCACTGTCACAGTGGGAACAWAATGTTTACATATGTCAAAAATACTTAATTAGATAATAGCTTGAGCTAGTAATTAGCTTAAGAGGTATTGCATACTTTAACAATATCTCAGCCAGAAAGTTTTGCACTGTTTGCCTGTTGAAATATTTTATATATTATTAGCAACTGATTTGAATCTTTGAGCAGGTAAAAGCTGCCTCTATGCAGGAATCTAAGCAGTGCACACTGTGCACAGATACATGTCTGGGATTGCCTGCAGACCCATGACTTTGTGAAGAGTCTACCTGAGTGATGCTGTGATTCTGTAAGCTTCCTGRTAGGGATTAGGAAGGGATGGCACTGACCTTGGGCACCCCCATTGAAACTCTGGGGCCCTGACTCAGATTTTGCCCTTTGACTAATGGACAAGCAGTTGTAGCACAGAATACAGGTCTGTGTCATCAGACCAGTGCATTTTATGAGTCAACGGCCACTTGGAAAAGCAAAATTAGTTCTGCTTCTTGAGCCCTTCACACTTTCTTAGGCCTTAGCTTGTTCCATATGACCAGTCCCATCTATGGTGCCACTTGGAAAGTCAGCCTAGGCTTACTCCAGAGAGCACAGAACTATTTTTGCAGGATGACTTAGTGGTGTTCTCTCACCTTTGTTTTCTTTGCTCTGTTTGTGATACCAAAAGGGTCATGTTTGGGGTTGAGCATGAAAAACGGTCACCTTGGATCAAAGGAAGCCTCTGGGAGCGAGGAGAGGAGAGCGGTCACCCGGGCAGCTGATGAAATGCACACACTGGCACTTGACAGGACACCAATTATCCTGTACTTTAATAATAACATGTTAATCATCTTAGAGTCATTATTTGCTCTCAAGCACACACTGTACTCCCATATTGACAYTAAAAAAAAAAATCCCACAAAACTCAAACAAGCAGAGGACAGATCCGTAAGGCAAAACACATTTGAAAACAAAAACGATCTTTTCAGTGAAAAAGGTCTCAGCATCTGCCCTGGAACACCAAAACAGCAGGAAGGTGGTGCAGTTCTGTGCTCCTTCAGGCCAGTCACCCCCAAATACTTTGGGATATAATAGCATAGTATTATTTTCCTTTATTTAATAAAAATGTGAATGTAAAACTATGATTTGGTCTTGGCATCATATGAAGAGACTTTGGTAATGTCAGCAAAAACTTCCCCAACAGCAATATCTTACCTAATGGTTACTCAGGGAAATTGGATTCTGTGATTCATCTTTAAGTGACACTCTCAACTGTGATTTCCAACAGCGTTGTCACTGCCAGTTCCAGTAGCAGCTTTCAGTACTTTTATCTGGACCACTTGYGAGTCAGGTAATAGCTTGAAGTCACTGGCTGCTTTCATGTGTATCACCAAACAGTCCAGAGGCTTTTCATTTTACCTTTTCAAACTACAGGTGAGAGGTGAGTTCTTTGGGAGATTGTAATGGACAGTGTTTCATTCTTGAGGTCTCCATCCATGAATATTCCTTTAAAATGTATCTAAATTTGGATAGGTCTATCTAGCTCCTAGGCAGACTGCACCTTCCCATGGAAGTGCAACTGAGGCCATTTGGCAGAGGTGCTTTCACTGGCACAATACGGCAAAAGAAAGATGGAAAACCACAGCACTCAGCTCTGCCTGCAGCCCAAGCAAAGACAGTGCTAGACATAGTGCTGATGTAGAGGAACTTGCAGGAAGACACGAGGTGCTCAGAAGTTAAATCTGAAAGGAAGAACTTGCTCTGCAAATTCACAAACAGCAAAGAGGTTGTTTTTTAAATTTGTGGTCACCTCAGAGATTGTTCTAGTTAAATACATTAATTACTTTAGTTTATATTATAAAAGCAGACTTTGGCATTTAAAAGTTTTTTGGTGTCTCGGTCTATGGAGGTCTATACAGAGTTACCTTAGATGTTTGGCTGGCCCAAGGTCCTGTCCTGGGGCATTTTTTGGAGTTCACCACACCCTAGCCAAGGCACRTCCAACAGCCAGCCCGGTCCCTGCTATCACTTTATAGGGCACATGAAACATGCACTGAAGTGAGGGGGAATTTGTGAGAAGGTCAGACATATCCTCATGCTGCAATAAACAAATTCATCACTGAAATATATTTAACTGAGACTTCATCCAATTTCTAAGTCTTCAAACAATTAGGTTTGAATAGTTCCCTGGGAGAACTGTCTACTTCACTTCAGTATGAATCTTTTTAACTTCATGTTCAGCACTTGCTGTTCATCCAGTTTGCAGCGTGTTGTTAATAATGTTTTTCAGCTCTCAACTACTTAACCCTCCTTTGACCAAACTATAAATATTTATCCAATTCAATCATCTCTCCTTTGTCTATTCACAAAGCTCTGCACTTATTTCAGCTCTACACTGAGCAACCTTCAATTTGTTTTTCGTAGTGCGCTGCCTGAAAACGAACATGTTCTGCCACCACGGCACACCCGAGCTGCGCGGAGAACAGTGACCTCTCTGGTCTTCACTTAGTGCCTTCACRGTCAGTGTATCTTGCATTATTTTCCCTGAGATGGTTTAGCTGGCAGTTTTTGAGGTTGAATACAAAGTTCAAATCATTCATTTCATCAAGTTTTTAAAATCTCCAAGAAATCAACTATTTCTGTTGCTTTCTATCCTTCTTCCCTTCTGTGTCTGTGTGTAACCCCTCCAAAGCACATCTGAAGAATAATCATCAAGTTTCACAATATATGAGTTATATCCTTTTCTAAATTATTACTGAATTTGTTTTACCAGGTTCTACCATTACTCTCTGTTAGAGAATCAGCATTTGTCAGGCTGGAGATAGACTTTGTTCTTTACTCAACACTAGTTTTAGGAAATAAACAATTGCTTGGCTTTCATTAAAAAGTGTGATATTAATTGAATCAAAATGCAAGAATGGAGACAACTGCAATTTTGATATATGTCTGCACAGATGTATTTATGAAACTTACTATCATTCACTGCAGAGCCTGTGGATTTAGTATTTCATACTCAGAATTATTTCAGTTTCTAGTAAAATATTCGATACAGCAGCAATAGCTCATGCAAGCTTGAAGCCTTGGATATTGTAATAATACATTACAGACAAGAATATAAACTGCCCTAGATGGTGAACTGAAATTCCCAAGAACTTTCTGCAAGTGTTAAGTAACAGAATTTGTCTCGGTAGTTACTGAATTATGTCTGCTTAAAACCTACACACAAAGTGAGCTTCAAAGCCTATGTGAGAGAATTATTCTTAGATCACTTGTCTGGTGRCATGAAATCTTTCCCTTCTGCGTCCCAGCTGAGCAGTGAGGGGGCATGGAGCTCTGGGAACCAGAACCACCTGCCTCTTCCTGGTCTTAGCCTAAGCCCTTTTTTTTTGGTGCAGACAAATAARACTTGATTTAGTAAAAGGCCGCTGTTCAGGGCTTACAGCACGTGCTACCAACATCTGGTATTTAACCATGCTACCAACCAATGCTACCAACATTGGTATTTAACAAGAGCTCAGGTTCTTTTCTCGTGTGTTTCTTCAAGCTCATCCTCACAGAAGGTCATGGACCAGAACAAGCTCTTCCTTTCTGCGACCCTTGGGTAATCCTATYGATTTATCCTGTACCCAGCCTAGCTAATTTCAATTTATCCCTTTATGATTTGTTTTGCTCACGGTTAATGAACCTATGCTAACTATTTTAGTTCTAGCTATAACTTGCTTTTGCCAAACTGTGAAAATGGAAGAAAAAAGGATGGTGAGAACCTGTGCTGTGACTCTAAGAGAAGGAGCACAGAAATCCTGACCTGCTCCATTGATGCTGGTGGACTGACCAGCTGCCCCTGGTATCAAGAAGGGACCAAGAAAGAGCAAAATATTACAGCAATATTATCATAAATTTTGGGACAAGATATACATTCAAGTGATATGTTGAACATGGATGCATTGTTAAGGGCTTCTGCATGTTTTTGTGACCACCTCTGAACATACTTAGCAATGTTAAGTGACCTAAAAAGCTGTGTGCTGGAATCTTCTTTTAAAAACTGTTATTTTCCACAAGTTTCCTGTTAATAATTGACTTACGAAGGTCAGAATTTCATGACAGCAAGCACTACTGAAGTCACAACACTTATGGCAGTACTAAACTTAGCCCAAATGTATTGTGTCTATGTCTGTATTTTTCAAAGCATTTGCAGCAGATGGTCCCAAAGTTAACTGATATTTGATTCAGTATTCCTTTCTGAATGTTTCCTCTAAAACCCAGTTTCAGTGGATATCTGTATCATCTATAACCTCAAGACTCTGCTAGCAGTTATTTCAGCTCATGTCTGCATTTGAGACCTGTGGCTTAGGGCAAGAGAACCGAATTAGAAAAAATAATCTCTAAAATATGGTGTTAGACCGCAAACTAAGGCTGAGATTTATCATGTTGTGGCTTCCATTTTACCCCTGTTTCACCTAGGGCGAGCGTGTTTCCAAGAAAAACAAATACATAATGATAGATCCTGAAGCAATATTATTTTAAATAGATTTGTAGCAAAGAGAAAACACAATATATTAACTGCTGCCCAACTCMAAAATAGCTCCAATGACAAATAATAGGAAAGGGTTAGAGCAGGGCATAGTGCCTGGAGATTTTGCCCRGCAGCAGATCAAACGGCTGAACTCTTGACAGACTCTGCAGCTTTTCTTCGCCTGCTGTTTTCTGGAACAGCAGATTCGGGAGCCATTTGTGAGTCACTGGCCAGTGCAGAGACAAAAAATGTCACAGCAAACTTTCAAATGTCACAGAGCAAAGGGCTACCATTGGAAAAAAAAATCAAARCTTTCCAATTTCTTAAAAAATAGCTCCACTAGATTTTCTGGATAGGGCTTTTGGAATGTGTATTTTACATGATTGACAGGTCTATGCTGTAAATTTAGGTGGAAAAACAACTATATAAAAGCCATGAAAATTTCTTCTATGGCTACTCTGTCACTGAGCTTTAGCAATATCAAGCACAAAAGGCAAAGCTCCAGTTCCTGAGTGCTTGCAGAGGGCTTTTAAATTTTATTTAACAAAATTACAACAGCAGTTGTAATTTCCCACAGTTCTTCAGGGAATTAACGCATTTTACTCCAAAGAACAGTGCAAAGATCTAAAATTCTGCAGATATATGCTTTTAAAAGAATTTTACTCACTGATTTCATGCCTTATGGAGTCCAGAGTCCAGAACAGTCTTGGGTCTGCCACAGCAGTGAAGGTAACACACTATTAATTGCACACACTTTCACRCCTAGGATCTAATGCATAACACTATCAATCATGTACCTAGCAAGACCCAAGCTAAAACATGCCAAAGCTGAGGAGGAGCAGGGAGGAAATCCTCCCATAAGGATTAAGTGTGAGACATTGYCCTGGCTCCCAGCTCCCCAGGGCTCAGCCGATTGAGCAGCTAAACCTGAGGCTGCAAACGGCTCCCTCCACCACAGCTGCCACCTTTCTGGTTCACACCAGTGTCACCAGGGCACTATTTATCTCCAGAAGTCTTGTTAATGCTGGCTCCCCAGCTGTGAAACGTAGGCAAAGATGTGAACAACAAGGGCTCACCTCTCTCTGGCTTATGAGCAAACTCTTAATAGAACTCCAGCTCTTCAGATCTAATTATAGTCAAAAATTCCCTCTCCACTTGCTGTGAAGAGGGACAGAGTAAATCCTACCTGGCTCAGAACTAGAGTATAACTGATATTATTGCCTGCTGGAGACAAGGAATATAATTTTCCTTTGGATTCTTTAATCTCTGCACTTTTGGATGGTCTTTAAAAAATATCTTCTTTTCTTATCACTTCAAATTAAACCCAAATTGTTCTCATTATCCAGATGGAGACAGCGAACACAGCATATTCATATAAAAATAGTACCATTTGCATATAGCACTTGCCATTAAAGTTATCTACAAAAGAGAGCAGTATGATTATCCTCAACTTTTATGTAGGGAGACTGAAGCACCTAGAGGTAAAGTCACATACCTAAAATCATCCAGCAAGTGAAAATCCCAATAATAAGAGAGGATTTGCAGCCCTTGGGATAACTGCATGTGGCAAAGCATCCCAAAGCAAAATTACTGATATTTGGAAACATTCATAACCTGAAAAATGAAATTAGATTCTTGAGATATCCAAATATTCAACTCAGAAACAGAACCTGGTGTTACCACTGAATGTTGCCTCCCTAACTAGGGGAGGAACTCACTGTGCTAGCTACGTTATATAAAATTAGCAAGATTTAGTGCTTGCCCTGAAGAGCTAAAATTATAGTCCTTTTATCATCGAAAACACTTCCTTATATCTTAACAGTATCAAAATTTTGGCTCCCTTGCTATTAATTACATATCTATTTCTTGAAGTTTTCAAGCAACAGCTGCCTTAGAGATCAAAGCTGATCAAAATAACAGGGGGTGCAGGGAAGGAGCTATATTCTTTTTAATACATTCCTGTGGTTTTGATCAAAGTGTGCCGAGAGTCACACCAAGCAGTGACTGAATTTAATGGGATGCAGCTATGCTCAGCTGACAAATAAGAAATCTCTCTCTTTGGTTTATTGGATGCATAAGTCCATGCTTATCCTCTTTCTGTCTCTCCTCTTCATTTTTCCCATGAACTGTTCAATATACATGTGCAAACTAACTGCATTGAGGGCTGTTCAGGACTAGAATCGGGCTCATAAACTGATCAGGGTCACAACCGCTCTCACTTATGTATTCTCACTTTTGTTTTCTCACCTATATTCTCAGTGTATTCTCACTTGCCAGACGCTGTAATGAACCAGGCCTACCTGGACCCAGTGATTTGCATCCAAGGGCTGCAGCAAACATTGGAGAGCAATTGCTCAAGGAGGTGGCTGTAGCCTTTGCTTTTGCAAACAGAAGCATTACCTCTCTGCATGGATCCGTAAGTTTGAGGGCAGTTCTTTGAGTGGATGGGCACAGGGAATAAGCACATGGGATGCGTCCAGCATCCCAGGATGTGTCAAGGGATGTCCCATCTGCCTTGGGTTATACAACAGAGGTGGGTTTGATGTGCTGGGATGTGGAGATGGAGACCAGGGCTGGGTGGCTGCTCCACACCTGCTGAGAGCTGCGAAAGGCCAAGTTGGATAGGTTTTGGGAACAGTGRCTTGAGGAAGGAAGACAGGGCTAACTCTGTATGCTGGCATATAAAGAGGTGACTTCTTCTGTCCATAATATTTGATGAAAAAAACAGCTGGGCAAAGCACAAGCTCTGTCCTGAGCACTGCAGGGCAGGGAATCTGCTCGTTGCACTCAGGCAGGGTGCCCAAGACAGGCAGATTCCCATTCCAAGGCAGCCCAGTTACTAGGAATGCTGCTGCCACAGAACACCACCAGGCCAAACATTCCCATTCCGACATGATCAGCATTTTCCAAAGGAAACCTTTTTCCATGCACTTCAATTCTCCTTTTGCATCCGGGATCTCCTCTTTCYCCGTCCTGAGCTCTGCTGTGAGGGCGTTACACAACTCTGCGTGCACTTTTGCCCTCTCTAATGCTTTGCTCAAGAGGCAGATTATTACTCATTTCTAGCTGGGCGGCTATGCACTTATGAAGGGCCTAATTCTACTTTTACATTCCCCTTAATTATTAGACCTTGCACAGAAAATACATAAATGGTGAAGAAATGGGGAGAAAGACAAGGTCAAACCCAAACTCATGAGTTTCTCTGTGATAAAAAGGAGTTATATAAATAGAAGATTATAATTTCTCATTAAGTAGAAAGTTTTGTCATTTGCTTTTTGAGGTTCTGAATCTGCTGTTCGAGTTGATGCGAACCTCTGTTTTCAATGCTTAACTTTGGTGTCTCTCAGAAGCTCTCTAATAAACATTAGAGCTTGCATCTTACTTGGTGGCAGATGGAGAGAGCCATGATTAATGCTACTGAGMTGGGGATGAAAACATTTCTCAGGCTGAAGAGCTTTATAACGATGAGCACTTCTGCTTTAATGCAGAGTGGCCAGATTCTGCTGGCAGATTCCTTAGCATCGATCAGAAGTCACATTATCACAATCATGGATATTTGAAAGGTAAAATCATTGCAAGTGACAGGAGAATTAAGCCTCAGATTTTTTTTCTTTTTTTCCTCAAGTACATTAGTTTAGGTAATTTTGAGCAACTATACTCAAGACAGAGGCAGGAGACAGTCATGTTTAATAAGGCTACTGTTTGTCCTGGCTGTGGGTAGTTTTGCTTCTGCCACCAACCTTTCTCCTCCTCATTTCATGTGTACCAATGAGACCCACTGCTAAACCAGGGAAATTGCTCCCCTTTCACAGGGAAGTAAATAAGAGCTGCCTAGACCTTTCTGTAGAGCAAGTTGAGAGTGGAATTGCCATTGTCTCTTTGGAATTAACTAGTGCTAGGTTTTACTTCAAGGATGGGTAGAAAGAGCTCCCTCTATACAGAAGACGCACTTGAAGGGTCTTAAGTAGCCCTGGCCGTGCAAAAAGAAACAGGGTTGTGACTGCTCCTTTTCTCTCTGGGTCACTTTGACCTGGGGAAGCTCCACAGTGTATTTTACTCTACTGGTCTACAACTACGTTCTTTCATTGCTCTAATGGGAATTTTATAAAAATGCCATATTTACCTCCTACAGCCTTCCCATACAGAGGCATTCAGAGTCAACGCAATTATAGGAAGAAAACTTTGCAGAGTGCACACACGACTTRGGAAGAGACTTGAAGTTACTGGAGATTTTTTCAAGTTTTCTTAGTTTATTTGGGTTGAATTTTAATCAGGCAGAAAAATGAGTCTAACAGCTGTCAGAATTAGTTATATCTGTTTTTTCTTTCTGTATTCATCCGCATTTTTTAATGTAGTATCCTTGACATGCTTCATTTGTGACAAGAGTGGTAGAATTACTCAATTTCATACATAACATTGATTTTTAAAAAAAAAAAATGTACTTTTTTGGGTCATTTTCATGTATAATTTAGCTTAACTTGCATTTGGCTTACTCTAAATTAAAAGCCCTTGATTGGAATGAGGTCAGCTTTATACATGCTTGGGATCTCAGTAAGAAGTGCATAGTGGTAGTTTTTTTTGACTTTCTGAATTTTTTTTTTAAAAACTTCTGGATTTGTGAAGCTCTCCTAAAGCCTTTCTCGTTACATTGTCTGATTTTAGAGTAATTATTTAGAGTGCAAGTACCAAAGAAACATGAGAAAACTAGCAAACTTGTAGTTAAAAGAAAAAAAAAAAAAAAAGGAATAATAGAAAATTAGGTTTAACTGTGACCCTAATGCTGTTAGACACTCTGGGAGAGTTGCTGAGGAAATCCATTTAGATGCTTATAGATTCCACAGTACATTACCCTGCACGCATATGGGTAGCACATTCCTTTCTACTCTTGCAAGGGCAGCTGGTCTTGCACAAAATGGGACACAGAGCAGAAAACTGGGTGCACAGAGGGAGCTTATTTGGGAAAAKGTGAATTTGACATCCCAGTCTTACTTATCACACAAACATTCACAGTAATCACTAAAGTATCTAAAAATAGGAATTTGCAGCCCTAACTATAGCCTTGTAAAACAACAAGAAACTCAAATCATCTCCTCTATTAAAATGACTTACACTTTACAGAGCACATAATTTGGCTTACCGCATTTCATCTGCTTTAATCAGTTTGGTGGAATATTTCAAAGTGCAGAAGAACTCAGCAGTGGAGTTTTATCACTTTAATTGTAATTCATCTCAGGTTTTACCACCTCAAATCCTTTCAGCCTGATTTTGATTCATCTTGAGATTCTAGCAGGAATCAGAGAATGTGGAAAAAAGAAAAGAGATGCAATATCCACAAGATGTCAATATTCATGTCAGCAAACAATCCCAAAGGTCATGCTAGTAAATGGTGTGACCTTATATCACCTAAGTGTACATAAAAAGAAAAATAAGAGCATTCATAATGAGGATAGTGTGTTTATAATATTATCAGCCGTTCTCTGGGATGTCATTTTTTGTTCTATATCACTGYAACTTTAAGAACCACTTATCTGTAAATGCTGCTGCTAGAATGTCTAAATTCTACTATATCAAAAATTAATTTGCAGAATGTGCAAGGGTTGAAAGAATATTTTTGATATTGGCCACTGATAGCATCTGATATGAGAACTTGAAAATTAGGCCTTCCTCTTTTGCGACAGCTTTACAAAGCATTTGTATGTCTAAAAATGAAGAGAAGCATCTAGGGTAGATTTATAGAAGCACCTAAGCATTGGTTGTTAGTCAATGAAAATCAAGGATCTCAGCCAGCCGGATGCTTCTGTAAATCACCCTGGATGTCCAGCTGTGTATTTAAAAATAGAAAACATTTATCAATCGGGTCCTTTGAAGAAACAACCCCCCTCACACCGTTTCAGCTGACTGCCRTCTCAGGATCCAGGGATGGAGGGCTCTCAGCCTCGATCCATATTTTAAAGGTGTCCRTTATCTGCCCAATGGTGGCCCAAGAGAACACTTCATTTCTAAACACTTCATTTCTAAATCATCCATTCCTAAAWACCTCATTTCTAAAGCTTGACTGCGCTTTCAGTTGTGCGTGCCCAGAACACCGCGCGTGTGCCCATTAACACCCAGCCACGGTCCCCACTGAGACCAGTAAGAGTTCAGCCTGATTAAGAATTGAAGTGCTACACCYACCAGATACCTCAAGGTCATTTAGCTGGCAGCAAAAACAACACATGTAACAACCATTCAGAAGCAACACACAGCTCAGGAAAATATGTAAAAGAGGCTGTTTTCAGTTACAGCTGACACTGCAGTATGAAGAAGATGAAGAGGGGGAGAGTTCTCTACCATAAGCCAATTCAATATATAAATCACCTGTGTGCTGAAAAAGAGCTCCAGGGATTATRTCAGCTGCCAAGCAGCTGAGGATTATTGCAGCATTGAGCAAGATGGGCACAGCTACAATYTGCCCCTACAAACCAGGGCGACGTCGACTCACATCTCCTGTTACAGAAACTTCCAGTTATTTTGCGCTTTTAGTCGTATACAGTGGCAAACTGGGAACCAGGACTGTGTTTTTCCAAAGCTTCAGAAACTGCCAATGATCTTGAACAGGCAGTGACACTGACACTGCAGAGCTGATGGAGGAAACAAGTTAAACACTCTTTATAGAAATGTTGCCTTGTACCACAGCTCCTTGAGCTCTGTCTCTCCCTCTCAATAGCAGGAGAATTAGACTTTCCACCAACAGACCACTCACAACTGAAGCAATCTAATAATTCCCTGCTTACCAGTTTGCTTTAACCTTTTCATTGATCTATCTCCCAATATAAATTATTTGTTTGACATTACATCATGGAATATATAAGAAAATGTCTCTCCTAGGGCTTAGTGTGTGGGCTACAATAACCACTCATGTGTCATCAAAATGCAGCAAAGTATTTTCAGATGTTCTCTCGGATGACGTTTTTTATTCCTTATTGCCTTAACCTGGGCAAAAACAACACTGATTTGGGATTAATATCCACATAATATTAATTAATATCCACATTTTTCCTGCTTCACTTTCAGCTTACTCATATCTTGTCCAATATAGAATTGCTGGGAATATTCAGGGAGATGGCACATGCCTTGCGTGGAACAGATGCAAACTTGGATCTAAAACGAGAGGTGTGTTTTGTAAGTTGTTGTGGTGACATATGGGCGTGACAAATCCAGGACAGATTGTCATTTAACACCACCGAGAACCTTACCCTTCAAATGAGGCTGGATGTGACCCTAACTGATTACATCACTGCCTGTACTCATGTCCTTGTGTCGGGGAGGAATTGTTTCACCTCCCTTGGCGCGGTGACAAATTCACAAGATCACATATGTCATTTAAACGAATCGCTTCGGTGACCTCTATATGGCCGCAGGTGSCCTTGTTCCTGGGATGCTACATATCTCTCTGCTCGAGCCTCTCTGCGATAAATACTGCCCAGCACATGCGCACATAGACAGCGAGGAGCAAGAGGAGAGCACGAGATCCTCAGTCCTCTGCATTACCAGGGGTTACATGAATAATTCTGGCATGAAACACCCCAACACTGACATTTTGTTTCCCAGGGTTTCAATTCCGATTCGATGTGGTATAAAGCAAGTGAGAATTGCTCCGCTAAGGCACTGCAAAGCGATGAAGAAACTAAGCACAGACAATGTTGTGATCATGTTAATTCACTGCTCAGAAACGGTGGTTAGAAGAAACCTTTCAGGATTTAGCTGCAAATCTGCACCTTTTCATGTAGCTGCTTTCTAACTTGTAGTCAGCTCCTTATTATCCTACCACTCTAAGCAAATTACCAGAGAGAGCTGCACTGACCTTTACTCCAGAATAACATAAGAAAGAGCTCTAAAAGTACGGGGAAAAGGAAGATAAGTAATAAAACATATTCTGTTTTGCTTCTCACACAAAGTCAAGCTTAGGAAGCGATGGACAGGAAGTTGCATGAGTTGCAGCAAGTTGCAGCAGCTAGAGGAGGCAGAGAGCCACCTGAGTGCCTCAGCTTCATAGGATACCTGGCTCCATGCAACAGCCTGTTTTGCTTGCGTGCAAGGCCAGTCTTAAATGAGGTCCTCAATTTTCCTGTTAGTCCAAGGACTGCAGCCAAAGATAAGAGCCCAGAGCTTGAGAGGAGAAAAGCAGATCACTTTGGCTTTGGAAGGAAATCAATATTGTACTCTGCATTGATTAAGTGTGGATCAATTCCAGATTCTTYGTGAAGAGATCCCCTAAGAACTGTTGGAGTAGATCCACATTACGTTCAGCTTAGAGGCACTTCAACAGGAGACAAAGTTATGCTGGAGAATTCCACTAAAAGATTGTCTTTTGGGTTAGAAACACAAATATATTTTTGTGTAATTTAAAACAGCCTGCATAAACCTGTGAAGTCTGCGTGCAGGAACACAGATCTGCCTACACAGTCTCCTGCCTGGGAAAACAAGGAGGAAAATAACAAACCTTGAAAGCTAAAAGTCCCACTTCCCAATGGAAGATGCTTGGATAATGCGATGGTAGAAAAAATACATAAAATGAGTCAGGAAAAGAGAATCTTCAATTATGTTGTGAGTTCTAAAGCTGGATCCTGAAACAGAGAGAACTCTACAACCTTAAAAACAAAGATGAAATTAGAAGCAAACTCACTGGTGGCCTAAAGCAATATGAACTTTATACTAAGGAGGCAGAAGACACTCTGTAAGTTTAACCTCTCTTCGGCAATAAAAGGACAAGGTTTTCTGCTCACAGCCGTGCCAGTGCAATGTGCTGCCACCCTCCACCTATGCTGTTGGCAGAAATGTTTGTTGTCTCAGATCTGCTGATGGAACTGATCATATGACATTTCCCTTCTGTATCAGTCTAAGAGAAACATATTAGTTGAAATGGTTTAATCCTATGTTGGGTATTTTTGCCAATGAGTCTAATTTGGAATGAAATGGGTACAAGTAGTCCTGCTGGCAGCTTTGAGGGCCCTGGTACYCTCAGCACAGGAGTGGTACCAGGTGCTGAGGGCTGTTGACCTTTSAACAGCTCAAGAGAGCTTCCATCAAAGTGCACCTCCCATCTCACCTCTCTTCTTGGACCTCTTGGCTCTTGTGCCTTCCAATTTCATTGAAATCTTAAGTGCTTGTGCACAGTCAGGAAATCAGTCTAATGGTGGAGAGAAACTTCCAGAAAAAGCTGTAATAAAATCTTGTGTTGGCCGGGTCCCACACTCACTGATGGAGGCTGCTTCCATTTAATTAAAAATCAATATCAAAAAAAACTCTTACAAGGATAGCATTGGTTGTAGAAATCAATGCACAGACTAAATTTTGAAGAACTTCCCCAAATCTTTAAATAGTCAATAAAACCATACCATCATTATGAAACATGGTTTTGTAATTAAATACCTATTAAGACCTAAAAGCACACATTGACACTCTCAAAGTCAAMAAGCATACAGAGATCTATGCCCACATTCCATTTACACAAAAGCTTGGTTAAAAAAGGAGCAAACCACCATCTGCTGAACCATCTGCTTCATCCAAGTCCCATTCCTCATTCACGGTCACTGGGATAGGCGCTTCCACAGGAAAAAAAAAGTGTTTAACATTATCAGAATCCCCAAATAAATATTTAATACCTTCTAATACCATCCTCAGCTTAGTCACAATAGTGGTTTAGGACAAAATTTTGGCTCAGGATACAGATATGACTTAGCTGGATATATACTTGAGGATTAAGGACATGTGTCTAAACAGCTAGAGAGGACTTCAAGGCCTAGGGAGTGTATCTGAGGGGCTCTGCTCTTTCTGTGTTAAAGTTTGCTACGGGGTGAGCAGAACRACCTTGGCAGAGACTCGTTATGTGAAAAGGCTTTATCATTCAAGTCTGTGAGCTTACGGCCATTTGCCTAAATTGTGAGGTTTGCCTGTTGATCCTGGTGCATTGTACCTTAAAAAAAAAAAAAAAGAAAAAAAAAGTGAGAGATCTGCAACCCATCATCGATCTATTTATTATATGATTTATTTTATTCATAACATCTGTTTAATTCTAAGCTTGTGTTAGTGTTCAACCTACCACCTCTTGGGCACTCAGAAAGTTATCGGTTCCCTCTCTTCTCCTCAAAGTCTCTACAGAACAGTCTGACCATGACTACAAGGGGAGAAGTTTCCTTTAGCAGTTTTTCTACCTTGATTCACTCTTGTCTATGTCCTCAGAGCCTGCCCATGCTTTGAGAACACCTGCCTATTTAGGGGATAGCCATGTATCTGTACAATTTACTGTGCTACTTACCGTGCAAGGGGAAGGAAACGCAGCAGACAGTTATCTCAGTGCTTCTGTCTGCAAAATTTTGGTAAACTTTTAATCTGAACAAGCCTATTAGATACTGAACAAAATTTTGAACTTTCTGTTTAGTCCATTCCTGTTGCTTTCTTGAACCCTTTCCAGTGGCTTCTCCCAAGACGGATTAACTGCTACATCCTGTCAGCCCAGTTACCATTTTCCAATGTAAATTAGTGTATTTGTTTTAGGATTGAAAATGACACTTGAACAAAAGCGAGCTGCAAAGCCTTGCACAAGGTTCCTATAGCAACTCTGCCCTCCAAACCGTGCTTAAAGCCGGTCCTGCTGAGGTAACAGAGTGGCCACAAACCAGCTCAGCGTGTATTCAGAAGGAATTCCCAGACACATCCATGTTTTGGTAAGTTTGGGTCACCAGAATCTCACAAAGTAGCAAGAAACGGCCATTACCCAACTAAGCTGACCTTATTTCCCAGTGTTTTGTAGGCTGCTCCCTAGAGCAATGCCAGGCAAATGTAATCTGGCTGGACGCATTTTACTGTCATCTTTTATAAAAACAAACGATGATACAATGTGTAAAGCATGCAAACATCAAACTAAAATATTTTAAATTGATGGTAATAATTTCTTCTTCAGAAGAAGCATAATAACCAAAGGGAATTATTTGCATAACTGGGTTAGGTATTGTTTATAAATATTGCACAAATCTGTCACAAGGCCTCAGTCTCCAACAGTCACAATAGGACAGCATTTAATTGCTGAAAGATTCTTGGGTATGGGAGAGAAGATCAAGACAGGATGAACCAAGAGTTGTACTTAAAGAGGGAGCCCAGAGCCCTCACTTCTCATTGGAAGGGGGAAGGGTGAATGCTGATCAGAGTCGATAGCCAAAACGTGCTCGTCTTTCACCACAACATGAGTTAGTGCTCCAGTTTCCTGCAGATATCCAGGACAATTTACCCAGGGCAATGAGGATACATCCAAAAAGAGGTTGCAGGACCTGCTTTGATTGTTCTTTCTCAGGAATGAGGCACTACAGCAACAAAAATATGGTAACCCATTCTTTGATCCTGTAGAGACTGTCGTGCTGGGATCCTTCTGTGCTGAAACACACATTTGCTGGAAATTAGATATTTAAATAATTATAATAAATTTCTAATACTCTTTTATACTACCTTGCGCCTATTTCCAATGACACTAATACCTGACTCCCTCAGTAACTTGAGCCCCCTGAGCCTCTTCACCAGCCCATCACTTCTTGCTTGATCTATCACTAGACACCTTTGGCTTTTATTCAGCCATAGAGTCGAGAGTCATAACCGAAAGAAGGAGCTGACTCCTCATCCAGTATTCACTCTTCCACCAAATAGGCTTTCTGAATTTAAACTGATCATTTTTCCTTGGCATTGAGGAAGTCCCAAAGGTAACAACAAGGGCACTATCAAGCCTATAGGACACTTTTTACCTATAATAATGGAGAAAACTGAGTTTGACACCTAAATGACTGCAATGTAGTTTCATTTGGCTGTGGTGAAGGGCACATATAGAGGTTACTTCACTGTGAAGTAACACATTTAGATGAAGTTCMAAATGTATTTCTTCTACAAACTAGAGGAAGATTAAGCCTTTATCTGTAAAGCTTTGTAAGTTTTTTAAAGAACATAATAAATAATTCCTTATCTTTTAAACAATCTCATTTTCAGAGCTGTTTTTTCCATGAGGTATCTGAGTTTTGAAATGCATGATTCCCCATGAAGATTAAAATGAACATTTTGACAAAGTCATTAGGAAAACATTTCTGTTTGCTTTTCACACTTCGCTGCTGCAGCCATTAATTTCTGAAAAATCTGGTTGTAAATTCCCAAGCCTTGGCGGAGTTAAAGGATGCAGAACTTTAGAGTGTGCTGCACTCCCCTATAAGTCACGCTAGGCTACATGGCCAACTTCATTTTCCATTATTAGCCAGAGCGCTTTGCTTTCTGGGTGATGAAACAGCAACATTAAAATTCTATTCCATCCATCCTACAAATTTTTCATAATTTGAATCAAGAGGTATTTGCTGTCCTGTTTCATAGAGGATCCTTACGTAAAAGGCCTCTTTCTTATTCTTTTGAGGGCTTGAACTGGATGACTCAGTAAGTTCCTACCATCTCTAACTGATGTTATTCTATTTAGCAACTGYCCTACAACAGATGTATGAATGCAGCTAGTAGATGAGGTACATAACATTCAACAAAAAAGGAAGAAAATGCATCAGTTTTTAACTTGAAAATTGCAATTGGTCTTTTGCTTTTGCAAGATTTTCTAATGAGCCAATGACTGTATAATAAAGAACGCAAGAAATGGATTTTATTTTCTCTGCTTTCTGTCTACAGAAAACACCATAACAGATATCTGTCTTCTGACCTGAAAGATCAGGGTCTGTCCTAATAACATTCATCACAACAGCTACCTTACAGGTAGAGATGATCAAGAATTTTTTTAAATATCAGTTTATCCAAATGAGATCATCTCAATAAATAGCTGCTGSAATCTACTGGTCTCCCTAAAAACATTTTTCTGGATAGTTTGGAGCAGAGCCCAGGTTTCCAGGACGGCTCTGGTGTGAAGGCTGTAATTTTAGGTTACATTTACAGTACAGACACTTGGGGACTAGGCACATACCCCTTTTTCGCTCGAGTTCCTTGATTCTGTCATTCAAATTCAGAAGGTAATTGATAAAGATCATGGCTCTTGATAATGCTGCTTTTGTAGTATTTCCAGGATGACGCCTGCTCATTACATTTTTCTTCAAGATGCAGCTCTGTAGGAGCCCAAGTTCAGGGTCCTCAGCCACTTCTGAAATAAGTCCCTGCGGTTATTTTACTCCRCACCAAGTGAAAACCTACAGGTGCAGGAGAGCATCGAGCAGCACAGAACATAAGGGAACACTGAACCTGCCAGGAGAACTGATGAAGCAACACYACTGCACAAGAGATCCGCTTTGTCTGTTGCTGCAAGAAGTTGTACAGAATCCTATTTGGCTGTAAATTCAATTGTACTTTTCTCTGTATTCAGTGTAGTCATTTTACCAAGATATCAGTATTTGTGTCTGTATCCTTGTAAAAAGCTTCGTTGTGTCTTTGTTGACTCAAATTGTCAAGATTAGGCAGAGGAAGAACAATTCTTCCTGCGTTGACTAGGGATGTATATTTATTAGTAAACTCCAAAGCTGTAATTCACTACTGCCACAGATATACTAGTCCATGCAAGCTGTAATTTAGTTAGGAGCTGAGYATTTTTGCCTCCTGCTGTCTTGCCTTCTTCATGTTGCAATCAGCTGTATGACAGTAGTGTATCTGTAGAGAGAAATCTGTACAGAGGCAATGGACAAATTATGTTATTGCTGCCTTTATCACCCTTGTAAAAAACCTCAAATCTGTCCTTGTCATTGATTACACAATTGCTACCAAGACTTGGATATTATAAATACGAAGTTTGGCAGTCTCATTGCAGACTATTGTGCTTATTCAARTTTCTTGGAGGTCTAAATCCACGTGCTAGCCCTGCATACTATTCACCCCGTGAAGGCTCAGAGCTTTCACAAGGGACAGCAGCATGGTAAAGTACTGCTTTTAAATCTCTCTGTGTATCGACACTGTAGGAAATGCCAAGTGTCAGTGGAACTGCCTTTATGGATCCTGACATTTTGTTACACATATCTATTCCTCTTGCTGAATACAGCAGTGTCTAGACCTCAGCTTAGGTTTTAGAGTGCAGAGCACTGATGCACAGAAAGCCAGAGGAAAAGTCTCTGCCACAACAGATTACAATTTAGGTAGATGTAGCCCAAGATGGGAAGACAGAGACACAGATAACCAGAATCTTGGAGTAAGATTATAAAGCAAGGCAGAGCCTGYACCAGAACCAGTGCCTTGGAGCAGCTACGTTCAACTTGAATAGTAAATGCATCACTTTTTTATTATGCCAATCACTGTAAGTCAGAGTCAGCTTCCAAGTCAGAGTTTGCTGATGCAAATTAAAATTGTGCCTGGGATGATTTCATAATACCTGTCTCTAACTGGCAAAAGATTTTTATTTTTTTGGTCATCTAATCATTAAATCTATATGAAGTTATTTATATAGGAGGTAAAATAGGAGAAGGGAAAGGAAGGCACAAGTCTGCTTTGCAAGGTACAGTAAATTTCAAAGGCCATATATTAACTTTCCATACAGAAATGTAATAGATGACACAGCATCTGCCTTTGGCTCCCACATGCTGCTGAACTGCAGTGAGAGAAATGGTCTGTCTTTTAAATCAGTCATTTCCAGCGATGCTGATCATCTCTCTTGCTTCTCTAGGTGATTCTTCCAATTAATTGCTGTTACATGTCCCTTTCCTGCAGAGTCTTCATCTTTCCCTGAATTTTCCTGAAGCACTTCAGGGTGTGTGAGAGTAGCAGAGATTACCAGAGAAACTTGCAGTTCTAAGTACTGAACTCTGCTCTCACTACTGCTCCTCAGAACCACTCGGGCCAATAGTAAAGGGCTTGTAAAGAAGAGGAGACTCCTTTGCTGGAATATTGATATTGGGAGTCCTTTGCAGTGTGGAGGACTACAGGAGGACATGGCAGTGACACATGGGGACCCACATGGGCCCTGGGAGGAAGGAGAAAGGAGCTCCAAACTGAATGGGTGCCCCGGGGCCAGGCAGAGTGCCCAGCCGTTCTGGATCAGGGCATGTAAAGGGTGCTTGGAGCCTGGGCTCTCTCCACCTTTCCCTTCTGCAAGACCTCAGATATCACTCAGAAGTGAGATCGATACTTCTATTGACTTCTGTGGACTTGGTTGTGCTTTCAAAGGAAAACCAGGTCAAAGAATTCAGGTCTGGGAGAAAAGTGTCTTAAAATATTCTAGCAGCCCAGCCCTGCAGCCCACAGGGCTTCAAACACAGATCTTCACAGGAATTTACACGTGCGGACAAAAACAGATTTAGAAGTTATTAGTTATATTTGAGCCTAAATGTAAAACATCTGATTTAACATTACACATTCCCGTGAGTTTTTTTTTGTTTATGTGCATAAGCAAAATCCAATGATAGCTTGTTAACATATTATTCAAAACATAGAAATCAATTAAAATCTTTTCCTTCAATTCACTCATACCCAAATGCTGATACAGTTTAAACTGGCTTATACCTCCCTGAAAAGCATTGGGAAAACCAAGCTAAAGATGAATATGGATTTAGCTACTTAAGGAACAACAACTTCAAGTGTTTGTCTTCCAACATTACAAAGTAACTGAAGAGCAATGAATAATTAAAAAGATTGGTCAGCTTTTAAATAAGCTTTGCTTGCTGTAGATTATACAAAGCTTTTGGGGTAATTTAAATAAAATCAACTCTGCTTTAGAGGATTTAGTCCAACTGAATATAACTGTTAATTAAGGAAACAGCACTTCTAGCATTGATCTTGCCTGTATATTTTGTAGCAAAGAACAGGCAATTCCTTGCAGTCCAGACTCTGTGGTCCTTGCTGGTAATAAAAACAGTACCTCATACAGAGAGCACATGAATTTAGCTTCATCTGTAGAAAACAAACAATAAGCATTCACAATGTCCTGTGGTAACCTCCAGGTATTAGAGGAAAATTAACGTGTGTAAGGTTAAACCCTAAAGCAAAGCGGTGGCTGAAAATCTGGTCACCGCAGATACACAGCAACCTGCTGATAGGATAAACCGCAGGGGACAGCAGTGTCCACAGAGAATTTATCCTTCCATGGAAATAACCCTGTATTTCCTAAGGATTCAMATCATTTGTGTGCACTGTGACATACCCTGGAGTCTCAAGGTTATGTTTCCTCCTTCTCTATGGGTTAAGAGCATCCTTTAGCACTCACCTCTTCCCTGACGGACAAGGGACCTCCCCACTCCAGTCACAGCAGGATTTGTGCCTGGGCAGTAGGTGTGATGCGGAAAAGGCTGAGGCAGGACTCGGGTTTGGGGATTTAGCCGTATTTGTTMTTAGCGAACACGCTGTGTTCCTCTTTCTGTTAGAGGTGATGAATGTCAGAAAGCTCTGAACTCTCCGCTGATCCTATAAGCCAGGGAAAGCCCCTTATAAAGAAGGAATAAAAATTCACTAAGGAAGTAATTTTCTTTTTCCTGTTAAGTAGCAAGCAACTTATTTCACTAACTGACAGAAAGACGAGGTAGAAGACAAGGCCTGATTTCCAAAGGCATTTTGTTAACACCCCTGCTATGTACTTTGGTACCTTCACAAATCTGACGCTCCCCTTCTTCCTACTACTAAGTGAAAGAAAACAATGTTAACCAGTGTGGATGGGGAGTGGAGAAACAGTTCCCGGATGAGCAGGGAGAGCTGCAGCATCCTGCTGCCATAGGCACTTCCCTCCCGAACTCACCACTCTTTCCCTGTTTCCTCCCACTTCCAGGACTCATTAATTCCCATAAGTTTTCTTTCTCAAGCTCACAGCTAAGGGAAAATTTTTATCCCAATGTCTTTTGCTTTTTGATCTGAGATCCACTCTTTTGCTGAGCTCTTAACATATGTCTCAGCYACCTTCCCTGGTCTTGGCTCTTTTAAAAGATGAAGTGCTACTGAACAGCAACAGTTTCATACGTCTAATAACCTCATCTAATATCCCCGGCTTTTCCATGTCATTAACTCCTCAGTTGCTTATTTAAAAATACCTGGGGAAATAAATTCCCCACCCTGATGGAGAAGTTCATTCCCAAAGCAGCCTCACATGAAGAGGCATCATTAAAGGATCAGACATTGCACAGCTAATATTCAGCCCTATAGAATGCCATTAAAAAGCAGTTATACTCAAACACCACTAAAATTTTACAACAGAGTAACATCTTATAAGCTGAGACTACACATTAGGTAAATGTGAGCACCTTCAAAATGACATGCTCTTTATTTTTTCCTGTTGTCTGCAAAACTATGAGCCTTCCTGCCCCGGTTCATGATTTGCATCTTCTTACCCAAGCTGCAACGGGTAATATTAGCCTCGATTGAGTATTTTCTGACACATCCTAAGCACTTGTAGAAACTGAAGCTATCTTGTCACACATAATGGGCAGGACTCATGCCCATCTTTCCCCATCCCAGATTTGCCCCATCTTTCCCTCCCCAGACCTACCAGTGCCTGCCCAGCCACAGCTGTGCAATAATCCACWGGGAATGTGGATGTTTGGGAGGGTTATTTCTCAGTTCCACGGCACATTTCTCTGTGTGGCCAAATGCACAGAGGCTACTGATGGAATGGGTACAAATTGCTGAATGTAAATTACATCTACTGGAGAAGTGCATGTGGAAAGAAGACGGAGATATTCTGACTATCCTAGCCTTTAAAAAAAAAAAAAAAAAAAAGTATATAACTGTGATCTTATAGTTTATTAGAGACTCTTTTGTTTCTGCCTAAAAACATCCCGCTTTTCCTGAAGAATGGCATTTATTTAGCTCCAACTTGCTATAAATCATTGTGACTCACTGCCTGCCAAAGCAGTAACATCAATATACACCAAGTTAATGTATGTCCCTCCCTTTGGGTCAAAAGGCTGATGTCAGACAACCTGTTGGATGAACAAGGTGAAGGATGAACAGCTTCTCTTTAGCTGTGTGCGTATTCCCAGAGCGCGATGTGTAGGTGCACGTGTAGGTGCTCAGCTGCAGCGCAGCTCCACGAGAGAAGCCYGAGCTGATCTCCCTCCGACAAAACTCTCTCTGAAGTGATGCAGATTGAGAAAAGAAGACATTAATGCAGTAAAAGAGCTTAGGCAGATCCGGTAAAAAAAAAAGAAGCAGTCAAATAACTTGTTATGGGTTTCCAGCTCTTTTGCAGAGCGGAATTAGCTTAACCAATTTCCGCACTTTTGGTAGAATATTCACTGAACAATCCAATTAGAGAAATAGAAATTGAATGGGCAGCCAATTGGAAAAATAATTGCTCAACCTTTATCCTCTCCAGCTGATTTTTGAGACTCTGAACTCAAGAGCCCAGCTAATGCTAAGCATGAATTGATTTGTCAGAGACTGAATTAATTTCATTTGGGAACAGTCACGTTTGAAGTAAAACTTCCTCTAACCAAAATTTAGTGTTTTCGCTTGGATAAGTGTAACCAAATGATTAAATATTGGTGCTTTGGGAATGATTATATCCTGAGGTTATATCTTCTTTGTGCCGCTAAGAGCAGGAGCAGACTGTTTGTGGCAGCAACCTTTAGACTAGCAGTTTTAAAACCAGAACAAGAGGCAGAAGTCCCAGAGCTCCTTAAATACCTGGTAAGATGAATAACCTTTCAATACTTTATTTCCTTGATGGATATACTGTGAGGAAATATATTTACAAGCCCAACTGAACTTCCACATTTGTTATTAATTTAGGAATTTGTTCCAGGAATTTCTCTGAGACAAGAAGCTCTATCTAAAAGGCTCCAAAAATCTAAAACCTGTGTAGATAGGCACAGATAGCTCAGAGTGCTGTGCTCTCTGAGAGCTAACCCTGAATACTAGAATCCATCACAAGATTATCCAGGTATTCTTATTATAGGAAACACTACCAATACAAGAGTTAAAAGAGGAGGCTGGTATGATTTTAGCTTAATGAAACTCCTTTTCATCCAAAAATAGAGCTAAAAAGCATTTCTCTCACTGAAGGTCACAAACTGTTTGAGCATCCTGAAGAACTTCATGGCAGTAATACTATCCAGACCATGATTAAGTCCCTTCATTTCCTGGCAATAGCTCAGTTTGATCTAGCTTGCTGTTAGGATGCTTACTCAGTGCTGAAGCAATTAAAGCCAGTCACCTCGTCACCAAATAATATTTAAAAAAAAACAAAACCAGAAACATTTGCTAGAGAGAAACTGGCTAAAGACTCATAAGCTCAAAATTTTGCTTGCAAATCTTGGTGAAATCTTTGCATAGCTTTTCTCAGCAGCTAATCAGAATGAATTGTTTTCCAAAGGGAGAGCTTCCCACGAGGGGATTTACACAGTGCTGCTCTTCTTACACATCTGGTATTCCTAACTCTCCTCTTTAAACTCTTTAGGCCAAAACTCTCTTTTTATTCGTGCTTTGGACAGCATCTAGTAAAAGAAGATATTTCAGTTGGAAACAGCAACTGTTATGCCCTTATACTTTTTCTTATGTCACTGCATACCTTGCAGCCTACAATTTTGAGCTAAACCTTTTTAGCTTGTTACCATGCAAAGAACGCAAGCCTTTACCCCAAAGAGAAAACTACCCCTAAGTAGTTAACTAGTATCCCTAAGTGTTAGACCTTACATACTTGGCTGAAAACTAATAGATTCATAATCCCTACTGAAATGATCACACGTAATTAATTAATACTTGCAAGTATTAATAGAACAAGCAATAAAAACTTATTTAAATGAGTGGAAGCTGAGCACATATTTTCAATATGTTACTGATAGGGGGTAAACTAAGAATGTGGCAAAACGCTTTCCTAAGTTGAGGCCTTACGCCAATTAAAACATTTTAGCTTCTATCTCAGGTGCTCAGAATCAGATATAGAAGATTTTAGAAGTAGGAAACTCCTTGAGATACAGGGACAGTTTTTTTTTTCTTTTTTCCCAATTTTAGTTTATAGATATATGTATTCTGCAAGCTCTTTTCTATCTCCTACTGTTTTTTCTTATTCTTAATTAACTCTTTTCTAATTGGGAAAGGTCCTTTCCAACCAGTGAAGTGTTTTTGGATTGCTCAATAGATCTAATTAGCATTAAGTCCATTTATCTTCGAATCRAGCATTTTCTGCTCCTGCTGTCTTCCAGCATTTAATGAATTAATGCTTATTAACATCTCGGGGTTTTTATTAAAGTTTGTGCTTTAATCTGAAAGTTTGAAATGATGGTCCCTGGATTTGGAAAACTCCRCCGTCTGTGAACTCAAGGGAGTGAATGGCAAGGAAGGAAGGACAGAGGAGTTCAAGGACAGTAAAGATGCACAGAAAGGARGCAAATCACTGAAGAGCAACCCAAGACTAAACTGAACCAAAGTCTGATGCAGTTCCATCCTAGTCTATTCCCTGTTCAGTGATCTAGTGGTTTTTTTTTTTCCCCAGAGTACAGAAAAAGGCTACAAAGAAAATCTGTGGAAAGAAAGCAACAAATACATTTTTTAGAGATTTTAGGGACACTTCTTTGCACGTTGCTTTCAGCCCTTTTCCCCGTGGGTACTAACGCTAAAAGCATGACAATGCTGCAYGGTGCCCTCACAGAGTGACCCTGGTGTGACACAGCAGTAACAGTGCAAGGCGCAGAGGAGCCCTTCTGAGCTCCGCTCTGAGCACAGAAACCACTTCTTTCTGCACTTCTCCACTTCTCTCTTTTCTGCCTCCTTTCAAAGGAAGCCGATGTCAAAGCTTGCCCAGTGGAGCCTTTAGTCGGAGACCAACCGTCCATGACTTTCTTGATACAACCTGGCATCGCTCACAGTGAAATACTATTTATTTCCATTGGTTTTGAAAGCGAGAGAGGTTTAGCAGGGCTTAATAACCCCAAGGAAAGGAAATCCAGGAAGAAAACAGTTGGGGGAAAGGGCACCATGAGCGACTGACTAATTTAGTTTTATTATTTCTTCCTATAGCAAAGGAACATTAAGCAAGATAATAGGCTCATTAAACATATTATTACAAGATATAAAAATCATTCGGTTTAAAAATTAATAATCTTTTCAATAGCTTCTATCATGTATTCTCAACTTTTCTATCTAAACAGGAAAACTCTCCCTAACACTTGAAACATAAAAGTATCTGATGTTTAGAGGCTGATATCTTCCTTTATATAGCAAGATAGTTCAATTTAAAGCACCATGTTACTCAACACTGAAAAATCTTGGCTTATATTAATTCTAATTATTTTCCAAAACAGCTTTTCACTGTGCTGTAAATGAGATAGCTGGCATGTTAGAATAATGCTGCAATGTTCTCCTAATGCTCCTTAGTGCCAAAAGAGGACTCAGGGCCATGCTCCAATACTCCCACCATTTCTGAAATGAGCAAAAAATGTATTTCTGGAGTGTTTATAATAGGCTGAAAGACTCTCTGCAGTCTTTGCTTTACTTAGAATGATTTGGGGTCTGTCCTTGAGCTTTGAACAGAAGAGTTTACAAGGAAACAACAGACACTTCACAGCAAAAGACGAGTTTGTTGGCTGTGCCATAGACTGGCTTGCTTGGTGCACGGAGCAGAACGCAGGGTTTGGGCATGTTGTCATGTTTAATGTCACTGCAAGCAGATGTTGCGTAGTCAGCGTCAGAGAGCTGCTTAAGTCAGAAGAAAAACAATGAAAACAAGCATCCCTCTAAGTTCTCCCAACAGCCCTTTCACATGGATCGTACCTGGAAGATAAGCCTGCAATGCAGGCTGCGGGTCTCTCCCTAGTCTTGAGAAGRTGCCCTGCAGCTGGCTGAGCCACCAGCAGTAGAGATACTTGTGAAGTGGGTCAAACCCATAGCAGCTCAATAGTTGATGCAAAATTTTACAGCTGGTCAAAGGACCTAGTCAAGAAGAGGTAGAAGAGGGAAATTACCATTAMTTTCATGTTGGCAGATAACATCCCATTGCTCTCCCAGCCCCTTACAGTTCCAAAAGTGACTGCAGCCTTTGGATTACTCTGCTTTGCCTCAGGGAACAAGCTCTCACCTGAGGGTAAATATACAAATGATTATTTCAACCCGCTTTGCACATATACATCCATGAGTTGCAATGACTATTCCAGAAATGGATGCACAGATAGAGTCTATGACTAAAATAGAACTGTACAAATAATTTACTGTGGTTGTTTAAACATGCTTCCCCATAATTGCAAATCATTTGAGAATGGATTGTTGGTTTCTTGAATAATCCCCAGACAGTTTTCCCAAATAATCCTTAATTTGCAGCATTCATGCTCACAGGAGATGTTCAATATTCAAATTCTGATGTGAATTGATTGGAAATTCCAGTCACAGGAAATGGATTCTCACATACTAATACTTCTAAACTAGGTTTCTAGTGCCATATTTTATCATTTTAAAACTTATGTTCTGCAGGCTTCCTTTCAATATTTGTTTTGTATTTGCTGCTTCAAAGAACATTTCTGTCAGAGAAACAGTTACTTAGAATATTTGAAAAAGTGGTATATGAGATATAAGCAGTGTTGAAATAAGTGGATTTAACTATTCAACTTTATATTTATGGCTGCATTTTTCCATGTTCACTTATGGTTATTTTTACCGACATGGCACAGAAATGACAGTTCATGTAAATTATTTCTTTATGCAAAACCTAAAATATTACCAGTGTATATATAGATTGTACAACAACATCCAAAGGTTCTCAGAAAGCCCGGGCTTTAAAAAGAGAAGATACAAGAAGACATGCGAGCAGTATCAAACAGATAAAAATCAGTGTTTGCAGTGCTGGAAGGCATAGACRGATTGCCCTGCCCTTGGTGGAAGTCATCTTTTTGTATAAATACTGCCAGACTTGACTTTTATCTTGTTTCAGAAATCATTCCAAAACACACACAAAAAGTGTTTAGCCCAAAAGGGCATCACGTGGCATTTGCAGCATCTCCCTAGGGCAGCGCACAGTACGGGCTCACCTGCTGGGACTGCCTGGAGAGCTAACAACCCATTGATGGTTCAGCGCTGCAAAGACGGAAGTGTTATATTAGTGCTTAATTTTTCTCACTATCTTTTATTCTCTTGTTATTTGTGCCACCTTCCTCTCTGCAGCRCCTCAGGTCTAGCAGAGGAGTCTCACCTTTAAGAGACACTCCAGGGCCCTGCACTTCATACGAGGGAGACACATTCCTGGTTTCTGCGACTGCTGTCAGTGGCTGCAGTTCAACAATTTGTCTCTCATTACCTATTTATTCCTGCTGCATTTTAATTCTCTCAAGGCGTAGGCCCCTCGAATAAAAAAATATATATTTGTGCTCATTTAAAATAAATGCAATAGGTGCAGAGAGAAGATAAAGATGGCTTTGAAGTCCTTTTGCAGCAATCCCCCTTCTGAAACCAGGGATCCAGAGCTTGAAGTCTGAGCTCCTTAAGTTAATTTTCAGAAACGTCCTGACGTGCCCCTGGTGGGTGCCTGGTGAAGAACAAGACAGGCTCAGTAGSGGGGCTTGACTCATCTCCTATGACAATCCAAGGAGGAGGATGTAGAAGAGACATATTCCAAGGAAAAATTCCATGGATTCATCTTCCAAACAGAGGTTACCACCTGCCACTCCTCTACTAAGATCCTGTCCTATGTGAACTGGATGTTCTGCTCCTCAGAGCAAGGAGGCTCTGAACGTGCATCCCAGGAAAGGCTTCCTCAGGTTTAACTTCCAAACAGAGGAAATGCTTCCAGATTCTGTGCAGAACTGGTGAGAGCAAATGTGGCAAGTGCTCTCCGCACCTGGGTAGCACAGAAAGGCATCCAAGTAGTAGGAAAAAATGAAAAAAAAAAAAAAAACTTGGCTAAGAATTTTGGCCATAAGCTTTCAAGCAGCAACTGGGTAAGTGATATGCTGGAGTTTTTTAATCTATGTGAGAATGTTTCTAAGCATCCCGAAACCAATAAAGGCGCTTGGCAAGTTTCCATTCAGCTTCCTTTTTTCACTGTCAACACATCCTAAGTTGGCAAAGCTTTGTATATTTGGTTGGGTTTTTAAATTTAGTGCTTCTTCAATTATTTATTCAACTGAGTTTCAACATGATTAGCTAGTATCTGAACAAACTCCTTAGGCAGTCTTAGAACCAGGGTATTTAATAATAATAAAAAGGCATACAGAATGACTGAAAGTTATTTACAATCTTCAAGAAAAAGAATACAAGCTACCAGTACCTAAATGAAACTATAGTGATAGCGGCAGAGTCAAGTTCGAGACCATATTTCTGACCATCAGTCTAAGCATCACAGCAGAGATACTTGACAAAGAGAACATCAATGACTGGGGGGTGGGATAAATCATTTTAATTTAGGAAGCAGTGAAGAGGAAGGACTGTGTGTATTGGAGACCTCATTTTTACAGCTTTATTTTTTCAAGGAAAAAAAATAACCCTTTCTTTTTTGAAGAATATCAGGTAAAGAACAGAGCAGTGACAGGCTTTTCTTTTACAAGATGCAGGGACTACAAACAGGAACCAAGCCAGAAGACTTCCAGCTTCAGCTAGGGAAGGGGAGGCAAGCCAACAAAATAGTAAGATATGGAAGGGAGACGGAAAGAAAAGAGGACAGAAGAGTTGGGTGAACGCAGCTACCGCTATGCCAGGCAGCACCGAATAGGTGTTTTATCTACCTGGCGGAGCAGATGAAGGCACCGCGGCAGTGCGGAGCGGGGAGATCAGAGAGGCCGGCTCAGCAGGGAGATGTCTGTGCTCAGAGGGACAGAAGTGGCTGAGGAGAGCCAAGACTGAGCTCCTCCAGGCTGGGACTGCTGCAGATTTGTGCTCTCCTTTGYGCATGTTAGCAGGTGCCTAAAGGGTTAAGCGAGGAGATGTACAATTTTAGAGTCCCTGCACATTCAGGGTTTCTTACCTCCCCAAAAGCTTTTTTTTTTTTTTTTTTAAATAGAAAAGGAAGCTAAACTTCAACACAAAAGAGTTGAAAGAAGCTGAAAGTTTAACATTTGAAAATATCAGAACAAGAGATTTTAATTCTTTTCCAGAAGATAAACCTCCCTTTTCTGTTATCAGCAATTATATTCATTCCTAGTTTTAATTACATTAAAGTGCATTTTTTGGTGAGCAAACTATTTGCTTGATATCTAGTTTTATCTGGTACCTGTTACTGCAGTGCTCAAGAAATGAGGTGTCAGTCAATACTGCAGATCCTGACRAGAGAAGGTGCACTAGATGGAACACAAAATACATAACATAGTTCCTCCATTTAGTAGGAATAATCACACCTGCTATTCACCTCAAATTGCTGTGCCTGCAGGAGAGGATCCAGAAGAGAAAACTGGGGGAAATTCCCCATTATTTTTTTTGCATTAGATTTTGCAGAAGAGCCTGAGAGAACACACACATCCACTCAAGTGAGGGTTAAAACTGCCCTTGTTTCCTGTAGCTTACTAATTCTCCACCTGTGCTGTCCATCATGGGCAATTTTCAGCTCTCTACAGAATTATGTTGTGTGACTCCTATATAATAACAGGCAAAAGATTTTAATAACAGCAGGTTCATTTTTTTCCCTACAATCCTTTAAGACCTTCATTTTTCTCCAAAATGAAATTCACATTTTTCTTGCCCCTTGGCAGGACAAAYGCACACACACACACACACATTTCAGGCTGGTCTGGTGCACGTATACACGCTTTTTTAGGGTCACTTATATTTCATTCTATGCACCAATGGCTCATTAAAATAATATGCAGGTAAAACACTTCCTAATCACTTGTTATTAATATCTCTAGTGATGTTATTCCTATCAGTTTGTGTTTATCTTCTGCTTAAAGCTGTGGTAGAACAGTTATGTTCAAGAAGAGCTTAACTGAGTTATAATTTCTAAATAACTTCTTGGATATTCCTTGGAAGTTAAGGCCTGCCAAAAAGAAAAAAAAATAAAAAAGATATAGTAAATAAATTATAGATGCTCTGCATATGACTGCTCTTCCTATTTCCAACATTCTGGCCAAGTGGGGAAAGCCAAGCCCCGGGGAGACTGGGTCACAGTTAATTTGGTTGTCAAGGAAGAATATTAAATGAGAAAAATCACATTTTCTCCTTCATAGAAAAATGCAGGAAGCATATTTACTTTGCATGTATAAATAACATGTTTTATTGCTCTATTTTAACATCTCTTTCCCTCCGACCACCTCCAAGAAGGTTTCCATAGAAACCTAAGAAGGCAAGAAAGAGGAACATAATTTGTGCTCAGTTTATATTGATTTCAAATACCACTGTGCTTATACCAACAATGTGGCTTCTGTGCACTTTTTTTTTTTTTTTTTTATCAGCTGAAAATCTAAGTGATAGAGTTGTTTAAAATAGCATTTTAGATTTAGCACAGTTATCAAAAACAGCATTTGCAGTTCAGTCTATCACCTACCCAAGTTGTGGCATTGCAGAACAGCAAAGATGAGCAGCTTCCTAGGCAAGGGCAATGAGCTCCAGCACGACAGGGACCGCTTTGGAATTGCGATGACTCTCCATTCTTGCTCTTCTTTCCTGTTGCTGCTTTAAGGTACTATAGTTAATATATTATAACCTTAATAGGCTCCAAACATGAATAAACTTGGTATGATACTAGACTTAAAGAATCAGCAATTTCAATTTGTTTTCCGGGATCCCTTATTTCCTCTGCCTCATCAGTTCTGGGTGAGAGAGAACTATTTAGGCACATGCGACTGCACACACATTTATAGATTAAAAAAAGGGGGGGAAGAGGAAATTTATGTATTGATTTTTAATATCTCTTTCTATTTCACAGTGATTATTAAAGAAGATCTAGGAATTGAGGCTTTTACTCTTATTTTTTTTTTCCTTCACCATGGTCATATTAAAGATATTAGTTTTTTTCTCATTCTACTTTGGTCAAACAGCTTTTATCAGGCTTCTCAAGCAATCACAGGGACCACACCTTCCCACTGGAGCTCTCCTGTCCTTTCTGTATTCACAGACACCAGGATACGCTACACCAGATAGCAGAACTGCAACTGCAGAACAAGCCAAGACACCATTTGTTGAGGATTTTGGGGTTTATGTTGTAAATTACAACCTTATTCAAAGATCATATACCACATCACTTGTGCAGTGAAGTCAGTGCTTATCCTTAGGCCCAGTCTGTTAATGAGCCCAAAGCAGGCAGGGAGAAAAGGATCTCCTGGTAAAATGATGTAATTTGTGCCCAACAAGAGGTTAACAGCCTTGGCACTTGAATGACAGCCAGAAAAGGCCAAATTTCTGTTCCGGCTGTTTTAAAAAAAGAAACACATTGGCCTATCTTTCCTTATTCTCCAATAGTGAATGTAAAAATAGAACGATGCACTCCAGAGGGCTCCAAGGGCTCCTTTCATTAATGTGAAAAATCCATCATTTATAGCTCTGCAGCATGAATAGGCTTGGAAGACATTTAATCACTAGTAAAAATGCCGTAACCCCAACCCCACTCCTGCAGAAGTATATATAGCTCAGGGCTATTCATTTGGGGTTGTCTGGAAGCGCTGGAGTGTCTCATAYGCTCCCGACAGTGAATGAGAACTAAGGAGCATGTAGTGAGAACTTCTGGTCCAAAACACAACTTACACTGAAAACAAATTGAACCATTTGGAAGAGTAGATAAATGATGTGGGTTACTAACTTGCTAAATGCAATATCTTTTGCCTGAGAACTTTCCAACGAGGATCAAGTTACACTTTCGATCTCTGCTATGCTTCCTGGCGTGATATACAGCAAATGGTAAAGCAGCTGTAATAAAATCTTGCTATTAAGCACAGGAAGGACTAATCTATATTAAAGTTCAGATCCTTCCATGACAAGACTTGAAGTTTCTGTACAGGAAACTATGTGGTCTTTTGTTTTCCAGTTGCATGCTGAGAAAGAAAGAGATTTTGCTGTGAAAAAAAGGCTGTTTTGAAAAGTTCCTTATGCTACCAGAGGGAGCATAATTAAATTAAACGGCCTTTTTGGCTGGTTACTTACAAAGATCTGCTTCTGTTATATGAGATAAGATTTCTAAAAATACTTCTATCCAACAGTCTACGGTCTCATTACACTGCAATTAAAAGGTAGATGCTAGTGAGATCTGCATGATTCCCTGGGTTTTCAGCAGTAATTTTCAGTATAAAGCCTCCCCAACTTTTCAAATCTGCTGATCTTTAACTTCAGTATGTTCCTTAGTCCATAAAGTTCTGCTTTGAAGATCTGTATCACTGAAACTTTAGGTTCTGATTCAAAAAGATACCTGTGGTAGGAAAGCTTTGTTCTTAGGAGTGGAGGAGAAGTCAGTAGCTAGTGCAAATATTAAAAGTAATGGGCAGCATCCACAACTTAACAAGTCTTCAATTGATTGTAGTTAGTCAAATCCAAATCTCAGATACACACACTTCTTTAAAGATGGACATCAATTTCCCAGGCTTTTCATTTTTCATGTCATCCTACTTCATATGCAGAAAATGGGATAGAAACAGGCAGATGCAGTTTCCATCCCTCTTCTCTTCCCACGTTTCTGCAATTAGAGGCAAACTCTCCGGGCGGAAGGTGCCTTTGCCAGCTGGTCCACGTGTGCAAGGTAGAGCACAACAACCCCAGCCGGGCTGTTAGGCACATGTGCCTGTAGAAGCACAACTACATGATTAGCAGCATGCATAATTCAGAGCGCTTGCAGCTGAGCCTTCGTTGCCTTCATCAGGGGAGGAGGACAACGTGTTCCATAGAATAAATTAAAACTCAGAGCAATCTAAAGATAAGCCATAAAGAATGAAGAATCGCACTCAGATAGCAAAAGGTCAGCAGAGGGATGAGTGAGTACTGCCACGCAGGACAAGGAGGATGAAGGAACCAAAAGGTGTCAATTCAGGGCAGTAAATCACTGGAAGGTTTGTGGTTCAGAAACAAAGGTGGACTTACTTATAGTTAATTCTTTTGAAGCGAGATAAACTAAAAAAAATATCAAGACCATTTTAATTCTGCCTGGATATACATAACAGGATATTATATATTTTCACTAATCCACATGAAATCCAAATTCTTTTGACTTAGTTTTATTGCATGCCCTTGAGTAGACTACACATAACATAATCCAGCTTGAAATATCTGACTGTATTTTCTTATTTGCCTACTCTATTCTTTTTCATTTTTTTTTTTTCTTTCACATATCTGCTGTTGCTATCTGAATTTCAAGATAAGTGTTCCATAGGAGGCTGTGATTTTTTTCTTTCAGAAAGAACCATCTGGAGAAAACAGCAATATTGCCAATGCCTAGTATTAAAATAGTGAGTCAGACCATTAAAAAAAAAAAAAAAAAAAAGAAGAGATTTATTTAAAAGAGCATTTTCCCCCCACAAACAACGTATTTATATTTTAATGTGCACCTGATATTTTAAATGAACTCCAGGCATTTTTTCAAATGGTAATAAAGGAGAAGCAGATATTCCTACATAACCACTGGACCGCAAGAGCCACTGCTTTAATGAAATGACCAGATATCAGGAATTCCATAATCCAGTCCTAAGAATTTAAATTGTAAAAGTCAGGAGCAATGTCAATACTATATCTGTTTATACTATGGATCAGTTAAAACAGAACTTGCTCAGCAGGAGCTCATATGGACAGCTGAGTTTGAATACTGCACTGGTTAGAGGCAACATGGAAATGACCTGTTTCTCTTTATTTTTTTCCTTATAGCTTGCATGAAGCAGAAATTCTGCTTGCTAAAGAGAATGTAATTGAAATCCTTTTTTTTTTTTTCTTTTTTTTCTCTCTCCTTCTTCTTCTTCTGATCAAGTAATCTTGACCTACCCCAGATGTGTCTGACTTATCTGTTTGTCCATCTGGTATCTAGATGTTGTCCACAATAACTACAATAGTTTAAGAAGCTTTTATTTCTTAAACTAAATTCGGAAATAAATGTCCCTGTTTTAAGATACAGATAATACAAGTGCTGCAGAGCACTTCCTTTAGTAACAGAAATTTCACACAATCTAGTGTTCTGCAGCCAAGTCTGTCAGGCCACAGATTCCCTAAAGTGCTTTATGAGAAAAGTACAAGTATCTCAAGATCAAAAAATTTAAAATGAGTTAATGCAAAGAAGAAATAATTCTCACCTATAATCTGCTTCCCTCAATAGGTCCCTCTGTGCATTAAAATCAGCTAAGAACAACATGGCAGAAATGCTTATTGCCAGGAACTAAGCTCGGAGTTGAACAACACAACACCAATAAGGTTGGGATAGAGAAGGGATTCTTGGGATTGCAAATCCAACTAGGACATTTAGTCCAAAGTACCTGGAAGTAAAGCAGGTTCTAGAGCCTCACTCAGGCCACTCATTGGGATTTCCAGAGGAATCTCCATGGGAAGCTCCCCACAGCCAACCTCTCCCTGTCCAGGCAAGTCCCTGTGCTGCTCCTCAGGCAACCAAGGGCAGAAGCATGGAGAGAAGAGCACCTTTCTCCTAAGTCCACACTTCCTGCAAGCCTGAGGCCTGTCACAGTATCAAGCCTCAAGCCCGCTTGTCAATACAGAAGTTTGAAAGGCAAAGAGTATGTTTTCCATCACCCCACTCAAAAGTATTATTTTGTCCTAACTTGTGCTGGCTGAATGTATTAGCAGCTCTTTAGTGCTCGGCACTGCATGGGAGCTTTATGCCACATACAATATGAGTTGCATAAGAAAAATTACTGGCCTGCATGCTGAGATACTTGATGAAGGACATGTCTACCTCATTTTTCTTTCTGCAGGCATAAATATACCATAAACAATGTTAATTATAAAGTAGCTCTCTGGAGAAATGGAAATTTCTTGAAGAGTCAGAACAAATGCTCCGTCCAGGCCATGTCCCACTGAGACCCAATTTATTTCCTTTTATGAGTCGCATATTTTTCCCAAATTACCTCTTCTCTAATTTATTGATTTTCCTAACAAACCTCAACACAGAAAGCTCCATGAGCTCTTTATATGTTCTTCCTAGTACCTACATAAAATGGAGCAAGATGTACTTAAATATGTTATTGCAGCCCAGGGTTATAAACATACATATTTTACAGTAAAAGTTCAGTCTGAACTTTAAGTTAGACATAATCAATCAGACACTCTGTAGACACAGTGGCACCTCTTGCATTTCCATCAGAGGCTTTTTGCAGAAAGGCTTTAATTTCAGTATGAACATTTTAAATAAATTTCACAAGGAGTAAATAAAGGGAAACATTATCAAACATGCACATACAGCTACCAAACAGCAGCTTTCCTGGGCGGATTCCCCTATCTACAAGATTTCCTCATGACTGTTCTCATCTGGTGTGATAGGACAACCATCCATTGTCCAAGCCAGCAATCCTACCCGCGCCATATCTCTGTGATCCAAAGCAGCTGCCTCCAGGTGAGCTAGGGGGATATTATGAAAACCGTGAGGTTTCTTCAAAGTTTTGGTTGTCATGACCTCCATGACAAACCTTCAGTGTAAACCTGACACTGCACCAATACTTCCTCTGGCCATTGCAAACACAGACCAGGTATCATAAGCACAAGTTCTGAGAACTAGCAGGTAGCCACGCACACTTCTCTCAGTTCCTCCCAGCACACAACCCTCAACTCCACAGATCTCGAGGCTTAAGAAAATATTACCAACAGCATCCACGAATGACAATGGACAGTGGACAAACAGGACCACACAATCTCACAAAGCAAAGTAATTTACATCCTGCCCTAAACATCATATTCCACCCCTGTATTTTCCCTGTACTTTCAACTGCACAGTTGTGATCTAGCCTCTTCCAGTCCTAAGATCTTGTGTGGTACCACGCTGCACTCATTGCAGTTCCTGCATTCTGCTGTGGTAGAAGGGGAAGTCACACCAGATGCTGTGCAAACATAGACTTGTTTACAACGTGACTCATATTTTGGAACCAGATAAATACAATCTTTAAGGAGGCTATATGTTGGAATGGAATATGGAACAACTATAGAATAAATTCTGTGTTCTGTCTCCTGTGGGCTGCAGAAGTTACAGCAGACTGAGGAAGCGACCACTGATCCATGTTGCATCTCCAGAGGCAGCTCCATGGGCAGGAGCAGCCTGAGCAGTCGGTTGCTGGTAGTCTTGTTCCATGCTACTTACCCAAAGCCAGAGCTGAGAGGTCCACAAGAAGCTGAGGAGGGCGGAGCTGTACCAAAGCACACAGTGAGCTCTGTTTTAAGCTTCAGTTCATATCTTGCTTAGAGCTTAGCCCAAAATTGGGCCTGCCTTTTAGGATCCTTCAAGAAAGAAAATAAATTAAATGTAATGCAATTAAAGCGAACATAGCCTAGCATCTAAGATGAAATATTCAGGAATAGGTATTTACACATGTGAGGGAACTGAGGGTGAATTATCCTCAGCATTTAATTGAAGAGCTTCCTCTAAAGGAAAGAAAACCTGTTTTGATACTTTATTTTGCTAACAAGATGCAGGATAAAATGACTTCCTAGTTATTATGCTGAAATATGTTATGCATATTCAAAAGCTATCTCTGAAGAACTGAAACAATTTAGACAAGATGAGTTACTGAATACATGAAAGGAATTGACTTCACGATCCAGCTAATGATTAGATAGACTCAACTGTTAAAAATAATGACTGAACCAAAAAATGTACATTCACATTAACTGTAACAACTAAAAGTTAGTGTGAGCTTGCAGGCAGAAGAACAATTTCATTTTCTATTTGAATTGTTAGTTTTTCATTTGTCTTCARAATCAAAAACCAATTTACATTCTTTGCCCATGTGGAAACTCCACATCATTTTTCTTACAGTTCTGCTCTGACTAAAGGATCCTCAATTATTAGAGCAATCCGAAATACTGCAAAAGTGCTTTAAATAGTCGAGGACGGTGATAGCATAATAGTGAGCATTCATCCAACAGTTCTGGTTGCCTACTTAGCACACTTCTTTTAAGATGAATTGAACAGAAATTCTTGGATTACTTTAAGCCAAATACCTGAAAAAAATCCTATCCAAATGGCATCTGTTGAACACGATTGTGCGATACCTTCCTGCCACTACTGAAGGTTCTGAGCAGCTCAAAGCAGAGCTGCCCAGGCACACATTGGGTACACAGGAGAATGAGCAGSTGGACTAAAACCTATAAATCCTTGAGAATTAAAATTAACCGAAAACCAGTGATACCTGGGAAGAGTGTCTTCCTGACTATCGATATTCTTCAGCACCCTCCATGAGTAGAAGAGGAGTTAATATATAGATTGTATTTCTGCTAGTTTAGAAAGTTCCTAGTGTCAGCACTCAGAGAAAGACCTTTTCCTTGAAACAAGCTAAAACTACGTTGAGGCTAAAGAACAAACAAAACAGGCAATATATAATAGTAGTAATAACTAAACAAGCAGCCTTGAACAGCTGGAATGTTTTTCTAAGCCTTTCCCAAGGTGACTTCCTCCTTATAGAAGGAATACAGTAATGCAAGCAAATAAGTTAGATCACACCTTTACCTTAGAGCAACTCCTTCCCTCCTTTTATTTCCCCAGGTACAAGTGACGAGATCCTCACTTGAGAATAGCAGCATTTCCCCTCCCTGGCAGCAGAGATCCCTTGTGACTAAGAGCAAAACTGCATGGGCTCCTTGCTCTAATTGCACCAAAAATGTACCGTGCAGCAGCCCAGGAGGGGCAGCTGAGCAGAGGGGAGGAGAGTCACCTGCACCTTGTCCCTGGCGAGGCCACATGGAGGCTCCTGACAGTGGAGAAGGGCTCCAGTGACCTGCCCTGAACAAGCAGAGCTGACCCAAGCCCCCTGGCACCAGGGCAGGGTGGGTGCCAGCACCCTGGAGGCGGTAGCGGAAATCACAATGTGCTCCCAGAGAAGGCTGCTCAACTCAGGATTTTTTAGTTTAGATTTTTTAGACAGGTTTTGAACTTCAAAAGAGGACTGCAAGGACAGGGGTCAGCAAGTCTGAGTCATTTTCTAGCTCTATATTAGATCTGTCTCACCCAAACGATATTTCATTCCCTGCTCACAGCATTAGGGCCTGCCTTATTACCTTCAAATACAATACTTAAGAAATGGGGAGTCTATATTTTTGATATGATCTTTCGACAGGGTCACTTCTTCCTCAAGGCTCTGACTACTAACACAAGGCCCTGTCATCTGTCCTTGGTGTCCTGTCCCCTGGAGCCACTGGGGCTGCCGGTGGGCTCAGGTCTACTCCTTGCACCTGGTCAACTGCAGGGTTTTTCCTTTGTTTAAATTCCGTACATCCCATTAAATAACTCTTTATGTCCCATAAAGGGACACGCACATCAGCAAAAAAAGCCTTCGTGAGAGAAATTTAATAAGAGGAGGCAAAAGGGAGCGGGTAGGCAGTGCTGGAGTAAGGATAGGGAGCAATAAAAAGGTTGGAATAAAGAAAGTTTTAAGAAGAATTTAGGAAGGTCATTTTGAAGCACCTARTCCCCAGGAAGAGAAAGGCAAAGGCCTTCACGCTGGCTTTCCTAATCAAATTAGACAGGATTTGCTGGGCTTACAGCATTTATTGCTCGTGGAAACAGCTAATTGCCCAGTTTTCAATAGCAGCGATCTGGTACTGTGCTGACTAGGGTGGTTTAAACATAGCAGCAGTAACACCCCTATTGGCCTCAAGCTAGTACTTGTAAAGTAGAGAAATTCACTTAGACCCCAATTTTCTATTATAAGGAAAGCTTAAAAAAACCCTCTTGTGCTTTAAAATTAAGTTACCAAGCAACCTGCCATCTCTCAGCTGACACATCAGCCTGCTTGGGTGCCACGCGAACGGCTCTACCCGAAGAGCTGATGCAGCTGAAGGGGCAGCTACACGATTACAGAAGCTGCCATTTGGGAACCTATAGAAACAGCAGTTCTGCTAGGTTTTAAGGCAGAGGAAARAGTTCCAATTAACTTGGGCCAATTAAACATCTTTGACATGTTACCTGAGAATGTGCATTTTAGAATTAGACCTAATTTACAGCAAAATGACTGCCTAAGGGTTCATTTATATGTTTAAATACCTCWGTTAAAGTCTGAAATTTCATGATATCAGCAGGTATCACATGCTTAGAACTACAGCTCAGAGGATCACACGTGTAAATTTTTTCTTCTCTTACAAATCATGTAGGTTACAGAGAGTAAACCAAAACCCCAAAGCTGCAAAGAGTCAACACCTCACCGTGATACTATGCAAAAACCTTAAGTTTCATAGACCTTCAGAAAAATCAGCAAGGAATGCTGCTCTCCTGGTCTACTCAGAGGATTCCCTAAACTTTAGGGAGGTTTCTCTGGAGTTACATTTGGAGCATTGCATCAAATCCTCCCACTGCAGGTGTGATGGGTGATTTAATGCTTCACAAATATAAYAGGCTTCAGCTATTAGTTACTCTGATGAATGCAAACAACAAAACTAAAGTATATGAGAATATTGCTCATTTGAAATAGATGTGCACTGAAGGTAGCTCCACAGAGCCARTTTCCACACCGGACCCCTGTGACAAACTCTATGTGAAGCCGGTGCAAGCCAGTAAAGAATCTGCAAGTCCCACAGCTGCACGAGGAGACAAACTTGGTCTCGACAGCTTGGCCCAAGTTTTGTGGCTGTGCTCCAAGCCTGAACCGGGCCCTGCTGAACTACAGCATTCAGATTTATCACCTCAAATCCACACTAAATGAAGATCTTTGTTATAGAGTAGACCATTGCCATCCCAAATGTTTTGCATGCTTATGGTATCTCAGAGACCAAATGCATTTTCTATTAACATGGAAATTAAAATTTGTTTTTATGGCAAACTCTCTCTACGGCAAACACCATTCAGGTGGATTATTTCATGATTTAGATCATGAAATTAGGAATACAGAGTAAAACCCACTTCACCCATCTGCAGCTGTGCCATCACTCCCAGCATACCAGGAACTAACATTATAGAAATCTAAAATAAGTTTATTTGATAGACAGCCACAAATAGCTGTCTATCAAATGATTGTGCCATTTTCCCACCACCACCATAGTCAGCTTGCCTTTTTTCCTCCTTTTATTTCATTACCCTACTTTACATCATTTTTGCTCATGGAATATCTTTTGCTTAAAGAAAGCTCCAATCTTTTTCATAAAGAAAGTTTTTTTGTAACTACAGAGAACAAGTAATAGTTCAGAAAAGATATGATCATTTAAAAATACTCAACCTATACATCTCACATCTATATTTCTTGGAAGTTAGCTAGTGGTGCAGCCTGAAGATTAAATGTTTTAACTGAAATTTTCCTGATGATTATAAGCAGCTTGTTCTTAGGATCCACATTTCTCTACTAGCAATATATTATTAATACTGAACASAACAGAAATAACAAGTTTGGGAGTAATGACCTTTATAAAGCTAAATTTGACAGAARACTGATATTCTCTCATCTGGTAGACAACATGCAATAAAAATACAAAACCAGGTGGAATTCATTTTGACTGTGGAAGGAAAGTGTCTATATTAAAATACAGTGCTCTAAGGATCTGCTCTCCTCCCAAGAGGATCTCATAACTCAGGCTAGTTCTTATTACAGCATCAATGTATAAACACTTGCTTGCTCCTGCTAAGACAGGCTGGAAATATTTTTCAGGATGTAATACTGCAAGACAAACTCTGTTCTCAGATCACAGCTGCCTGTGCAGACTCTAAACTGAAACTAATCTCCATAAAGTTACTCTGATTAACACATCAGGCTCTTTTACTAATGGTTTAGTACAATAAATATTAACAGGTTGGTACATTAGAGCATGAGCAAAGAAAGAATCAAAGAAAAATCTCATTTAATCTCAGCTATTCCTTTATTTTAGTGGAAGAGAGTTCTGGCTCTTTCCTTAGCAGCTTCCCTTTTATTTTGCTGTGGCTCAGTTGAACTAACAGTGACAAATAAATCTATCCAGAAGGAGGAAAAGCACTGTCGAGACTCGGGATTTTTCACATGCCTGCTTGCCTACTTCTTGCTTGCCTGCATAGCAGGGGAAGGGCAATCTGGTATTGGCCCTTTCTGTTTATGAAGGTAAAGTAGACCTCACATAGGGAACTAATGGGGATCCCTGCTGTTTCTTTGGCACTTACACTGGAGAAAAAATGTAAAGGCTCATGGCTGAGTGCGGCTCTTCGTGACAAAGCACTTTTGCTGCTCTTTTGAGCCATTCCTTTGTCTCCTGGMCACAGCCTCACTTGCTTCTCAGCTGCCTGCTGAATAAAATCYATGTCAGTGAGGACCAAGGCCCAAAATATAACCCAGGGATCTGTCATCCTCATCACTAGCACAGGACTTAGGGCAGCAGCCGATTCAGCATTTAGACAGAAGTCTCATGGCGATTGATTTGGGAAAGCGGTCCCAAGTCCCTAGGTTAAGAAGAAAAGCCACGGATTTTACCCCACAGGGAAAGGGAAACAAGGCTCACCACCACTGCAGTCAAGCCTCAAGACCCGGCAGAACTGGAGATAGCAGGAGGCTATCACTGCCATCCCTGTACATGGACTTCAGCATTTAGAAGAAARATTCAGCAGGAGTCCCATGGTTGCACCCTAAGTAATTGCAATCMGTCTATGCCACGATCCTAGTGTAGGATGATCTAAGCAACGCTGCCAGCRAACAGAGCACTTGGGAAGGCCAACTATCAGCTTCAAATCACTCGCGAGAAATTCAAATGTGATAAGCCAGCTAAAGATGGTAACTTCAACACAACCTTTTGATATACAGACACATACATAACATCCTAACTATTTATATAATTATATATGCAAGCACTTATTTGTCTACTCTCACCTTTACTTTTTCCTCATACACTTTCTTCCATACTGTGCATATTGAGGCTACAATCTCAGTTGTGGCTTTTAAATCTATTAGATCTAAATATGTATACGAATAAAGTGACAAAATCCAATGTGGCCAATGACATACATAAAGTTATTAGAAAAAGGATTCATAACCCATGTAAACATGCAATGGACATAACGGATCAGGATAATATGCTGTGTTTTGAAATAAAAACAAGGTTTTGTGGCAACTTATAAAATATTACATATAAATCCCACTCAAATTCTTCCTTCCTACTGGATCCATCTACCTCAAAGCCCCCTCCCAGCACTTTTTCTTCTGTTTATGAACAGGTATCAATCTCTGTTGGGGTGCTCTGCTCCCTTGTCACACAACCAGAAACCAAAGTTGGGGCGGGGGGTCATCAGTCAAACTGCTCGGGCTGTTTCAGTTTTGCCTTCTGTGAAATTGCAGAGAAGGGCATTCTTAACTCAAAGTCTTTATCCCAAAAGGTGGATTTCAAATTTCCACTTAAAAGGGGTCATTGGTTTCTCCACACCAACAATAAGAGTCCCTGCACTGACACAAGTGCAGAGGCATCAGAGCTGGACTTGGCTCTGGACATTCTGCCTTAACTTGTGCCTTAAGTCTCTCTATAGCTCCTAAAATCAAAGGGCTTAAAATTTAAATATATTAATAGCAAGCAYGAAAATTACCTCGAGCTTCAACTTTGAAAAAAAGCAACCTTTGGAGCTGTTGAGGTGCTGAACACAGCAGACAGGCTGAGGCTTTTCACACACCTTGCATTTACCCAGTGACTAGCTCCCCAGCTCAGAGGGAGGGCAGGACAGTCCCCACCCCTCCAGCTGGAAGCCACCAGGCGAGTGCCCATTTTAATCACAGATTCCTATTCACATTCTCTGCCCAGGAAGGGTTCAGTAGCTGTGAGAATGTGGTGCCTGTTTGCAGTCTTTTTATGGTCCATTTGCCAACAGAGATATCAAACTTTTGGTAGCACAGCTCATAATATTATCCCCTCTGCTGTACTTTGCTGTTTAGTTTCCATTGTGGGTGCACTTTAAAGTGAACTTTTTAAATGCCACCTCTCATTTCCAAGCCATTGGTTTATGGACAGGTATTACCTAACCCACTTGGTTTAGCAGGTTAGAGTTTCTTATTTCTCTTTGCCGCTGTGCAACACATGGCCAAGGCTCTGTGACCTCATTTTCTAAACTGGCTTCAGTGTT
>NW_020455643.1:6835559-6870925 GCF_003342845.1 Nothoprocta perdicaria | reverse complement strand
TGTTGTTTTTTTTTTTTTTTTTTTTTTTTTTTTTTTTTTTCTTGGCCAGAAGCCAAAGTTCAACTTAGTCCATTTATTGCCAGCATCACTTTAAGGGTTGCTTGCAGTGAGCACAGCTAAACACCTTTCACCTCACCCTGGCACTTCTGATTTGGGACAGCCCCATCCCCTGTTTCTTTGGGAAAACCAGAAGATCTGTAATTTGGTTTTACTTAACCATTGTGAAAAAAACCCCAGCTGCCTGAAGACTTGAATCAGTGCAAGTGCTTCCAACTTGAGAATCCACCCCCAGCCATGCAATACTCCCCAGCAGGCTCCACTGATATTCTCGGGTAATCACCAGCTAACAGCCCTGACYGTGCCCCTTCTAGCAGCAGCTGGAAGGAATGGAATAACTCAATCAAAGCAGGACAGACTGGCTGCCCTTTTCTGTCGGCCACCAGGTGAAAAAGGAAGAGACAAAAGGTCTCACAGCAGCTCAGCAGCTCAGGTCAGGTTGTCCCTTCTGCAGAAACAAGAGCCTGAAAATTGACTCACAGCTGGGTCCTTGTGGAGAATTTAACCTGCCCAAATTGAAGTAATCTTAWTTTTTAAAATAGATTTAAATATCCCTGAGGAAGAAAAGCTTTCCAGTACACAAAATTAAACAATTTTAAGATGCTCTCTACCCTTCACAGAATAGTTTCTTTAATTTTGGCTTTACAGATGCTGTGGCAAAAAGATGACTTAAATGCTTCGCRTACCTGAAACAATCACATACGATTTCTTTATCATATCTAGCATGAGACAAGAACATAACTGCACCACAGGCATCTCTCAAATTAAATACCATGTACAGTCCCTTCATTTGGCTGATACACTAATGCCRTATTGTGCACAGCCACAGATGTTCTTTATTGGGTTGTGTTGAAACCAATCTAATTYTGCAAGATAAATGAGGTGTTCTGATTTAAGGACTTGATTTTCCAGCATAGCAAAAACATCCAAAGAAGTGTTACCACTCTCACCACTCAGAAGGTGGATAAACAAGATCATGTCTGTCACAGCCTCCGCTTTTGACCTTGAATTTCAAAACAAAGTCTGTATGAAGGTAATAACCATCAGCTATTTGGAAGATTTTCCAGACACCAGAAAATGATGATTCAGACTTAGAAGCTACATTAAAAAGTAATTAAGTACTCCAAGTGTTGCTCTAATATCAGTGAGTTGATATTAGACAGAAGATTAGCCTAAAAGAATGAATAAGCACAGATATCCATAGATGTTTTCTAAACCAAGTCTAAATAGTTGTGCATGGCATGGGGTGCAAGATCTGAAGTGAAGCTGGGGCTTGGCAAGGGCAAAATTCAAATCATCAAGTGGTCTAGTGAAATGAGCTGGTGGCTTCTCTCCGGTTCTCAGTCAACTGATGTCCTCATTGAACCCACCAAGGGCCTCGGCTGAGGGCTCACTATTAGAGGGAACTACAACTCCTTATATAGACCTAGTGGAAATTTTCAGGCAGAAAATTTTCCTGAATGTGGGGAGGGGATAAAAAGTTTGAAACATTTGGAGATCAAATCTGACAGCCTTAAACAGTGAGAACGTTCTTACGTTAAATGATCGGGACAGAGTCTGTGCTGGTTTCCCAAAGCCTTGCCCACATTGTGTGAYGCAAGACAGCTCTGAACAAATGTATTCTAGTGCTGGAAACTCTACAGCCCTCTCTGCAAAGTGCTCTWTTGGCTCCTTTGAGCCCACCCAGGAGCAGATTAGGTGGTTTAGATGATCTGCTGCTCTCCCAMATCCCTTCTGTAGTCAGGACCACCTCTGCCGGCACCGCTAGCTCAAGGCCAGAAGAAGGAGTTTGGCAAGTCCTGTAAATGGGGGAGTTGAGCAGCTAGGCGAGCTGGAAGTTAGCTAATGTCACTGTCCCAGGTCTCCACTGGGATCTACCCAAACAAGCACCATCACCATCACTGTGGAGGGACAAGTTTCTGCTGGAGAGATCCCCATCCTTGTACACCTAGAGCCACCTGTGAGCATCTTTGGCAGATCCTTCCAGCTACCTTGCTTCTACCTGCGCAAGGCTTCTGTGCTGGGCAAGGAATGCCCATTTGTCTCATAATTTTAATCTGCAAACAAAGGGCTGGGCAGACAATCACCTCAGATTACACTGAATACAAGCCATTTCTCCTAATGAGTTGTGCACCAGTTGGCAATAGTTCTTATTATATTTAAAATATGCAGTTGTGAAATCTAATGTAAATAAAGTTATTAAAAGAAACTAATAAGATGCATTGATTAAACATTTCATGCCTACACCAGCAACATAAACTGTGACTATCATAGATTAAAGCATATTCTTCTTAATAATGAGTAATAAAGCTCTGAAATGCTCTCACCTTAAGCAGCAGAAAAAGCAGTTCAGGTTTTAATACATAAGCTTTAGAAAGCACTTGAGCTAATAGCCCTTGCAGGTAATTGCCTCCAAGTACAAAGAACTTTCTCAGATAAAATAATATTTTCATAGTTTAGGAAAAATCACAGCGCAGATTATAGAAATTTGCCTGTTATTCCTATTATTTCTTTTTGTCTGTGGTGCCTCCAGGCCCACCAAACCCRGGCCCTGCTGTGCACCACACTGAGCCAACACCTGCAGGCAGCTCTGTCCCACTGCACAGACTGGGAAGAAGGTAACATTAATCTTCCCATTTAATAGAAAACTGAGGTACAGAGGATATAAGTGGTTTGCTTAAATCATACACAGCTTAGGGCAGAGGCAGGAGGCAACCTCAGCTCTCCACAGAGCCAGCTCAAGCTCTTGCCAGTCCAGGTGCTAGCCTTTTAGGGCTCATTACACTCTATCTGTGGGGAAAAGGAAATGATTTTTTGCAGGACTGGAGCTAAGCGACTTGTCGCTTTACTCAAGTATGTGTCAGTGCCAAACGCCTACGGTTTTTAACGATGCAGTGGTGTGCCCAGAGCCCACACAGATTAGGGGTGCTCGGAACAGCGCTGTCTCAACAGAAATTATCCAGAACAGGATTCAAACATCCCTCATTACTTTATTAATGAAAGAAAGTTATCTCCTGACAGAAGTCCTTCACTGTTCTAGTTCTGCATTTTACATCAAATATACTCTGTATCTTGTCCTTTTTGCATTAAAAGAAAATCGTTCTGATCAATACTCTAACAACCAAATTGTGCTCCCCTGCACAGAGTTCTTCTCGTTCAACCTCCCGTGCAAATGACACCGTCTATATGAAGAGACCTGCTGTGTATGTGTTAAAGCTCAATTGTCTCTAGGCAGTAAGGAATAAAGATCTCAGATCACATATTACTGTCCAACCTCATCTGTAATACATTTCAATATAAGCAATGGGGTTCTTTGCTTCTATTCAGTGTACTTATTTCCCTTGACCTAAAGGCTCTGGCACATCAAGTACTTTGAAATTAGAAAATTTGGAGATTTTAAATAAAATCTGGAACTCACTTTTTGTCATTCCTCATATCCACGTTAACTGATCAGCTAAAAGCTTGAGTGAAATTTTTCATAGTCACTGTCCTCAATTTAAATAAAAAATAGTCGATCTTTGAATGTATTTGACCGAGTCAAAAAGATCCAGGGATGAATAAAGAGCAAAATGTCTCAGCCAGACAGAAGGAAAATTTCAGTACACATCTGTGTTCTTTGCACTGCCAAGGAACTATGTCATAGCTACCTGCTTAAAGAGGTCAATAGGAAAAAAAGCATAAATAGCCATAGAGATAAGTGTCCAAAAAGTCCATAGAGAAAAATGTGGTATGAAGGGGCAGGAAAGGAACTTTGGGGACAATTGCATGGTGAGGACCTTACCAGAGTAAGGAGAGAACAGCGTTGTTTTCTGGTTTTTGTTTGACATCATAGAAGTTAAGAACAACAACACAGGCTGTTAGCAATGGCACTGGTATCCAGACACATTGCAGATATTCCCAAAGTCAGCACACAGAGCATGTCAGCTTGACGGGAGAAGTAATTTGGGGGGGAAGTTCTTATGCAGTTACTGGTTCAAACCCAACTTTTTTTTTTTCCATTCTTTGGCTCCAGATTTTATTTCACAGCATTGTCTTCCCCAGCACTGTTTCCAGCTGTGTTTAAACATCTGATTTCCTTTGTCATCTGCAGCTGCATTCCCCTCCTCTTTGCCTTCTTTTGAAAGCAGTTCTCGGTGAGAAATTAATACAGCTTCATTCCAAAAGTATTTCATTTATTCCCTGCTTTGGTGCTCACTGATCATGGAAACTTGTATTACAGAAAAGAAACTAAGAATGAAGCTATACTGAGAGTATATTAGCTTAATAAAGTCCTGATAATTCTGCTGTTAAAAGCAAAGTGTTAATACCATGGGGGACAAATCGACCCTAGTCCTCTCTGCTCGTGGAATTGATGGATTAATTTAAGGTTGTTTTCTTTGGCCTAAAGACAAAGAATACATTGAAAAAAATTGAAGTTGCATTAAATCAAGGCAGTCCTCCCATTCCTGCAAAGATTTCACTGCCCACAGCTCCCTTGCTCAGACAGGATGAGAAAATAAACATGTGTTATCACATGGTTTAATGCTATATTGGAAACTGTTCTGATATTATGATAATCAGGACAGGGAAAGGACAACAGTTATTTAATTATGTCTCATCTCTATCACGCTGTCTTATTCACATATCTACGTATCTACCTATTTATACACACTAACAACACTCAACTTTTTTCCTGTTTAAAAAAAAAGTGAAAAAAGAAGAAAAAACAGGAGTGGTTGCATAGAAATCTAAACTAAAAATAAAACTCCTCCAAGATCCCAGATTACAATGTCTGTTTTCTCCAAGGGACTTCAAAATCTTTGAGATAAAGAGCAATGTGACAAACTCAGCCTCTGTCCATGGCAGGCGCCAGCGGGGCGCCGCAGGGACAGACCCCTCAGCTTTGTTCGTAGCTACCTCTGGAAACCTGCACTAAGCTGCTTATTGTCCTAGGACACGATGTGACCAGCTTTACAGAGATCAATGTCTTCTCTACAGATGCCGGTCCACCAGTTGAGAAGTCAATCAGCTAMACCTCAGCAACTGCCAGGGAACAGCCAAGGGCACGCAGCCCAAATACTAAATATAGASCCAGATTATGACACCTATTTCCCCCACCAAGGGCTCCCATGCGAGAGATCATGCAGGATCTCCTACATGAGGGGAGAGGAGAAATGAYAACTTATGTGTGTGCACACACAGAACTGGCATTTATTAAGGACACGGAGTTTTCTCCTGATATATGTATATGTCCTCTTTTTCTTGGGAGGGATATCCTTATAACATCTGACCAAGGCACAATGAATTTGCACTAAAAAAGAAAAATGAGGGGATTTCCCTGAGTTACTGGACAGAGTAAAGAAAAATTCTGATAAATACATGAGGCAGCAGAGCTCAATGCTCTTACTGCCCAGAACACCTTCGTCTCTGGTGGTTTCACTTAGTCTCTCAACATTCAGCTTCTCTGGATGCTCARCTACGACGAAATCCACCAACGCGCACAGGCTGGGCAGTTGCTGATGGTGAAGTACTTTGATACATGACTAAAGGTAATATGTTTTACAATTAGCATGCACTTTTAGCAAGACRAGGGGAAGTTAGGCAGCTCTCATGCAGAGATCTGCGTCCACTCCTGTGAGCCCATTTCCCATTCTGATAATGGAGTAGGAAGGAAGAGAGGGAGGRAGAGAAACCTCCAAGACTTCAGCTGAATGCAGTTCCTCCTTCAAAACTGCATAAAGCCTTGGGTAGTGCACAGGACAACTTCTTGCAAAGGCTATAAGGGATCTAAGGGCTGCACTCACTCATTAGCTCCATCTTTCAGAGCTGGGRAGCAGCTCATGTACTCGTGTACTCCCAGCGACAGCCAAGCACTGGGCACAGCGGCTGCTCAGCTGGGCTCTTCTTTGGTTATTTTGGCTTCTCCAGCACTAAGATTTCAGATTCGGAGATGACCATCTGCATGCTGCGCGGCAGGGAGAGACRTGAAGGGAGGACGTGCTTTTTTGTTCTAATAATCTCCAATCTGTTGTGGGAGCTGCTTCTCATTAATGAGTTAAACAATCTGGTGGAGCTTTCTGTTCTTACACGGGAACGAAGTTTGCACTTTGATGCTCACCAGCACGTTAGCCTAAACGCAGCGTGACTTGGGCAAGCACCAAAGCCAGTGTGGAAGACACTAGGGCTCTCTACCTGCAGCAGTTCCCAGCTCAGGTGGTTACTAGCTCCGTGCCCTGGCTCTAGACAGGAGCGTATGTATGCTGTGCGTGCCAGAGATGCTGCCTGTCAGCACGGAGCCCGACACACACCCACCCACCCACACGCCCTCAAAGTGCTGCAGCAGCAACCACAGGCCTCACCTCCAGGACCAGCAAGTCTGGCCACCCTCCAGGCCCACACAACCTCCCTGCAGAGTCAATGAGCTGGGGGATCCGTATCCATGAGGTCTTGGGAATGAGATACCTGTGCGAGCCAAGGCAGACTCGCAAAGTTCATTTTACAAGGAACAGCTCTTATCCACTAATGACCTGGATAGAATTCAAATGAGAGATGAAACACTGTTGTGGTTTTAAAGCCAATAAGATATTTATATTCACCAGCATTCTTTTTCCATCAAGGACTTAAAATACATTTCAAAATCCCACATTTAAGTGCATCCTTCAAAAAAACATTTACAGGAAATAAATGAGCAACAAAAATATGTAGCTGACACTTGCAAATACCAGGGAAAAAATAAAAATAAAAAATAAAAAAAAAGAGAAAAACAAGCTCTCTGCAATTTCTCCATGAGCAAATCCTGTAATTAGAGCTCTCTCACATGCACCAGAAAATCACAGCACAGAGAAATCAAAACCAACAGAGGCAAATGGGTCCTGTCTCCCCAAATCGGTTTGTCTTCAGTCCTCTAGAAGCAACTGCAGCCTCCCCTGACATGGTTTTTGCATGAACAGAGGAAGGCAGGAAAGCCGGGCTCTGCCTGTCTTCCCACGCTGCTCCCAGGGTCAGCATAGACCATTCCCATATCTATTTTCTTCAGTCTTCCTTGAGAGGTCTGAGAAATTTGCACCACCATTTTTTCCCCTTTTTCCTTTTCTTTTTCACCAACTAGATCTCTGGCATGGCCTCAGTGATAAACACCTCCCTAACTGCTGTCCAGCTTATTGAGAACCATCCTGATGCCACTGATGGCGTCAGGGCCACTCAGTGCCTTACTCCATAGCTAATACTGAATTCCTGCCTTTAAAAGCCTCTCCATATCAACATATATGTTAGAACATGTCAGAGTCTAGATTAAGGAAGGTTTTCCTAAATTTTAAACCATATAGGAAAGTAATTTATCAAAGCTGTTAGGAGATAACAGAGCCATTCTTCAAATTCCGTTTCTTTTCATCAGCAATGCATCCAAGGCTTTAAGATAGTTAATGAAGTTTTGACTGATYGCAAATTCAAAGTCAACCATATAAAGACTACTATATTTTATATGGCATGTAATCTTCCACTGAGCCTAATATTTTTAGGATATACTTTGCAGAGATATGTCTATAAGACAGATCACATTCAGAAAATGAATTTAGTAATGGCACAGTCTTAGCATTCAAGGCTTGCTATCAGTAAAAAAAAGTATGAAGAAGAGATAATATTTATTGCGAACTATTTCTTCCCCTGTTTGAAGGGCAGGGTCAYGTATTCTGTAGCTAAATGAGAAGCGACTCCCAATGCATAAAGCAGTATTTTAACCGGAGCAAATTAATTGGTGCTTCATATCCTAAAGGGTAGATTGTAGATTTTAATGAAAATCATGCCACAGTCTAAGTCCATTTTTTACAAAACAAAAGTTCATATAGGGCAAAAAAAATAACAGAATTCTTCCTTACTGAAGGATTTCTCCTGCAAATACACAGCTTTCATGTTAATGAGTGCAATTATTCACAGAACTATTCAATGATGTGAATCATTAAAGCAACCCCACATGAACCCAACTGTACAAGTCACAGATAAATCCATCCCATACGTGGAAATAAAAGTCTCTGTACTAAAATACAGTCATCAGCAGAACAGGAAATAATTTTCTAGTAAAGAGAGTAAAACTTTTTTAGCCGTGGAAGGGAACAAGTGTTTGGCTTTCGATTCCACACTGCAAAGTGAGGTGGATCATCTGGGAATTCTGTGCAGTTCCACAGAAGCAACAGGAGATTGCAGCCTCGTCCAACTCAAAGTACTGGCAAAACTCCTCAAAACTTCAACAGGGCAAGGATTTTATTCAGTCTATCAACTCTTTAAAAAAAAGTATATATGTAAATTAAAAACATATTCACATCTAATTTACTCCTGTGATTTCAGGAAGATGAGTCTGAAAACCACAGAAGAACATGATCTAATAGGAGGATAATCGTTTCCAGAGCAGCACAACCCTATCTGTTGCATGGTCTCAGAGCCAGCCAGTCACATAGGAAACTCTCTCAGGGACCCTCTCACCATCAGACCAAACCAACTGCCTGTTTCTACTCTTCTTACAGAGCAGCCACAGCCTCGTCTCCAGTGAAAGGTTTCCTGGTGTCCAAACCAAAGTTTGGGACCAGGCTGCACCTTCAGTGCAACAGCGCTGCCCTTGGACATGCTCTCCTCCCCCAAACCTTCGGCTTTCTTTCAGGGTGGTTAACCCCACTAGACTTCTGCTCTATCAGCTGACATCTAAGTACTCTTGAAAATTGTTATACCTTATTTCCAAAGGACCTGATACAAGAAGACACTCAGATATAAATAATCCAAGTGCAGGAGTAATTCCCTTGCAATCAATCAAATTACTTATGTACTTAAACTATGGTGCTTGTTCAAGGATAAGTTCTTAGATTTTTGYCAGATATTTTCAACTTAAATGGACATGTACTTTCATGCAGCCCCCTTCCTATCCTGATCATTTTGAATTTAACTAGCTGCCTCCCTAATTAACTTCCTGTTCATTTTTACAATATCATTACCAAAGTAATTAGTTCATATGTCTGCCTCAGTCTGAATCTGATATATTTTTAAGGCAGCAATGACTCAAACCACGACATCCCTTCATCTCTTGTAAATACTATCTTCTGTATTCATGCCTAGCTCTTTCTTAATAAAGGCCTCTGGCAAACAGTATGTTGGAGCCCTCTAGCTAGTGATTAAAATATCCCCTACTTGAAAAAAAAAATTCACCAGCCTGGTCTTTTCTAAATCCCTTCCTGGGTTTCAGGCGCAGTGTCTCAGGGCTCAGCAGAGAGGACACGAGGGCAGCTCCGAGGCCGCTTCTGGACTGTCCTCTGGCTATTATTATTATTATTATTATTTAGATGTATCTGAGATAGCCTAAGCCTGCAATAACCCTCTGTGCAGACTGCGGGAACTCCGCGGCGCTGGCTGCCTTACCCAGCACGGACGTCTTGTCTCACATCTTCCCACCATGTGGCTGTTATTGACAGGAGAGCCGGTTCCCCCCTCTGCTACTCCTGACATTTGAGGTATTCTCCCTTTATTCTAAATTTTAAATTGTACTTAGACTGACAGTGGGCACAGTCRCACCTTTACATTCAATTCAGGGTATCTATTTTCCTTCACCTGTTTATTCTAACTCTTTTTCTTTGCATCTCTATTCCAACATTTCATTTATTTTGAAAAAAGACAAAAMCAAAAACCACTTAGGGACATAAATCACAAGAAGCATGGTTAGAATACAAGGAATTATGTACTTGTGTTTTTTTAGTTTTCACTATTTTGGAAATTAGTTTGATGCTAATTTACTGGAAATAAAGTTAGCTTAATTTATTCAGGGCAATGCTCATGAGAAATTTTAGGATTTTTGTAGTCAGACTTATTAATCTGGAAATACAGCCTCTATTATTAATGATTTGCCTTTGCTTCCAGCACACTGCTTTCAGGAACTGACAATGTGTTTTGGACGAGCTTGAAAACATAACTTTCTACAGAAACTTTCATCTGCTTATTTATTATTTGCCTTGAAGCTCCCAAAGGTAGATGACAGAAATATTTTTCCAGCTACCTGCCCTAACTCCTCCAAAGAGGCTTTTTTATGTCATTATTATGGTATAAAAAGCTGCACTGATATTAATAAGACTTTGCCATTTTCTTCCTTCCCACCCCTTCCAACAGGACTGCAGGTGACAGCTCTGCTCAGTCGCTGGTGGAACCACCGGGTTCCTGCCCAGGCGTGTGGAGCCCACGCGGGCTGCAGGGCTCTTCTCCATTCTCCTCCCGGCACTTGCATTGCCAGCTCCCACAGCAGCCCTGGTTAACACATTTTTAACTCTTCTTGTGTAACTTCCTACAAAACCTAAAAGATCAGTGGCAGATGCTTTTAATTCCATTCCTGTTAAAGCCAGGAAAAATAAATAACTTTTACCATTTCTAGCAACAGGGAGAAAATACAGAGAGAGCTCATCTAGATGATCACAGCACAGACTGACACAGCCATGATCATTCAAGGCCACATTTTCAGAGAAATTATTCATTACAACCATGATCTTTTTTTTCAAATGTTTCCAGCATTCAGCAATCTTATTTTTAACAAAACTGCAGTAGGAGCTTGGCACACCAAGMACTTGAGGTATTTCAGCCAGCTTTCTTTAACCAGCAATGTCTTCTCTGCTGTTAATCATGTTTTCATTGTACTTTGTCATATTGATTCTATCAAGAGCTGAAAACACAACCGACATTGTGTTTTCATTCATTAGCAGCAGACATGGGCACTGGGGAACCATTTCCCCAAGACAAAAGATGCTTGATGCAAATATCAGCACAGAAAAGGCTCTTGCCATTTCTTTGCATAATAGAAGAAATGGGTGACTGAAACCTCTGCCAGGTCCATGGTCTGTCCATGGAGTAGCTCTGCTCTGTGGTGATGCCCAAAAGTGGGAGACAGCTTGGGGGAAGCCATCCACTGGGTAGCAATTACAGTTCCATGCATGCTTCATATTTACGCCTTATTATCTGACTGGCCATTTAGAAGAATGGATTAGAACTTAGCTAACTATAAATAAGACAGATTTGTTCTTTCTGGCAAATTCTTTAATGCMACTGATTACCCTTGGCAGAAAAGCTACCATGGCATGAACCTCTTCAATAAAACCCGCACAGTGATCTTTCCATCTGTCTAACTACCATAATTAACGGTATGAGCAGCACAGAGAATTAGCATTTCAGCCTTTTGCTCTCAAGTCGGGCTGGCATCTCTCACTAATCTGACAGGCCTATTTGCCCTCCTTGCCCTCTTCTGCTCTCATGGGCTACCGGGACAAGGAGACATGCAGGGTCCCAACAAGCATTGCAGACACCTTCTGCTCTCAGCTACATGGGCAGAACCGGGAGGACTCCAACTGACACACAACAAAAAGCAAAATTTTACTCACTGGGTGCAGGCAAATACTGCAGAGTCAGTAATATAAAAGTTTAACAGCCTTGCCTCAAAAGTGTTTGCTTTTGATGAGTACAGAGACTAGAATATTAGATTCCCATAGTTAAAAATATCCCCTACAAAGCACATAGCCCTGCAGAAAGAGATCGGAGAAGTTCCTCAGTACTTGATGATCATGTAAGTGGGTTAGCAGAGAGGGGCCCAGGGGAAGGTGCTGCCTCCTGGGCTCCATCCGCTGCGGATGCAGCCTCTCCCTGTGGTCCTGGGGTGCCGCGGGCCGGCTCTGCCCACCCTCTCGCAGCCTCCAGCAGCCCCCGCTGCCAGCGGGTGCCTCCCACGGCCCCAAGCACAGGCACTGTAAATGTGACRGGCTGCAAAAAGTGGCAAGAAACAGGCAGCTGAGAACTGGCTAACTGATATTCAACCTACRGAAAATCTCACACAGGAAAACCTTGCCTCGCTGGATGCAAACTCCCGTTTGCAGAGAGTTTTTAACCTACATTGCCTCATTCAACACAAAAATGAAGAAAAGTGAATATTTGGACATGGGAGACATCTTTTCCTACTCAGGTACATAGAAAACACCTTAGAACRATCTTATAGCTAATGGAGCAGGCTATTTTTGTGCAACACTACAGATAAGAGTGATTTGTGTGTGAATTCCCAAGTCCTGATTCCTTTGCTCTCCATTTTCTTTCTACAGGATACCAGGTACCCCAAGAGAATGAAATGCAGATGATCTCAGCAGGCACATAGGAGAGCCCATCATCAGTTTGAAAACTGTGGTGAACAAGGCCATTAAGTATAGAACTGGCATTTATATTTTCTTTATATTTTTGTAAGGCTTCAAAATAGGTAATACCCATGGCAAACTGCAACTGTTTCCCTGTGTCAGGGTTTAATCACTTGTTTCCCTCACTCCCCTCCATCACATCGTCTTTCACCTCACCTTGCACGCAGCGCACATTGGTTCAGATGTACCTTCACTTCTGCAGCTGTTTCATATAAATCAGACTGTGGCTTTTTTGTTCTGACTAGTTTAGCACTCAAGAACATGTAGGAAATTGAAAACTTGATGAGAATTGGGGGAGGAGACGGATTTAGTAGAAAAAAGTTCCTAAACTAAGACCAGGGAGATAAAACCAGAATTTGCAAATTGCAAAAAACTGCCATTCTTCAGATGCCGTGGGTAAATTCAAGAAAAATTCCTGTGATTTTCCTAATATTTCCCTTTGGATAGGCAGCAGAGCCTTCTCACACAACTGTTGTGCTCCCTTTTCCATTCTGGAGAAGTAATGCCGAGTTTAGGGATGAACCTCCCCACTAAGAATTCCTCTGTCCTACAGAAGCACTCACAGAGCTTGGGGCAGGGACAGAGGGATGAGGTGGAAAGCAGGAAGGCTGCAGAGCTAGATTAAAACTTGATTCTTTTTCCCCCCCTGCAGAAATCTCCATTCATTGAGACATCAGCAATTCTTATGCTTTTTTTCTACTATCAAATTAAATCTGTGATCTATCCAGAGGAAATAAAGGTCTGTGCCTGTTAGATACAGTATTGCAAAGGAAAGACCTCAGGTGGGCATGAGCTACATAACCTGACAAATATTGCAGCAATGCTTATTTTACAAGTCTTAGAGGCTTATAAACTCAGATCTCTGCCATTCTCCCGGGGCTCTCCAAAAATACAAAAACAAAATTGACAAAACTCTTGAAGTGACATGCCATGAATTTCAAAATAAACAGGGGAAAAGTCCAACATGACACAGCCTGTCCATTCTCTAGGAGCAATAAGCAGACCAAGCCTAACCTGAGCAATGCTGCACTGAAGTCCTGGCTCTGTAACTGCCCGCTCTAATCACAGAGGCAGCAACTGGGCACCAAACTATTTTCACCCATAGAAGCATATTCACATTTTAAGGGTCTTCTTATAAAAAAAAAAAGAGAGCTTATAGTCTTGAGACAGAAATTTATATGCATGACACATAGAAACTTGTTGCTAGAAATAAAGCAGATGAGAAAAAAGATTCCAGTTCATTTTTGGTTAGAAAGAATCAAATGCTGACATATTCACACTAAAAAGCACCAATATTTCACATCTAACATGAAGTGCTTTAGAGACAGATTTCAATGTGTTGGATAAATTACAGCTTTGCTCTCTCTGCTGCAGAGAACAAGCATAGAAAGGATTCTGGTTTTGCAGATAACAGCTTTATAGGACATGGTATTAAATTTCTTCATAGCACTCACTGCTATAACATCACTAAATACGTGTATATTTTGGAGCCCTGAGCCTCCTCACTTCAGCTGGCAACTTAGAATAAAGAATATTTAGGAGAGTGTCAAGATCAGGAAATAGATAAGTCAGCGTTGATACACATAGTTCCAAAGCTGAGAGGACAAGGCTTCAATCTAAAACTATAAATTATTCATAACATTTTCTGACACTKTGGGAAAGAGACCTGAATATTCATGTGCCACATAACCAGTGAAGTCCCTATAAATCTGGGAAATTACGGGACTGTGGAAGCTTTCCTTGTTTTCATTGCACAGGTCTCATGAGGAAAGCTGTGTCATGGTGGAATTCACTGACACTAGACCTGCAATCAGAACAGATGATGCTCTGGAAGCGAATTGTCTCTTGAATCACAGTTCCTATTTTTTGAAGCCATTTTCCCTAGAAAAACTAGAGACACCAGCAATTTGAGGACCATATTCTGAAATCAGTCACTCATAAAAGATTGCCAGTCATATTGCACTCCTCTAATCAGATTAGAAATTGTTTTCACAATGTATCCATATTCAATAGTGTAAACACCTGATCTGTGAATCTGTTGCCATAAATCCTCGTCAGCCGTTCCCCCGAGGCAAGGTAAGGATGAAGCACAACTATTGGGAACCGCGGGCAGGTTCCCTCCATGGCCCATTAGGAAAAGCCACTGCACAATGACCTTGATGATAAAAGTCCGAAGTGTCCAAAAGCTGCATCTCCACCTTGAATAAATCTGCAACATCAGGAAAAATACTTATTAAATACTATGTGGCAGCAGTGGTCAGGCAGTGAGAAATGAAGGCTACACTTTTCCTATGCCTTCTGAATAGCATCCAGTTTAACCTGATAGTGTCCTGGCCACAAACACGTTCTGAGCAGATGCTGTCAATATACTCATGCCTCACTCTCCCACAAGAAGAGAAACAAAATTTACTGGGTCACTATCTACACCCCTCTGCTTGGCAGCTTTTTAGCTGCTTGCTACACACTATTATGATCTGGCCATAAATTCTCTAAATGCAACTCTAGTACTAATGCCCCGCGCTTTTGTGTTCTTGTTCTAGGGGAAAGTTGATCCCAAGAGTTTTGACACAAGTAAAGGACAAAGCTCAAAACAGATGCTGCAATGAAAGAGTGCAGCCTGATCTGGGGGTTCTTCAGARCTTCTCCTCCATCAGGTAGTAGGACACAGGAGTGGAAGATGGGCCTCACCAAAGTCAATACTTCTTTACCCACCTCCTTTGTCTCAAATTCTGCACAACTAAAACAAACCATCTTGCAACGGCCAGCCCAAATCAGTGTCCTTCTTGTCTGGAATACCCAGGCATGACAAGAACACAGCTATTAACGCTGTAGCAGTAGTTCCTAGTCAGAAGTGCCCAGATTCTCTCTTCACTTCGTTTCTGTACCTCAGTTTCCCCACTGAGCTCTTGCTGCCATTTTACATCTCACAATGTGTGATGGTCCATTTGGCCTTCATCAGTCCACTGGGCATCAGTGGTGGGAGAGCACTAAGGGGTACGGAGCTGACRGCAGGCACCCCTTCATTAATGATTTGCATAAGATTAAATGTTGTGAAARAAAACTGATGTTAAGCGATGGTTGCTGCAAAGAGCAATTTTCAGGAGATTGTTTCCCCCAGTGAGTTCCACTAATGCAGAGCAACAGGGGAGCAGGTTAACATGACCACACATGGAATAGGTTTATGGTGGAGACAATGAAAACTGCCCTGGAAGTCCAGGCAACTGCTTTGCAATAATTTTAATGGAAATTAAGTTTTCAGAACTCCCAAGGTGCCTTTAAAAAGTTCAGCGCTCCATAAAAGGTATTTTCTTCTAATGGAAATATCTTTTCAGAGCTCATTTTTGCACCTACACCCCCAAAAGGAATTGCTGTTTTTATCAGAACTGCCAGTAAGGCTGCGGTTTCTTTTCAGACCTCCTCATCATATTGAAAGCACAAATACTGCCACACTTCCCTGCATATTTTTGCTCCTGTGTTATCTCTGCACTTTGACAGCAATTGCTGAATGCCTGAACCTTGTGCAGGTAGTTGCTTGTTTACTTTAGAAAATGCTTCTCTTTTTTAATGGGGGAGAAAAAGGACTTTTTTATTCCCTTATAAGTGAAACCAGAAGCAGTCAGCATCACACACACACTCACTCAGCTGTTGAAGTGAGCTGCAGCATATATGTAATATAATACGTACAATGTATGTAGCTAGCATTCCCCTTTGGATAATTCCTTACAGTCTTTAGCCATCATTCCTACCAAACACTGAAATAGGTCAATGAAACCACCATTTACCCAGACAAAGCGAGGCACAGAAATCTAAGTCCAAGAGCCCAGGWGGGCAGCATGGAGCCTTCCTGCCCTGAGCCTGTCAACCCAGCTCCTCCTGAGCCCTGCAGCCTGCCCATCCCCTCATTCGCAATAACCAAAAGGCTGACATCAGACCCAGCTGTTTCCTAATAACGCCTAGCAGGTACACAAGAATATTGTAAAAATTTTGCAGCAATTTTGCCACAGATATTTGTGTTTGAATGCAGGCAGCCAGGCTATGAATACAGGGATAGATTCAAGTTGTGCACACTGTCCAACTCAGCCCATCAGGCCCTTGTGCTCTGACACTTCATGTTGCGTGACCTGAAAGACACATCTTTCTCACACAGCTTTAAACATGCCTAGTGATGACAAGCTGCCATTTTATCAATGTGAGAAATAAGTACAATTCAGACACCTACTTTAAGGTGAAATGAATTATTGCCATAAACTCCAAAGCTGGTACTAGCAAGGGCTTCACTGAGAGTTAAGATCGCCGGTTCAGTCACTTGAATCCCATGCAGAATGCCTTCTCCAACATCACATAACAGCAAATCAGTGACAAAGCTGGAACCAGAACTTAAATTTCCTGCTTTTGGCAAGTTGCCTTGTGCTGGGTATAATTACTGCCCTGCTATCACGCTGGTGCAGAATAAACTTGGAGGATAGGAGATTATACAAAAAAAAAAAAAAACCACACACACACACACAACAAACCCACACTGAAATGTCCTGTTCATGACACTGACTTCTCATTCAAACGTAATAATTGCCCCTGACAGGGGCAGTAATGCAGCACTGCGATCTCCCGCACCGCGCGCTGCGCTGCTCAAGGAGCGGGTGCCTGTAGCCCCCCTGAACCAGCCTCCGGTGGATTTAAATTACACGCTGATGTTTCAAAGTGACTGTTTGTGATCCCTGCTTTCCCCTGGTTACTAAGCTACTGGAAACAAGCATATTGCACGCGTGGAAGCGGTTATTGCATACAACTGGCACACTATCCAGACYGTAACGCTACCTGCCTTTAGTGATAACGTTCCTCCATATACATGTCAGTYGGCTGCAGCAGTTTAGCCTCATTTTGCTCTTTAGCTATATAGCTCCAGGGCTGCACAACAGGATGGCTACACTGCTCTGGTGAAAGATCAATCTGAAAAGCCTGCAGGATTTCCCCATGTATATGAATTCCTAGAAAGCTTTGTGGTATTCAGCGTTTCTCAACATTAGCGTCCTCGCTCCAACACCTCTCCGTGGTTCAGCYGAGCGTGACTGGAAATAAGGGAAAGCAGCCTGCACGTTCCTCAGGAGGAGCTTCTGAATGACAAAAAGCCCCTCTGAGGGCAGAGGAAGATACATAAATAGTCAGTTTTGACTTGTGTTTTTCTGCGTGCAAACAAACCCACTACACGTATCCATGTCTAGGCTGTGATCCTTGACAGTGAGAGCTGTCTTAAACCCCCAAACTGCAGCGTGGACCCACATGCACAAAGACAGCTACAAACTAGAGAAAAGGTATGAAAAACAAAATTARTTAATAATCCAGTTAATTCCATGAAGACACAATAATAAGGGAGATGCAATAAGTCTGAGGAGCAGACTAAAACACTAAGCAGTCTCTCCTTAAGTACCAGCATCCTTTCTGCACACCTCTGCTGCCATGCTAGCCTTCTCTAGAGCCTCTGCCGTCCAAGGCTGCAATATGACACCCACAGCTTGTTTATGAAATAATGATCCTCCTTTGAGCACCCTGTACTGCTCCTGTGCTGCAGGGGAGATTAAAAAGTTGTACTGAAAGTATTTTTTTTTTTTTTTTTTTTACACATGCATCTCACAAGGCACATTATGGATGAACATGAAGTAGAAGCCTCGACACTCCAGCAATTCACAGAGAACTGTTTGTGTGATACCTCCATGACTGCACGTGGCACTATCTTAACTCTTTATAATTCATTCTCAAATCAAACATTTTTAATAATAAGAGGGTATAATGTACTATTCCAAATAAGGCATCAAACACCTTAACCTAGGGTACTGTCACTATATAAAACTTATTTGCTAAGAAGACCCTATCTAAACGACCCCACGTACCAGTGCTTCATGGTAAGGGACATTCGCACACCTTCAGGGACTCCTGTTACTGCACCGGGACTAGACAGATCCAAAGGCAAAAATTAAGACTGTTGGGTAGGAATCTCAAGACGAGGCATCTCCATTGCAGGAATATCTGGAGCACTCCCACACAGGGCCAAAAGTCTCAGAGTATGACTGACAAAACCCATGTGTGGSGGGGGTGGCGGGGTGGAAAAAGAAGGTTCCTGATTCACCAGAAGCTCACACAGGAGGAATTTGGTCTCACCTAAACAAGAGGGGAAACCAAGTTAATGGTGACAGGAAATTCTTTACTAGGGTACTATAGAAAGCTGGTACAAAACCGCATATAACCACATATGAGTTGTCCCATTTAGAGGCACAGAGTAGATCTGACAAAATCATAAAGGCTGGATGGTTTAGCTTTAAATGAAAATATTGACATAAAGACACAGAAAAAAATTGTAAAGGACAAGCAGAGGGCCACAGTAAACTCCGTAAAGTGTACCAAGAAAAATAAATGGGAGAAAGAATGGTACTGTGTGCTAAAGAAAGCATAGCATCCTATTAGAGTGAAAGGATAGCAGTGTCAAGAAGACAGCATCCCTGTGGGCTGAAATTGCAAGGTGAAAATGGAAAAGTCTATTCTGACCACACTGGTGACACGCTGAGAGCCAGCAGAGAGGCTGCGAGGGCTGGAAGCACCATGTAAATGTAGAACGTCTTGATGAGGAACATGATGTCAACACTGAATTTGTAGACATCACTGACAACTGATTCCTGAAGAAGTTCCTCAGACTTGACTGAAAAAAAAAAATAAAAATTAAAAAAAAAAAAAAACTCTTTCCTTGATTCTGAGCACTGCCTAAAACTGGCTTGTCACAAACCACTCCACCAACTTGGGTCAGCGAGGCACGAGGAACACACAACCAAAAGTGAGCCCTCAACCTCCTGTTGTCTACATGACCATTCATGTCCAAGGCAGGWGAGATTTTCCAACAAAGAGGAATTCTACAAGGCCCTTGAATGCAAAACAATTAGTTYATTGCTATCTACAAATACATGAAGTTAATTCTTTGAATTTGGTAGCATTTTAGATTATYCTACCCATGGATAGACAGTAACAGAATCCAAGAGAAGAGAATCCAAACCTCAAAATATTCCCTTCCATAAACTWAAGGTTTATCACATCAAATGTAGGGCTTCTAAAGCTGCCCATTTTGTGTAAAAGAAGCAGTAAACTGCACTGCGGCACATCTGCTGCAAACAACAACAAGCAGCTACGGGAGGCCAAGAGAGCGCTAAACCAATTGCCCAACCACTTCTCCTGGCTGCTGAGGAYGCATCACCTCTTTGGGATTCTCACTGAGAACTTCAGACTTACTATAAGATGTGAAATATTCCTAAATACACATTGCATACACAGAAATAGAGACAAACACAAGCACGGATTTTCGTTTCATAGCCTGATGCAGCTAATTTGAACTTGTTCTTGGTGATTCTCAAAAAGCCAATACATTTTGAAATTAGACTCTCGAAGCTTGATCGTGTTCTCTTTAGAGGCATTAACGAAACTCCCAGGATTTSTCTCTTAGGCAGATAACAAAACTCAATATTGAGTGCTGCAATCTTCTCAAAAGATACCTCAGAATTCATTCACCGATTTGTTTCAGAACTGGCATGTTGCAGCACTTAGATCATTTGTTATCATAAAAAGTTTTGCTGATGCCTCAGGCTTCTTTGAACTTCATTTTATTTTATTTTCTTGTCTGGTACAAAGATACATATGCAATGCACCAAGTAGTTTCAAAGTAATTTTCTTTCTTTCTAATTTACAGGTTTTTGTGAGATTGGATTTGCCACGTGTTATTTTTAAAGCCACAAGAATTTGCATGCATTAAGAAGGCATATGTGTGCAGCACGTCATTGCCATCTCCTGCATAGCTTTTGTATATGAAAAGAGAGTCTGATTCAGAATTATGAAAAATAATGTCTAGAAATACTGCYGTGAAACTAAATCAATAAGGATTGGCATCTTCCCCTGAAAAGATGAGAATTGGCTCCTTATTCAGAAGCTGCCTAGTCCTGAGGCAAAGCTACTGCATATTCTGGAGCCTAAGTGTGTAGCTCTTCCCTCTGAGCATATTCACTGGTGGGCAAAAATAATGAAGAAATCTACCCTTATTTAAGAACTGATACTAAATAAAGCATTGAAAGTAAATCAGAAATTTAGAAGTGAGGAGCAATAACAACCTGTGACATCCATATCTGTTATAAACTAGAAAAAAAGAGCAAAGCTGTACCTGCACATGGCTCACATCCCTGTCCTTTCTGCTTCATGGCTTGCCCAGAAACACCCCAAAGCTCAGCAGAGGCCAGGGCTTGCACAGCCCTTCACTGGGGTAACCCAGCAAAGAGCAGCCCAGGGCAGCTTTAGCTCTGCCAGTGGCAATAGCTGCTTGGCTTTCACCCTCCCCTTAAACAACAGGATCTCTCTTGTCTTGAACTCATCTCTTCTTCACCCTGACTAGAGTTATTCACCGTTTTTTCAAATTACATCTCCCTAGTGCTTTATGAACCTGCATGAAAACTTCCTTTCTCAGCACCACTGGAAATTTCTCGCCCGACACACATCTCGGGATGCTGTTTGCCTGGTTTCTCGACTGCACCAGACTGACAGCTTGCAGTAATCCTGTAGTCAAAAATTGCAGTTGGCTTCTTCCTCCTCCTGTCATTTCAAATAATAACTCTCTGGCTTTAATCACATATGTTTAAGTAGTTGCGGGCTCGGTGCAGGAATTATTAGATGAGATTCTCTAGCTTGTGCTAAACAGGATGCCAGACTTCTCATGCCTCCTGGCTTARAAATCTAATTCTACAAATCCATATATTTCAGGGCATCAGTCAATCTCCAACAGACCTGATTAGGAAGGGACTTGCCTAGATCAAGTTACTCCCTAATTAGCCACTATAATGTCCCTTGGACTCTTAGCCAAACCATCCAATAGGATCCAAAAATGCTCTTTTTAGTGGACTAAAGAAAACACTAATGGGTCCAGACTGACAGCCTTTTACATGCCTTTTTTTCCTCTTAATATTGATAACAATGACATTTGCACTTGCTTAATGCAAGCCTGCCCGGTCTTGCTCCTCACATGGGTTGCTTTCAGTCTTTACGCTTCTCCATAAAAAATTAAGTAGCAAGGCAGATTAAAAAATAGACCTAATCACTCAAAGTAACACCTTCATTAATGTTTTAGTCATAGCCTTCATAGAGCAACAGTCTATGAAACCTAATGGAACTTTTATGCTGGTAAGAGAGAGATTCATAGTCCCTTTCCAGATTTTCTTTAGTTCAGAGCTATTATATTATTACCCGCTTCCTATTTCACTTCTCAGCTGCACTGTCCCGTATTCCCTGTTGTGATCCCATTTCCAGCTCTGCTTCCTCTCTAATTCTCTTTCCTGGCGTTCATGGATGAACCCTGCCTTTCTTTCTCCTTGCTCAAAATTGCTGCATGGCTCCTACTGTTTGTGGGCTGCTGACTCACAACAGTGAATTATTTTTCACTAAGATTCTCATTCATTTCTATTTGCTTGAAATAGTAGGACTATCAGTTTTGTTCTTGCATTTTTCATATCAAGGAGCACAATCTTCTATCAACAACAGAGCTTCTCCTGCAAGTTCAGCCTGTTCCTATGAAGGACATTTCCCCTCGCCTCCCCCCCCCTAAATATTTAACAGCCTGCTTCACTGAAAACACACTAACATCTTCCAGGGTTTGCACCTAAAAAGCAATACCTTAGGAAAGGAAGCATACCTTATCCTAAGAGGAATGAAGAGGAAGTCCCTTTGGTTCAGATATCTTGGAGATACATTTAATCCCCTTCCTAGCTACTTTCAAAAGAAATGAAAGAAACAAAAGGAAAAAGATTTGTTTCTTCCTGCACTGCAAAATGAGATAATATAAAAAGTGTTAGCTTTGATTTTCATTAACTTCTGTGGTCCTGCACTGTAAGAAAGAGAATGACACAAGAATCTTATTAAACAGCCACATACAAAAAAATAGGTCTTTTGGCTAAAACTGTTCCTAAGTCACTTACCACTTAAATCTAAGTTGTTTTTTATCTTTGTATCACTCATTCCTCTCACAGGCCAGTGATCCTCCTGCTACAGCAGGCCAGGGGCTTGGCCTCAGCTCTACCAGGACTCACCTCTCTGCTGAACATCATCAGAACAGCAGACCAAGAGGACAGCCTTTCCTCTCACCACCCAACTCGAATCTATTTTCTCCCTRGAACACACAGAGAGCTATTTTGGGTATCAGCTCGGGGGCTGTAAAGCAGAAAGGGCAAACTTGTCCATGCCTGARATGCTGTCATAGAGCCTCTTGCTAATTAGGCACTCTCTGGATCACCAGCACATCCCGATAGCTCCTTTCAGCTTTCCTGTCATCCCAGACATTCACGCTTTCTTTTCGGGTTCTCCTGACAACTTTCCCAGTACTGAGAAGGACCATAAGTCTGACATCCATTATACAACTAAAACCAAAAGTAGTTGTAGGTGAGAGCCAGGCTGCAAGTCAGGCCCATCCTGCTACGGGCCATGTCACTCTGCTGATCTCTAGCAGCAGCCGTCGCACCTGCGCCACAAAGAGCCCATTCAAGAGCCCTCCTGTCAGCGGCTGCAGCTGCCTGGGGCCTCGCACAGCGGAGGAGCTGGATGCTCCCAGCTTCGGGTGGGAGACCACAAAAATTCCTGAGCACCTCTCTTGCTCAAAGCTCTCACTGGCAGTGAGAGCAGAACAAAAAACCTTGCTGGAGAATATGGAGGATAACTTGAGGGAAAAAAAAATACCCGACTCCTGCCTGGAATGCCGCTTTCCTAAAGCACTGTGGTGCACCCCTTTCTGTTCCTCTGTAAGCAGACAACCTCTTTATTATTTCTTACGCACCGCTCCAGTAGCCTGTTCTGCTCTTCCTCATTTTAATCCTCACTGAAAGGACTCAGCTAATCACTGTGAAAATTTTACTGTGCTGAAAACTGTTTCTGAATCACTGCAGTTGGCAGTCATGGAGCAAAGCCATTACCTGGAAGCGCTTTGCATGGAGTGGGGCAGTTCTCTACCACTTAAAAGTTACTGTTTTAAAAGTTGTTTAGGAATCTTCCACAGGAAAGAAAGAAGAAAAACAAACCTACTGTCCATTAAGTTACATGCTTCCATTAACATCAGGTGCTTCAGGGTATCTGTRGCAAGGACCTGTTTGTGAGTACCAAATAGTTCTGGGGAACACTGCTGACATACATCCTGACAGACTTTAATAATAATATAGACTGGCCTATAAGTATGTACAAAAACTGTCATTAAATGATCTTTTTTCCTCTCTCTCTCTCTCTATATATATTTTCACACACACACCTGCAGACACACATATATATCTCTGGAGGTGACATCCTGCTATACACGTATTCCATGTGTCACTGGTCTTTGAAGATAAATATATCAAGTACCAGCTGAATGCAGCAAAATAATAAGACACATATTATTAAAGATGTGTTTCTGGTGCAGARAATAAAGGATGCATGTGAAGATCATTTAAGATAACTAACAGAGGTGTTACTGACAGAGCAAGCAGCCGAATTCACACTATTAAGAATGACTGTGTTATTTTTTTCCTAAAGCACAAAAAATAAGCAGTGGAGTCAGGAGTGACACAGGAAAGCTAGGCACAGGGTGTCCATGAAGGTGTCTTCCTCCTGGAACCAGAGGCTGGAAATCAGGGCTGGACTTGGGAGAACCAACTGGCTTTCCTTTAGTTAGGAGACTAAACAAGTATCTTGGTTTCCTCCTTATTGCTTTATAGTCTGACGTGAAAAGTATTTATTACCTACAGTGATACATAAGACCAGAACAGGATGATCAACATGATTATTCAAAGCAGGAAGCAGCATATCTGGTATACACAAGAACAATSAGTTCTTTATGTTATATGAAATATTTACAGAAAAATCTGAAAACTTTAAAATTGGCAGGCTTTGAATGTCAGAATTTCATCTTACAGTTGTGATAAAAGATGCGAGTCCCATGAGGAACCTTGGTCTTTTGGAAAGAAAAAGATAAAAAAAAATCTCAAAACACAAGAACGATTTTTTTCCCCCCAAACTGCTCTTTACTTGGAAAGCTGTTAGACTTAGAAGATAATGAAAAAAATATATCTTTTTTATTTTTGGCCAAATCCTGGCCTTGCACCATAATTTTATCTTTTTAAAAACTAAGTTTTAACAGCCCCCCCTTTAGAAGTGCAAACTGCAGAGCTAAAAGATGAGTTAAAAAGATGGCTCAGGTTACGTAATCCTGGTACTCCAGTTTATATTTCTCACAGCATCTCTTGTTCTTTTCACTACACAGCTCCTCATCAGTCTTTTTATCATTTATTATTTAAAGGGTGCCACAGGTTCATCACAACAGATATCCTATGTCCCTGCACAAAGAAACCTGGGATCTAACATCCAAAGGATGCATGTGGAATTTAGATTTTGAAGCCTTCATGAATGTTACATTGCAGAACAACAGATAGAAATATTAACAGACCATCATTGCTGCCCAAATAAGCCTAAGAGGCCTCATTTGCTGCTGCTAAATCCACTTTTCCTCCCCTTTATTTCAGTACAGGGCAGCTGATGTTCACATTGCTGCACATTTATAAAGCTTTTGTGGGAGYTGATGCTGATCTGCCCTTATAGCTGTTCACAGAAGCATGAATAGATAGAGCATGAAATACACACAGGACAAAGCTATATAGAAACCATTATTCTAATTTCTTCTTTTCCTTTAAGGTGAAGTTCACCAGAACAAACTGGATATGTGGCTTAAAAGATCTGTAAACTTAACTTACAGATCCATAAATAAAAGTTACCCATTCAATCCATTTCCCAGTGCCAGAAACATAATTAAATGCAAGTCCATGACCTTTATTACTATTCACTGATATGCCAATGAAATACCTGAAAAAGTCAATAAAATGCAGAAAACTGAACTTTGATTTTTCATCATTCCTTTATACTGACTAATGAACAGTTCATCCTGCACTAACCAATGTTAAAACCATTTGACTTTCTCAACTGCCCTGGTCTTTGTGGGAGCTTTTCAGGCCTTCAGCAATGCAGGGTCTCCCAACTGCTCAGAGACACCACTGAGGGCACAGGGGAACTTTTCCATAGCTTGAACATTGGGTGCTTGGTTTCCTGAACATTAAAATAGCCAGCACAAAATAGCTATTCTCATTATAGCACTACTAGAGCCATGAGCACATAAGAGCATAAGTAAAGCCAGCTTGCTTTTTAATCAGACCAAATAGAATAGCTGGAAACAAAACAGCTCATCAAACCCACAAGTGATACCAGGGGAAGGAAGAAGGGGGAAAGCTGCCAATCTCCCCCCAGAAGCCACAAAAAAGGAAAGCTGAGCTGTGAGGAATAGGGCAGAACACAGACAAGAGAAGAGGAATTACCCTGGTAAAAGTGTTTTGGCCCCAGAGAACATCTCAGGCTGAAGAAAAAATTCTTTCTTAGAAATACTGGAATATAGGAAATAGCTCCTTCTTCTTAATACTTTTCTCATTTTGACATGGAAGAAACATATGACCGATCCTAAATTAGTACAGTAACAAAATGGTGCAAGATATACAACTCAGAGGAGCAATACACTTAACTTAAACTTGAAACCAAAAGAAGCTCCATTTCATCTCTGCAAAGTTTGCAACTGAATCAGGAAAAATACCTTTGGTTAGATGCAGGTTTCTGCAGCCAGCTCCTCATCCTTACATTTGTGAACATGAGAAAGCCAGAAGCATTCTGTTCTCCAGCCTAGGAAGCCCAGTTACAGACCAGAAACCCCTTATACTAATCCATTTATAAAAACAACAACAACAACAAAAGAACACAGGAGGTAACAATCTAGACTCTGTCTCCACTTACGTGTTTATAGTAGACAGGAAACAGCTAATCATCTTTAATTTGAGGTACAGCTCAGTGGCTACAGGATGGCCAAGTGAGAATTGGTTGTAATTAGTGATTGCAGGAAGTGATTACTCACTTCCCTGACCTGATGAGTTGGAGCTTCACCTGCTGCTGGTGCTGGGYAGACATTTCTGGGCTCACACCAATACTTCTCTGATGCCCTTTGGAAGCTGCAAACCAAATGATATATATTTTAGAGAAAAGAAGACATCATGACCAGAGATGTCAGTACTTCAAAGTTTTCTCTCCGACTCATTTAAGTTTTCTCTGAGCTTTGGTACATTCCTCAGTGAAGCAAGGATGATGATTGTGATCTATGGCATCATGATATTTCAAGCATAAATTCATTAATATCTGTGAAGTATTTTTGCAAGGCTTAGAAAAAAAAATACATTGCAGAAATAGAAAACACTTCTGCTAYGTTAATTAATTGAAAAGTGAGACCTTTACAGAACAGTAGCTCACGCTTTGGAGAGATTACATGTATCTTTTTAACCAGTAAATATTTTGATGTCTGAACACATTTTCTTTTATTTACTGCAACTGAGACACATGTAAAAGCATAATGAATGTATGGTCCCAACACAGCTCCTCAAAACATTGATTTAACTTGCCTTATTTTTCAGCTTTACAGTTGAAATTACACAGCCCTCCTGGGAAGGAATAACTCATATGTTGCCTTTTATCCTCAGGAAGTGCTGTGAAAAATTACACGTGGATTATACCAAAGAATTCTGAGCTGGGCTTCACAGTTTTACAGCTCCCACTAACTCCCCAACAGGTTGCAAGAGCGGTAAGGGAGAACTGGGGGAGGCAACAGGAGCGCCGAGTGCATGGGAAGGAGCCAGAATTAAGGTGGGCAGAATATGACTATTTAAATTGAAATTTATACAAGATAGCAGAGCTAACATGCCAGTAATGTAAGAAAAGTGAGATSCAGGTACAGTACATATTTTGATCACTATAAACTCATTTCACAACTCTTGCAGGGTGGTAGCACTATCTGTTACTATTAAAAGAATGGTGAAGTTTTAATTGAGCACATTAAGGTCTCTTTCTGTATAATGTGAGCAAACACTTCAATGCTACACAGTTTAAATGAGTTCTCTGAATCCTTAGCAGAAACTCCACAAAGTGAAATCTAATTTGACTCACTTCTGGAACAGAAGTTTGCATGAGCAGAGCCTGAACAGCACTGTGTTTGCTTGACCTTGGGACGTGGCACCCGGGCAGGAGCATGCGCAGCAGCCCAGACCAGCCCATGTCCTGCAGCTGAAGCACCCTGCTGCAGGCCAGCGTGGGCACCTTGTGTCCACAGACCCACCCTGCTTCAGGGAAGGTGTAATCAGTAATATTTTTCTTCTTCATCTATTGCACACAACAGGGGTTATTTCCCCATGAACTTGCCTAACCTCAGCAATCTCTCAGCACACACCACATCTTTCTCTTTGCTGCCCTGTGAAGCTGCCTGTATTCTCCTTCACAAACAAGCAAATCCACGTCTATCATCAGTGATGTCTTAATCACTAGTACTTTCTGGAGGAAAGTTTCAGCATCTGCTGTGTCTTCATTAGAGCACCTCAAGGGACATCAGCCTCCTTTAACACCAACAGCCCTTCCTGTTACTAATTCTTTGGGTTACCCCAACATTGYCCAAACACTCAGGTGAAATTTGCACCCGCGTGTCAGAGCAGCACAGTGACCTTCAGGTTGGGCTTACCAAGCTTACCAAAYACCCTCCTAGGGGTAAAGACCCTCTGCAAAAAAGAAGAGCTCCTCCTAGAATGAGGTGGAGTTATTCAACAGGTAGAAGGTCCTTGGCAGTATCAGTTATCACAACTCTGTGGCTGCGGAGCTAGGGGGATTTGCCCCTGCTGAGGATCTGCTCCAGGATCTTGCAGTTTCCATTGCTGTGTGTGACTTGGAGGAGTGATAGGTTGCCTATCATGAGGAAAGTAAGCATTTGTTTGCATTTATGACTGTTTTTATACAGGACTCTCTTTGTTCTTTTTTTTTTCTTTCTTTCTTTTTCTAGTCACATCTGTTCCTGCTACTCGCTGAATCTGAAAACCACTATTAAGATGATTTGTCCCTAACAGCCTTTATCGCTTCGCATTGGCCCTGTGACACATCCAGCTAATACTGCRGCTGCACCTCTGCACCAAGGTACARCTGAGAAAATAGAAGTCCGGRCATCGAGTTAGCGACAACTTCACAAGCAGCGGTGCGAGGAGAACATCTGAAGTCACAAGTTCCTGGACTAAATCCTCTGCTTTCATGACTATGTAACAGTCTCTGAGAAAGTAAGGAAGTGTTTCTGGCAGAAAATGGTGCAAAAGTGTTACAGAGAAACAGCAATTCACCTTCCAAGGGAAAGTGATCAGTGAAATCTTGTAACAGTTAGAAATAACACCTTTGAGATGTTCTCCTTTAAAGTTCTGCTGTTACACTTTATTCAGCTGCACCCGAGAATCACTTTGATACAGTTGTCTGGAATAAGGAGCCGGTTCTTACAGTTTCTGGATGAGACTTGCAAAAGCATCCAGAAATTGCTGAGCACAAATCCCACAGCYTTCTGACTAAAGTAGAGTTAGGATATAAAGCATTTTCCCCTATATGGACTAAGAATTAATAGCTCCATTACAAATATGCTTATAAGCCTTAAATCAGGAGCCTGAAACGTAARTAATTTGTGACTGGCGGAGGAGCCAGAGGAAAAATTCAGCAGAATTTCTTTGTGCTAGGCCTGTATGCTGGGTATCAGAGGGAATGTGCTATTTAGAAATGATTTCCTGCTATTCTTGACTGCAAGCCGCTCCAGGAGGGCAGGAGGAAAGCAGAGCTGAGCGAGCGTGCCCGTACACGCAGTGATCGTGCAGCCTTTCCCTCGGTGGGCTCCCATCGCCGCAGCCTCGGGAAACGAGCACTGCGCCATGTACACGTCTCTGCACGTGACACTACATCAAGCGCAGTGATGTACATCAGCAAATGACTTTAAGAGGGATATTGAAGCACTCGGAGATTGGCCCAGTTGCCCTCAAGAATTTAAGAGTGACTCTGCGCAAACACGCACGTTTCAAAGAAACACAAGAAACCCCAGCTTTTCTGTTATTTGCAGGAAGACATTTGGACAACACAGCAGCCTGGGGATCTGTAAAAGCAGGTTCTACCTAACAAGCCAGCATCCTATTAAGTAGCCTTCGGTAAATCAGTTTAAAGATTGTAAAAAACACTAAGTACAGTGATCACTGTCAGTTCTACACTAGCACAAATACAGAATTTCTTTAAATCAATCCCTACTTCAAGTAGAGCRTTTTTTTTTCCGAAAAACAAATAATTTCATTTCTAAAATGTCCAGAGAATCCAAAATAATCCTTTAAGAGCAATATCAATGTTTTATTATCTTCATTGTGGAAAAGACGAACTTCAACTTTCAGCCATTTTGCTGCATTCTCACCRCTCGGCTGCCGCGTTTCTGCGGCCTGTGTCAGCACGGCCCGTGGTAAAGACATCTTTGGTCAAGCGACAGAGGCCGAGGCCTTTGAGCATCCCGCTGCACAGGGTGTCCAATCCATTAGCCATTCTCAAAACCCTCTCAAAACTCAACTCTTTCAAAAAGCCTCTTTGAGGCTTTTTCAGTCTCAAATCTGAATTCTGCCTAGTTGGATATTCAAGAAGTTATCACACCGCTAGTGATACAGAARTTACATAACTCATCCTGCTGAGTAGTTTCTCTCTTCATATATTTAGGCCTTTGGCTTCTACACATCACCTCAGTTGACTATCTATAACAACATCCCACCCTGAAAACTTCATCTGAATTTTTTGTTCCTAAATATACATGGTTTTATCTTGAGTGGTAATAAAAAAAATATGATTTCTGGTTCACTCCATAAACTACCTTCATTTCTAAAGTGTCAGACTTGATGTCATCTCCATAAATTGGCCATTAATGGCTTTATAATATCTTTTGTGTCTTTAAATAAAAAGGGAAACYGAGCATGGCCTAATAACTCCTATGGGATCCCATTAGATAATGATTCCCAGTTTGCATTTTAAGAGTACCAGATAAGCAGTTTTATGTGTTTTTAATGTGTTGCCCAGCTGATATTGCAACATTCTCATTTCTTAATCAAGGACTGTGTGGTACCATGATGAATGGCTGAAGAAAGTCCATTACATCAGCACTACAACATCCATCAAGCAAACCTGATACATCAAAGGAAAACTATTGAGTTAGTCTGACAAGATGTATTATCCACAAACCAAAGAGAATGGCCATGAATTACATTATTCCTGATTATTATTTTACTAACCAAGTAAATCTTCCATTATTTTGCCAGGGATTGGCATCAGGCTGGAAGGCCTATAATTACTAAGCCATCCCATTTAAAATTCTGGCACAGAATTTGCTTTCCCAGTGCTGTATCAATTAATGAGAAATAACATTCACAGCCCAGAGCCATCCTTAAACGGTTCCTTGAAAACTCCCCAATGAATCTTATTGGAACTGCTGATCATAAAACGTCTTTAACGGCTGTTTAACAGCCTCCAGAGCAAGCGATGGAACCAAAGTCATTTCCCAATCTCTACCTTTACCTGTAGAAAATGGGAATAACAGCTCTAACTCATACAATGCTTTGAAATCAATAGCTTAAAAACCAGTTACGACAGATAAGGATTTTAATTTTTTAACTTCTGTACATTGTTATACCTCCCCAGTGGCTAAGAATATTCATACTTTAACAAAAATACTTCTGCTTAGTCAAATATGCTCTGCTTCTTTCATACTAGGCAGGACTGGAGGCACAAAGGGCTCTTGCACCTTCTCCAGCCACAGAGCAACACGGAGTCTGTCGCTGCCAGGAGCTGCCTTATGTAACTGTGCAGAGTCACTTCAAATAGCTGCTTCGCTCCATCCAGCAAACTCTCAAGGTTTGTCAAGTACAACCTTTGGAGAGGTGGCTAATGTAATAAGAGGAAAATGTATCATCTGTATCATCAGTAATCACAAGCGGATAAAATCTAATTAAAGAGCAAGTCTTCTCGGTTTGAGCATTTTCAGATAAGCATTTTTGCATTCAACAATAAAATAAAATAAATAAATAAGTAAATAAATAAATAAATCAGAAGAAAAGTCCTGGGAACCACCCTAGCATTTGAGGTCTAACATGTTTTAGCTGCTGCCTCTACAAGACATTCTAAGCRATATTAAATAATTTACACCAGAGTTTCATTAACTCTTGAAGGAAATCCCAAAACAGAGGCAGCTCCTGGCAGACATCTGGCCATGCAAACCAGGAGCTCAGAGTAGGCAAATCCTGCATATTTTAGGCAGCTTCTAAAGAAACTGTTGGATTCCTCACTGAGTTGCATGGTATTAAAATATCACTGACATTTGAGATAGCCAGATTCAAGATCCCTAAGATGGTCAGCTCTGATCAGAAGACACAGCAATAACAATGTTGCTAGCAGACAGCCACAGAGGGTGCAGAAAGGGCCCATCTACTAGGATCTACTAGGGAGTCCCCCCATTTTCTCTTGATCCATGAGCAGATAACAGGGATTTGTGTCCTCCCTCCAACACCCCAGCTCTTTCAGTCCTCACTGCCCCTGAACCCAGGACAATTTTCTACAACAAGGCCCATGGCCACTGAGACACCACTGCTCCCAACTGAGTTAAACCTTGGGATACACGGGTGGGAGACCTGGGCTGTGGGCTGGAGGATTAATTTAGGACWGTGTATTGCTCCAGTTCATGATTCATTACAGCCTGTAAAGCCTCTCAGCRCTTCCTTTACATGTATTCCCTAAGCACATGTTTAACGCACATATAAACAGTGGTAACTCATGTTTTACCATGTGCAAATAGTGCTAACATGCAAGAGCAATATGTAAATACTGATGATATAATGAGCATCTTCACTGATCTGGGGTTGCAAGGTTGATACCTTATAAGAACTTCCATTAGAAAACAAGGCATGAAGTGTAATTAAAATCTATGAAGCTAACAATAAATTCTTAGTTAAGAATTAATTCATGGTTACATTCATATTAATAACTTTTAAAACTATTATTGATGACAGTTCCATTTTTGCAGCTCCCTTGGTTATGAGAATAAGCTGGGTTATTTTCAGTAGTTAATTCCCAATCAGTGTTACTCCCATGTTTTCAAAAATTATGCCAATTATTTTCAGTAAGCAGAAAATAATACTARTTAATGAAAATATTTATTAGTATTAATGGCTTTTAGAGAGCTTTCTTAATAAAATGCTTACATTAGGCCTAAGAGAACCCCAAGAGTTTCCATTTCTGCAAACTACTTCTAATCTCCATGGATACATGAGCTAATAGACTATGTTTTATATACAGTATATACACCAGAACATTAATCCACTATCAAATGAAACAGACAATCTCTGTCTTTATGAACAAATATGATGTTTGCAGCATAATCCAAGCTGAGGCCCAGACTGAGACAAGTATCCTATTAAGGAAGGGCACTCAAATAGGTGCTTCATGTTGAGTATATATTTGCTTTCCTGACTTGCACTGTGCAGGTCTGTTGATCATCGCATGATTTCCCTAACAAAAATCATGTCCTGCCAATGTCAGGTGGTTTCTTGGCATAGAAACCACAGACTTTGTTTATTCTGAACATTTTGTATAGAAATACTAGGATAACTACTATTCATTTGGAGTCTATATGCTCTGTCTCATGCAGTTCGAGCCTCAGCAACTTAAAGCTATTTGTTAAATTTGAAGGATGGCATAAATACTAGAAATGCCTAAAGGAATCATATCCAACCCTASTGAAAATCAATAGGCCCTTCAAAGGGAGTTAAATGACAGATTTTTGACAGTACCTAACTAGGTCACCAGCTTGCTACCAGAATCTCCAAAAACACCTTGTATTTCTGAAAATGCCCCTACACTGCCATTAAAAGCTCTGGGCTTCCCAATAATCTTAATAGCCCCATAAGTGCTTCTGAAAACAAATCCTGAGCATTTATTTGTGAAATAAAGGATTTCTATTTGACTTTTTGCAGAATTTCCCCTGGCAATTTAATATTAATTAAAATCTGTTGAGCCATATGGTGACTCTTCTTTTTCTTACCAAACATTATGACTTTCACATTTTTTATCGTGACTTTTCCCATTTTTGCAATAACAAACAGCCAGGCTCAGGGAGCTCCTAGCACACAGACAGCACTGAGTCAAACACTAATGCAGCCACACAGGCAGACTAGGAACGATCACCACAGCAAAACATTTTTAAAGCATTTTAGGCAAATGAACCTTCTGTGGTTGCACTCCCCGTACCAGAATGGAGCTTTCTATTCACTTCTAGAGCACAGCCAGAAGCAGTGTGGAGTTTGGCATTCACCTTTATCTAAGCCGCACAAAACTTGCCTTTAAATTTATTTATTTACATTTCCATGTACATTTACATTTATATTGCAGAATTGCACACCAATACTTCCTGCCCTCCCTGTCCATCATGCATTTTTATAATCGACCTTATGACTAAGGAACAGTCACCACACACTGAGCCCCAGCTGGAAACAAGAGGAGGGCAGAAACCACCTCGCTGAAGTTTCCCCTAGCCAAAAGCTGGAGCAAGAGCCCAGCTTAAACCCGGGCAGCGCAACACGGTGGGATGTGTTGGGGTGGTTTGCACCCAGAGGTATTTCCAGAGCAGCTGCCCGGGAAGAGCAGCTCCTCTGCACCCTACCTCAGCCTGCGCCTCCCTCGCAGCTGCACGTTCCTGGTTTTACGGGCTCTGCCGGCCCCGGCGCCAGCACGCGGCTCTCTCAGCAAAGGGAGAAATAAAATGCACCTGTTTCTGTTGGATGAAGAAAAATATCTTTTGCAGCCAACGCTAGAAAATGCCAGATCCAGCACTTCCAAATCCTACCAACACATAGATAACATGGCATGAGTTCCTATATTAGCAGGTCTTATATTTTAGGAAATTCAGTGCACAGCAGACCTGCATAGGTCCAAGCCAGAATCAGCTCAGCCTTTCTTGACACTTGGCCTTAAATTCAACTGGTGTGATCTAAATAAAATAGCAAGCAAGCATCACTGCTTCTACCCCGAAGGAAAAAATAAAAGCAATCCTAGTGTATATACTTAGCTACATAAAAAAATAGATCCTGCTACATACCAGCACTGACAAACTTACCCCAGCTTCCCTGTGGTGGTGGTGGGGGAAGCTCCGTAATTAAAAAATGAAGAAATTTTCACGTGCCTCCAAATGATTCAGCTATTATAGAAAACTTGTGCAATAGCCCAAGAAAAAGCATGCTCTGGATCTATGTGAGCAAGTGTGGGAAAGAGGGGGAAGCGAAAGGCTGAGTCCCCTAACAGCCTGGGTTCGTAATATCTGCTTGACAAAGAGCAAAGGCACCACGGACTTAAACAGGGATCCACTTCTAAATAAGGCTTTCCCTTTTTTTCTCCTATACCTGTATTTTCTTCCAAATGAGCATAAAAATAGCCAGTCTTTACAACTGAAAATTCTGTACTCATATTTTGTATTCTGTGAGCCACAATATTGCAGCTTCATTCTATATTTGTGCAGTCAGCTTCAGCAAGGCTCCAGCAGAGATTCACAGTGGCAAGCGTCTAACACATGTGGACACATCTAAAGAAGCTTTTAGGGTCCCCAGYTCCTAACTGAGGTTTTCAAAGGGGCTTCAGCAGCCAAAACCACTACTTTGGTGCTTTTTATCAATGGCAGGTGCCTGAACACATGGACAGTTCTGAATGCCTCAGTGAGCTGGATGAAAGAGAACTGCAACTTTTGCTACTTACTGAAAGGACAAAACTCCCACCTTTAAGTGATAGATAGATAGATAGATAGATAGACAGACAGACAGACAGACAGACAGATAGATAGATTTCCCTGGCATCCCCACTGAAAGACTTTACTAACTCATGTGCTGTAATTTCTTTTAGCAGAACCAGAGCACTGTGAAACGGCACACTTAGACTGCTGCTTTCAGAGTTATCTGGCACTAACGGTTTCGGGTCAGGAAATGCGTTTGCTGCCCTTCCAGGGCCGGGCTACCGTGCTCGGGCACGGGCACAGCGAAGTTGTGCGCCGCTTAGCAGCAAAGCGGGAGCGGGCGCCAGGGACAGGCGAGCCCCCCGCGCCCGGACCAGGGGGCCGGGGATCGCGGTGACATCGCAGGTGCCGCCGCTCTCTCCCGCAGGGCCGCGCTA
>NW_020455643.1:6642757-6835175 GCF_003342845.1 Nothoprocta perdicaria | reverse complement strand
TTTTATCTCTCATCCTTTTTTTTTTATTTTCCCCTTCCTTGGTGGCTCCCTGCCGCCCCGCCCGGTCCGCGCAGCGCAGCCCGCAGCCGCAGCATGTACCAGGGCCACATGCAGGTAAGCCCGGGCTCCGCGGCCCGAGCGCGCGGTGAGGGGCGCGGGGCCGCGCGCAACAAGTAGCCGCGCAGCCGAGCACGGGGGCTGCCCCGGGCGCCCTGCGGGGAGCGCGACGGGGGCTCTGCGACTCCGCAACTCGCGGAAGTTGCGCGGGGCTCGTGCCCGCRGGCTGGGCAAGGAGCCTTGTGAGGACAAGGGCTTTCATGGTGTGTTTTAAGTGACATATGTCGCTCTGGCCGCAGCCCGTCGTGTATGTCAAGTGAAGGGCAAACTGTAAGGGGGAGCACGAAGCACTCAGCGCTACAAAATCCCTAAAAAATTCCTGCCCCGCTGTGCTCAATATGCTGGGTTTAGAGGGGACAGACTGTGATTCTGCTCCCCAGCATGGGCTGAAGCTTCATTTTGCGGAGCCCCGGAATGACTTTGTGGAATGAATCTCAAACAGGCGCCCAGCGCCTGCGAGGCTCCGGGTAGGAATCTTGTCTCCCAGCGCTGCTGGTCCTCATCATTGTAGCAGCAACTGCCTCTGTCGGATCAAAAGCTGCCAGTGCTGGGGACGTGCTGCTTTTAACCTTGACTCCCGTTTCCCTGCGCGTGGCTCTTCCTTAGAAAGCCAAGTGTGTTAGGAAGGAGGAGGAGGTGCTTGAGGGGAGTTAAGGTTTACACGGATTTCTCCCTTTCCTTTCTTCGCTTTTAGAGCYAGCGCGGCTTCGCGTTCCGTGCCAGAAATGACCGGGGGCTTTGGGGATGTGGCGCGGTGCACCGGGCGTGCAGCGCACCCGGCACTCGGGCTGTTTACGCAGAACCCASCGCTGGGGCAAGCGGGACCCGACCGCTTGTGTTGGTGAGGTCCCAGCCTTAAAATCAGCACTTAAAAACCCGCTCACCCGACACCAGGGCCGTTTAAGTTAAGGCAGCGCCAGCCCCAGSGTTGTGCTGCAGGGCTCTGATTCAGCACCCGGTTTTCCGGAGCTGGAACGGCCGCTCCTGCCCCTGTGTGTGGTCTGATCTGGAGCCTGATAAACAGCGTCTCCTGGTACCGCTTCAGAAGAGACCACAAGCAGGTTTGAGCAAGAGAAGGAATCAGTGAAAGGAGTACATGGATCGCTCCCTAGTTATAATACTTAAAGTGTTCATGTCTTGCAAGAAAGCAAGCATGTAACTGTTGTCACCGAGTTGGGTGCTAGGACATGTGTATTGTTACCTTCACACAGCACAAGTTCTGTGCCACGAGTCACATCGCAAGGTTGCTACTGACACACAGCCCTTTTTAAAGAGGCGTGCAAGGGATGCTGAGTTGCAGCTACCGGAGTTATTAGAAGGTTGGATTTTTCACAAATGACTCATATTTGAAATTAAATTTGTGATAGAAAAATCAATTCAAAACATACCAAGATGTTACTACTGGTGTTCTTTCAAATTTCTTATAAAATACATCTTTCTAGTCCACATGTAATCTAGGTCCAACCACATTTACTTAAAAGTTTGCCTAAAGGCAATACACCTGTCACAGTGAAAACCAAAAAAAAAAACTTTTAAGTGTATTTCTGTCCTAACAGGAGGCATTTTTGTTCTTCAGACAACTGAAAAAAGCCTAAAGCATCATAGAATGTTCATATTTACTATATCCTTAATTAGAGTCTTGGAGTCACACTCCACTTTCCAATGAAGCACTCTAATACCGTGTTGATTAAACCACCCTGGAGTACAGACTATATCRCAGGCTACAAGCACAGTACCAAACCACATGCCAGTAAGAACATAGTCCCATCCCGAGCATTACAGACCTGCTCCAAAGAGCCCTGTGACATATGTTAAGACTTAGCGACCAACTGGAGGGAAAGTAGTTGCAATTTCCTGCCAGTCCTACCTCTCTCGAAAGTCAGTAGAAGCAGCTGCCTCTGTTTTTCAAGCAAAACTTGCTTTGTTCTCATAGGTATTACTAAAACGTGCAGAAGTATTTCTTCAGTGCAATTACTTTAGAAGATGTTTACTGAGGCAATGTTTTATTAATGACCCAATACTGGGCAGACGTTTGAAGGAGCACAACGTTAATGGCTTTAACATTGTAATGAATGTAATTAGGCAGCCTGAGAACTCACCCATCTCAAGCAGGCATCAGTGGTCTGGGCTTTGATGCAGAATCTCCGACTGAGCTCAATAAATTCTGCAAGAGTAGAAGGAACACACTTGGTGTTTAGGTTGAAGGCACCCAAAGCACTTCCTTGCATCAGGCCTTATACGCATCTCATGTTAAATCTTAGCTTATAGCACACATCATACTTTCTTCTTCYGAACCCCAGAAAAGCACTTGGTTTATCCCAAGCACCAAGCTTTAGACTTCCCTCTTGATGTTTTGTAAATGGCTCCTTGCAACCCAAAGATGCTAAAATTCCCCAGCTAAAATTCCAACAACTGTAAGAAGAAGGAAGTGCCTGGTTCAGCCACTGACCTTACATTTCCTGCACCTTTCCAGCTTTGTGTTGCTTGTGCACTGCACACCTTTACATAAAATACTCGGGGAAAGGCAAAGCAGCCCTCAGGAGAGGCAGCACGCGCATGGGGTGCAGAGCAGTGCRGTGCTGCAGAAACTCCTTCCAAACTATTTCAAGCTAACATAAGCATTTGATATAGGCATTTTTTTTAACCAATCTGTTCTGTTTATGAATTCCCTATATAAAATTTAATAGAGATTGGCATAAYTTATTTGAGGTCCGTTGCTACCTGTCTGAAGTCTGAACCTTCAGGTGAGACTTCTGCATGAGAATGAGAAGGTCAGCTTAGATACACAGACTATTTACCTCCAGGTATACAACTTGATATATAATAAAAGCCTATATTATGCAGCCTTGTTTAATGAAGAAGTTTGCAGGGYGAGACTGGATGCTTGGCCACGCTCCAAGCCCCAGCAGCAGTCGTTGTGGGGACTCKCTACCAGGAGCTTTAGGGATTACCCAGACATGGCAGAAATGCTGGTTCCAAAGGCTCAGAGGGCCACGTGAAGGAGACAGGATTCCTCTTGTGGGACAGTGGGTGCAGAGCAGTGTGAGCTGGTTCCCATCTTCTGCGAGCAAACAGCAGCAGGCCAGATGGAAGCAGCACAGGAGCTGAATTCATCCCACAGGCACTGTTCTCAAATGTCTATCATTTTAACAACCAACCATAAGCTGTTTCAGAGGCTTTTTCCAGTGTGTTACGTACACGGAATCAGTCCCCCTCGCAATATTGACTTTAATGAGAGCTTTATAACAGGGTGGCAGGTAAGTTATGACCACAGAATAGGATTTTGACAGCATTCTGGCTGGTAAAATCTGTTAGGAAAAACAACCCACTGACTTAACACAGAAGTAACTAAATAAATCCTTTGAAAAATCCTTACCTCGGTGCTCTGTACAGTCAGCTTTCTTCAACAGAAATGCTTGAATGGAAGAGAAGCTTTGCCAAATATTGGTATGGGGATTTATGTGTGGCTGTGTCGTGTTGGGAGATGTCTTAATTTAGAGCAAGCAGAAACCCTGACCACACATGGCTATCAGATCCTCTGGCACTTTTTTTTGCAAGAATAGGCTTATTAGTCATGATGCCTTGGCCAAATTCCAGACCAGACAGCTACAGGCTCCTCAACTTCTAACTGCAATCGACTTGGTGCCCTTAACCGCTGTGCTGGGGAACGCTAAAGATATTTAATGTTCTATTTCGGGCATTTCACCTGCAGATGAAATAATCCATGTTGCTCATTCCTGTTAAGGTCCCAGTCTTCAAACACATACGTATGTGATCTCGGTGGGTCTAGAACAGGAATAATGCATGAAAATTCCTGCAAACCCCAAAGGTATCGCATGTTTTGCTAGGCCTGAAAAGCATTGGTAAATATTTTAAAAGTTCTGAAAAGTGTTTTTGCCCTGATTTCCCRGCACATAAGACACAGCTACTGTGCTGTGAGAAGTGAAGCAGAATTGCCTCAAGATGGGCTGTTGCTGCACGTTGCATCTTTATTTGCTAGCCTATTACAAATACTGCAACAGTGCTGGTTACGCTAGTACCTAAAATACATACAAAGCGAGCTATTAATCWATTATGTTTATAAAAATGGAATGTCTCAGCTCTGCATTTTAGCCATGAATAAAATGCCCTATAATGAATATGCACAACACAAAATTCAATTCAACGCTAAATTGAATCTTTGTTCCGCTCCTAAGTTCAGAAAAAAATAGTATCATTGAGGTGCCAAATTCTACGAAACTGGGCACCTCACYGGAATGCTTTCCACTCYGCAACAATGCTGCTCCTAACTCCTCAGCTCACTGCTCCTAACYCTGCTGAAATGCCATGATGACAAACTGATAATTTTCACTATTACAAACCTTTTCCAAAACTTCTCACAATACCAGGATCCCATTTACAACGGTACCTTTTCCTTTTAGTGTTGTTCTTTTTCCCTAGCWGTGCCTAGAAGTTTTGAATAGCAGCTTATGAACTGCTTAGAAGTGAAACAAGCTAAAAATAATGAGCTTGTTTTCACTGAAGGAAGTTCACTCCAAGAAAGTAGGTGATCACCTGCTCTCGGCTAAGCAGCACACAGCAAGWGTACAAACTGTGAGGCTTTGCAATGCTGCCAGAGATGGGCGTTCCTTGAAGCCTTATTTTTATAAAGAACCTAGCAGAAAATCTTGGGAAGGCTCAGAAACTCTCAGCATTCAGCACATTTTTGCTGGATGTGAATTAAGAGCAATTCTTTTAAGAGYAATAAATTAAATGCATTCAAAACAAAGGAAAACAACAGGAAAAAAAMMCAGCAACACGGCAGTTAAATTCTCATGCTTAACTTTCACAGAAGAGGCATAGCTTACTCGAGAAATCACACCTTATTTTATAAAGCTACCATTACTTCCACAGTTTATGACAAYGTGCTGCAGCAGTAGTTCTTTAAGCTAGACATCTAGGAACCTGGATTTTACCTCTATCTTCATCATATGGCTGGACTAAGCTCAGTCACTTCTCCACGTGTCCATTTTGCTTCACCTACCTTGTCCATGTCTGCTATGTTTGAGTAGTAATTTTTAAATCATAATCTCAATTGTCAGAAAATGCACCCACACAGCTACTAAAATCAAGGTTTGAGAATCAAGAGCAGAACAGCATGTTGAGCAAACACCAGAGTGATTTTACTGGCAGCATTCAGGTAAAACTACACAACTGCTTTGATATGTTTCAGGTTCAAGCTTTAAGTTTTTAAACTCAGGTTTATGAATGTGGTCTTTATCTATATGCACAGATATTCTTGTCACATACAGTGATATCAACTGCCCGTACATCAGTGCTGCCTACTGTTATATAACTGACGGCCAGAATGAGCACGGTTCATGTTTGCATGTCTGTAATGTATTTGCTCTGCATATCACGTCTCTTTTAGAGTCAGTCTATTCTTTAGCTGACACATCACATATTCAAAAACTAATTAGTTTAATAGGGCCTGCTGTTAATGTAACAAGGAGAGGCAAAGTGGTAAGTCCAAAGTCTTAGAATGGAAGAAAGTAAATGAAATAGCCTATGCAAAGGATGGAGGCCAGAAAATGAGGGGAAAATATTGTCCAGACAGGTCAAGGTGCATCCCACAATGGAAGCGAGAGGGAAGATAACAACCTCCACAAATTTAGAGTTCACTTAAGGACATGAAGTCTTTAAAAACATTCATCTTCAGAAGACAGTACATAATTTATAAAAATACTGTGTCTAAGCAAGCCCAGTCTCCTGAAACTTTAACCATGGTTTTCAATGCTTAAAACAGATCTAAATGTTTAAGACTAACATTTAACCAATTTAATCTSCTACTCTTCCTGCAATAGTTAGCAAAGAAAATGGTAGAAACATTAGATTATCTAATGAATCTGAGTAGTTTGTTTTTCTTACATATCCAGCCCAGGAAGCAACCACTAATTATTTGTGTCATAGCATGTAAGCCTGCRCTTTCTGAAAGTGCAAATCCTGCATATTTGGAAAATAGCTGATACTGCAAACCAGCCAGAAGTAGTTGTCTTCCAGATCAGGTGTCACGACATGTAAACTAGGAGGTGGCTTTTATCATTGTCTGCTAACATTACTAGCCAAATGCCTGGGGACCACAAACSATACTCAGCAAATCCTCCGACCATGCTGCAGTTGTGAGCAGTGTGACATTTCATTGCTGTTCTTCTCAGACTTAAGAAGTTCTGAGTCATTACTACATGAGTTTGAYTTTGAACAGTTTATCTGCATATAAATACAGTCTAAATATTAAGCATTTGAAACATTATACTGATTTAGAAAAAAAAATCATCTCATCGTAACCTGATGAGACTTTAATGAGGCAAACTGCATTAGCTGGCACTGCAGGTGATTTTTCCAAAGTTTGCATACTAGTCACGTCTTACGATGTGACTGCAGTTGCTTCCAGACTTTTTTGTTTAAACCTTCACTGGGTTGGTACATTAGATTTAAGTCCCTAGTTTGCTTCCTCCTCCTCTCTATGTCCCACTAAGATGCTCAGAGTTGTCCTGTTAGTTTCTTCTCTCACTTTGTCCTAGTTATTCATGTTCTCCTCCCTGCCCACTTTCAAAGACTCTTCTCTAGCGGTCTGGCTTCCTGACATGTTTGCAGCCCAGTTCCCTGTAAGGCGCCTGCAGCAGCTTCCCMAACACATCCCTGAACCCTGTGTACAAAGGGGACATCATCAGGACCTGGTTACAAAGGCAAAAATGATCCAAGCTGAATGTCCCAAGCAGGAAGGAGCAAACTGAGTGCTGAGGACTTGGCTGCCAGCAGCCCCCTGCCACAAAMTAAATCTGAGCTTGGAGAAAACAGAGGACCAACAGGAGAGGAAAGGAGCTGKCTTTAAAAGAGCCACCTGCCTCTCTACCTCTAACCACTACAGCATGATTGTGGGGCGGATCAGTGTCCACRAGTTCTCTTTTCTCATATGCTTGTCTGTAAATAACAACCCCTAGACAAAAATCSCACACTCCAATCTGCTGACTTGCAATGCAAAACATGGGAACACTCTGCTGCTTCATGTCCACTTGTCGTCTGTTACCTTCCAGCTGCTCTTGACTTTCTATCAGTCCCTCTTGTCCTAGTGTGACTGTTGAATATAGAACAGCCTTCCTGGTGATAAGTGTCTTTGGGCACCATCATTCAATTAGCGCACAAATAACAGCTAAACTTCTAGAGTCTGTGGGTATGATAATACAAACATAGGTTGTATGTTGAATGGACTCAGACATGCAGTCCTTTTTGCTTATGTTAAGTATTTCTTTTCTGTTAAAATCTGCAGAAAAGAAATTTAAGTATTGTCATCCACTAACATTTCCAAACAACCTCAGGATGTACTTAACCTTCATTTATTTTAGGACTAGTCACATTTTTCTTTGTATTTTTTTCCCATCAATATTCTGGCTTCAGCGACTAGTATTCAAAAGGTGAAGGAAACCTTTAACATTTTCCCTACCTGTCAGGCATTACTTAACTGAAGAACTAGAAGGCACTGCAATTAGCTGTGAACAACAGCAGAGCCAGCTGTGTCTTCATTTACATGAGTGTAACTGGTGTAAACACCACCATAATTGGCTTCCAAGCTTTTCACATTAATCTCTGTCTTCCTAATGTCACCAAGTCAGTCCCAAAGTTACAGTGTCAAGTAGTGACTACAGCATGTCCTGAATACGGACAGAAAAGCTGGTCCTAATTGCATTTCCTAATCCAGCATTATCTAACCTGTACTTGGATCAAGACAAAGGTTCAGGAACTCTTCCTAAGTGTTCATTAAAAGTCAATTGAGAGATAATACTTACCTGTTTAGGCCCACCCTGGAATAAACAGTCTCAAGACAACACACATATCTCAAGAAGATATGAATAATGCAGAAAATATTAGAGCTCATCCTTTGAATTTACTGTGTGCAATATTGTGAACATAAACATAGGAATAAGCAAAGACTATAATAAATCAAAGCTCTAGTATTATGCAACATTGATAGAAAATACCACATTTTGATGTGATGGTCATCTGCCATCACCTTTGAAACTCTTAGGGAGAATCCKCTAATACAAAGTTCTGAAAAAAGTCAGTAATGATTTTACTCAAAAGAACTGAATATTATTTAAGATGAATATTATTTAAGTAAAGCAAGAGAATTTTCTTAGTCTCAGCTACGACCTTGGTCACCACAGTAATAGAAATGATTCACAAAATGATGAGTGTAGCACAACATGTGTTTCATTAAGGTGAGAAATTATTTCTACTGTCACTCACTGAAATTTAACAGGGGAGATCATTTTCCAGTTATAGACTTCAAATGTAGATGCTATTTACTATCCAACACTCCTTCCAACAACCAGGACAATTTTAAGGCTGTGAAAAAGAAATACAAGCAAAAATGGCCAGCTGTAGAAGTTAAAAACACTTCCCAAAATAAAAATGACACCAGGAGGTTAGATAAGAGTCATTTTATCTCCAGGTTGCGGGTCAAAAGAAAGCAGGCAAATGGTGATGCCCAGCAGATGAAGGAAGGGCAGAGGAATGGGTGGGGGAATGGACAGAGGAATGGGAAGCTTGGTGGAAGAACCCTGGAGAACTCAAAATTACATGTATGTGCTGTTAAAGAGAGATAGAAAGTCAACAATGCCAAGGTGCTGTACATCACTGGTGTGTTAACTAGAAAGAAATTAAAAATATTAACACTGGTAATGATAATGGAGACAACATCAGTCTGGACAAGGAGAGCAAAAAATTACTAATGGAGAACTGTTAGACATCTGCTAAATGAACAGCTTGGGCTATAGTTGGAGCTTTCTGTAATGTAATCGTAAGGAATTGTTTCAAAGGAAACTCTAATTTCCCAGATATACACTAAGGAACAAATGACACCAATAGTGTTAAGACTTAAGTATTCTTGGATGTGAAACAAGAAGAAATTATTTTACATGAATATTTTTACAGGAAAATATTAGAGAAGTGATAGATKGACTTCATTGTTCAGAAGCAGATTCTGTTCATATTAAATGCAAAAATAAACAAAAATGATCTGTAAGCCAGGTTATTTTGTCTGTATCAGTGAAACRTTTTGATAAAGTAGGGGAAGACATAAATGAAGACAACTGGAATGTGGGAGGTATGGGATTTCTGCAGGTCAGAGCTGTAGGAGTATCGGGAATCTGCATCTCAGGCAAGTGGTTGAAAACTGTGAAAGAAGCCTCAGAGTTAATAATCTCAATTATTAAGATGCTAAGGCATCACTGGCACTGATGATGATCAGGTCASTATACAGAGAAAAACGAACTTCAAGTTGCAACCATACAAATACAGTGAAGTGTAAACAGTACTAGGTGAGTTTAAGTACCAATAATCAACAAAAATGTTCATCCAAGGCTGTAAACTCTTACTTAGAAATGATTGGGAAGACCTACACATACAAGATGACAATAAGCTATTAATATGACACAGATAGATGAAGTTCCAGTTCTAGCAGAGGTATTTCCAGAAGAGTCAGGAAAGCACCAATGCCAGTTTCCAACCCATGGGCACCTTTGTACTCTGTATTCTTGCCAGATCTGATGGAGAGAGCCATGGAAATAGGTCCAAAGGAAGATGATGAGGGGAAAGGAAAACCCATCTTATGGGAGGAGACCAAAAAATTTTGGCTTATTTCATTTAGCAAAATGAAGGCTCAGCAGGAGCATAATCACAGCATGTAAATGCATCAGGGAGATAAACACCAGATAGGGAAAAATCTAAATTAGCTAAGGACAAAATTGGCATAAGAACAAATGGATGTTAACTGGCTGTGAATAAATTTAGGTTGGAAATTAGAAGAAGGTTTCTAATCATTACAGCAATCAAGTTTTGCAATAGCCTTCCAATTGGAATGGTGGAGGCAGAAAAACCTAATTACTTTAGAGATGAAGCACAATCAATTTATGGAAGAGTTTGTAGGACATACTGCCTATAAGAGCAGAGAACTGAAACTCAGTCACTAGAAACACCCACTTTGTCTCCTGAAACTCCTCTGACTGCAGCAGGAACAGACCCTGAGTCTTGCTCAGTAGGACCAAAATGCTCAACTGCAAGAAGTGGAAAATCTTCCCATTTTGCCTGGGAAGGTTTGATAGGCTTCCCAGCTGCTGTAACCTCCTGCTCGGAGCCCACCGTGGGAGCAGACAGACTAGTCCCAAAGCTCTTCCCATGGCCCTAGTCCAACTTCACGGGCCGCGTGGCCCTCCTGTGCCTGCCCCTCGACTGAACACTCTCAGCTGGCTTCCTAAGGTCTCAAGTCTCCCACTAGACTGAATTGATYGCTTTGCTGCACAGAAAACGTCACTAACCAGAGGAAACGTATTTGCCCCTTACAGCTAAACTCAATGATTCACACTCCAAACACTGCAGCTTTTCCYCATCCGGTATTTGTGTTCCAGTAAACAGGTGCCAAGGGTCTGAAATTATCAACTATTTTAATATTACCTAACTGTAAGCACCGATTTTAATAACAGCCAAGCTACGTGTGARTGAGCATCTAAACCAGAAGCCCCTGGCATCAGCAGGGCTATTTTCACCGATCTCGGGAGCAGCAGGAGAGCGAGCACTAGGAGAGCTCTTTCTCCCTGCTGTCACCACCTTTTCTCTCCCGAGGCTCAGGAGCCTCAGAAACACAACGTTAAGAAGCAGCAGTAGATGCTGCTTGTTAGCAAGCTCCTGGAGCGTCTCCCAGAACACAGGCCCCTTCTCACTCCAGCTCCCCTAGTAAAAATGGGAACTGAAATTCCCCATCTGACACTTGTTTGCCCTATCACCAGTTTTTGGTGTACACCTAAGAGGAGCTAAAATTACCAAGCAAGCAAACAGCTGTAAAAAGTAAATGAAACTGAGGAGAGGAGACTTTATCTCATGGAATGAAGAGTCAATCCATGGCTTTGTATAAACAGTGAGAGGGGAACAACTAAACAGTCATTATAATAGCTTCAAACATAAACACAATTATTTAGAGCTTATGTTTTTAAGTAAGAGAACTATCTTTATCAGGGAATATCTACTGCAATGTTTGGACTGTTCTCTTTGAAGCGATCACAAAACTGTGTCTTCAAGGCAGCTCGATTTCCCTTCTGATATGTTGAGTCAGAAAAGGATTTGGGCTTCATAAATCAAGTTTCTAATTCAAGTTCATAAAACCACTCCAGGGCCTGATCACTCAGATCATGACAACTGCAATTTGCCTCCCTTCGTGTATCAGGCAGATGTTCCTCCTAATTCCACCACAGCTTGAGAAGAGCATTATATCCTGCCGTTCCCGCAAGCCGTAATTTACTGAGCATCATCCTGGTACCCATAGTTCAGAAATTCAGGAGTCAAGCCAGGAAAGATTTTCTAAACAGATGAGAACACTGGCTAATGGCTAGTCAAGGCCGTACAAAAACATATTGCTAAATTTATGTAGCAAGGAAACAGGAGGGTCATTTGTTAAGTTAATTTCCTCACTTCCTACCTGTACACAAGAAATTAACAGTTGTTTCCAAAGTATTTTTACTTTCGTTTGAGTTTTTGATCAGCTATTGATGAAGTACATACACAAGCCTGGAATGAATTGGTGAAAGAACAGTTCTGAATTATGTGTTTTATAGTTGTCTAAGAGCAGCAAAATTTTACTGCCCTTTACACAAACACAGTTCAATAAATACTAGAAATAAAGTTTGAAATAAATTTCCGAGGAATTGAGTCAGTCTCATTAATCAYCCAGCAGCAGCTGTACATTCAGGTTGTTGCATACGTATTTTGTGTATTTGGGGAATAGCTAAAGCTTCAAGATAATTATGATTTTATGTAAATGCAAAAATGAGAGTATTCTCCTTATTGCACACAGATGCACTAAGCTGTGCTCCACATCAGGTGTGATTAACAGAATGAGGAGCAGATCTACTATGTGTGAAGTGATGGCTATTGACTAGAAAACTGAATGTATGAAGACATCATTTGCCAAGTGGCTCTAATATGTGTACATAATGTGCCCATTGAACAGTTTCAATTAGCTGAAAATTTGCAAATAGAAAATACAGAAATAATGAGTTTTCTATTGACTTTTGCATGGCTCCGTTCTTAATGTAATGGAATGCTTGGCTTACGCTAATACACATTTAAGTAATCAACTTTTTTCTAGACTATCCATCTCAGATGAATTCAACCTCTGTATGGTGCTTTGGATATATCACTGCAGACAGACATTCTTTGACTTTCTTCTTAGATCATCAGTTATAAAAATGAAAAGCCTACCTAGCGTTTCAGTAGCCAGGAAAGCTTCAGCTGCACATCTTTTGCACAGTGGTCAGCAGGGAGTGCACAAGGAATATATTTACACTCATCTGCAAGTGGAAAATTAGAAATATTACTGCAATAGTCATATCATGGATTGTGGTTTATCTTTTATTTTGAAATCAAAGATATGATGGCTGGAATACCATGCCCACTTCAGCTGACAGCTAAATATATATCTACTAAACATCTGCTAACACTTTACAGAATACTCTGAGAAGTTTACTAGTCAAAGAGAATTATGTTTCTATATTTTTCCATGTTCTCTTTCTTGATTCTTGATAAGTGAGACTTCTTGAAATGCAAAAGGAACCCTACTTGAAAGTCCATCTCCACTCATCCTTAGTTTTTCCTCAAATCTTTTATTCCTTGCCATAAAGGACAAAATAAATATATTACAGAAATGGAATAAATCCTGTTTTCACTTATATTTGCATGTTCTCACTACATAATAAGTGAAACTGTCATTTGGTATATACAGTTACCAGGTGTTTCCCTCTGGCAAGATTTGGGCAGTCCATCAGCATTTGTGTTGATGGGTTGTAAAAGAACTTCAAAGAAAAATTCTGAATCTGAGAATCATAATATTCCAATATTATTTAAAAACAWTTTTTTTTCACGGATTTCTGCCTTATGTCATTTTTTTTTTTATTAATACTTGTTACTGCATGGGATCATGGCACTAGATACATACTGCAAGATGCCTTTGAAAAGGCTACTATCCTGCCTTTGCCTCATTTTTCTCAGTGAAACCCCAGTCTCAACAAAACCCAGGACAAAGATACCATTAACTTCAATTGAAAGTGACAACTTATATGGAGCATTTCATAGCAGGAAACATTGCTTCATAGGCTCAAAATAAGATATCCCCTTAAAAGAGATATCTTAATTTTGTGAAGACAGAGAAATAATTAGTGTATAAGCTGGCTAAATTTTGCTTTGGGGATTTATACCTGTTTGCACCACATTTATACAAAACTTATTCACTACTTTCTGCATAAATAGCTGAACCATTAAACTGTGTATTGCCTAACCTGAGGGGCACTAAATATGATCTACTCTACCTGTAAGAGAGGCAGGTTGCATTAATTTTAGGTCATTTCTTCCAATAGGTTAGTTGAAAAATATATTCAGTCTCTGTTAGGCGGTTTAGTTGAAATTGTTGTTAATAGAGTTTGGAAATAGAAGCACTCGGCTCAGATTTGGGGAGAGAAAGAGACATTTGGAGACTGAGCATAATCACCTGTGTGAGAACAGAGGGATTCCCTTACCTGATAACTCCATACTGGGGAAAGGTACCAAGTAGGGCAGTTAGGGCAGCTGGAGTCTCTTTTGCCAGCAAAGATGAACTTCTCCTAGGTGCAAATGTGCCAGGTCTTAAGTTCCTCAGCACGTTGATTTTTCATTTTGATAAAATTCTGAAAAGTCATCTTAAAAAATCATCGTCAGATTTGAATCTAATCTTTTTACCAGATTTCACATAAAAATATTAGCGTTAACAGCATGTTACCCAAGTCAGTCACTTTCACATAACTGAACTGGTGCCAGAAGAGACTAGACAAATAATGGAAACCCAACTACTGTGTTCAACGTATGGACGCCTGGCCAAGGAAATTTAACACTTCCTTCTGGGATACTGCTGATCACAAGTAGTATAGAAATAGACGGGCACTACCAGAACAGAGAACCATGAATGGATAACAAAAAACAGAACTATAAAACAGAGGTAAAAAAAGAAAAGGTCTGGGGTGAACACACATAAAATTGGTTTTTGATTTGCACAGGTCAGTTTGCTGCACATATGCATTCTGGCAAATGATACAGTCTTGGGGGAATATGCCAGCGCTGCTCAGTGCATTTTGAAAGACATTTTAACCTGCAGCTTACAGAGAAATGTTATTTGTTCCTTTCCATATACGAGACAGAATGCATTTATTTTCATATACAATACAGAAAAATTGCAGTGTAATGCAACAAATAAATCTTGTACTTTTCTAAAACGAGATGACCTGGTCTCATGACCTGGCTTCATCTCTAAGGCTGATAACTTACCATTTAATAATTACAAGAGCATAAGGAACCAACCATCTCTGACACCAGGGCAACTGGGTATAAAAAAAAATACTGCTACTGTTGTAATATATTTTTCAAAGGGACTTCTCAAGATACAGAGCTGTGAAAAGGTAGGAAATGGAAGAGTTTATTCGAAGCCTTAGACCCAGTGTGAAAGCCTCTGAGAGAAGTGCTGGCAATGAGCGTGCTGTGAGACAGGAAACCCCTGCAAGTGCGAAAGAAAAGCGTTGTTAACACAGAAATTGGTAGGGATATTACAACATCTTGAAATTATGAAGATGATGAAAATGCATCAAAGGCTATCTAGTCTATATAGCTACACCTGATGAAAGCATCAAAGGCCTCAGAAAAAGGCATTTTATAGATGACTAAGATACCTCTGTCTCTAAATTCAGGTAAACCACTTTAATGAACATTGGAGTTCAAGAATAAAATATTTAGATCACTTGGCAATTATGGCTGCTTTGTCGATGTATAAAAATGCAGCTGTGAGCGTGGCCCAACTAACAACCTACAGGACAGACAACTCTACCGCTAGACGCACGAAGGATGTGCCCTAAGGAGGAGCCCAAGTGTCCCAAATTTCATGGAGGTCACCAGCAGCCTGGACAACTTATACCATAAGCAGCATGAATCTCAGCCTGCCCCATGGATATGTGAGAACATAAAGTATCTTTCATGGTCACTCTGGAGCTATGCAAGGAAAAACAGCATAAAAGAACCCACTGCTAAGTGGCCATAACTTTTACTTTAAGTTGTTCTTTTCAAATTCAAAGGCACCACTTTGACCACAGGACCAAAGGCACCACTTTGACCACACTTAGACCACAGGAGCTGCAGTTTGGAGCTGGCAGGACCCCAGGCCAGTTCTCCAGGGAAGATCAGTCACTAGCCTCTCAGAAGAGAGGAGGAAGATAGGGGGAACTCGGTTCCCTAGAGGTTCTTGTGGAGGAAGAAGGAGCCCTATTCCCCCATATGCTGCACGGCACTTACAGCTCTTATCACTAGTGATTATATGAAAAAGTTGTCCGTAGTGAAGCTTAGAGATGTAAAATAAAATAAAACTAAACAGATCCTGATATGAATGGAAGAGACCACTGCAAGGTGCTGAGCTGGACCCTCACTGAGATTTGCAGAGACCTCTGAGTTGAAAGGATGACACAGATGTAATTGGAAGAGAATCTGATGCAAGAAATAGCAGCAAAATAGTGTATGCCATGAATTGATATGGAGACATTATTTAGCAATAAAAGCAAAATGTCTTTTKCACCAATGCTGAAACACAGAATATGTGGCTAATATCCAGAAACCATTAAACTCAATCCTTTTAAAAGAAAACTGCATAGTTTTTAGAGAGAGAGAGAAGGGGRAAAAAAAAAGATCAGAGGGCACTGCTGCCAGCTAGGTTTGTGTTAATTTTTCATGTGAATTTATTGCATAGGTAAGTGATTGAATTAGTAGCACTGACAGGAACCCAGGCACAGTAAAAGCTTCCTGCTACTGCCCCAGCGCTGCCAAAGCGGCACCGACCATCAGCAAGCGGGCGGCGAAGCCCCGAGCTCCGCGCGGGGACTCACGCGGGCAGAGACCACGGGACTTTTCTAGATTAATGACCGCGCTTGCACTCGGATGCCAGGCTCCAGGGAGGAAAGGCCAGTGCAGGATAATATCATGCTACCAAAATATTGCAAGGTAAGTCTGGGGGGGCAGAGTGGGGGGAGAATGATGGAAGGATTTTTGTGTTTTGTGTTAAAAAAAAAATAGAGTAAATCAGAAAGAGTCAGCTTGCAGAGAAGTCCRTGGAAAGGATACAGAAATCAGAATGATTTCCTGCCTTAAGAGAAAACAGAGACATTTCCAGAGGCTGAGCAGTGGCAACCTGCTCTCTAGGACATCACGGAGGGACGGGAGCTCCCGAGCAGCGAGGCGTCTATCGGCAGCAAACCCGGGGAACGCAAAGGGCCAGTCTAGTGCCTCACGTTACCCTCTAAAGGGACCGCAGGTGGTACGGCTGCTCCCAAGTCCCTAGGGAGGTTCACAATATTCTGGGAACCCCCTCCTTCCTCCCTGCTGCGTTAACCTCTGGACCGCATCAGTGCCTGGATCCGCATAAAGAAACCGTACGGGCRGACAACAAGGCTGATGTCGGGCAGGGCAAGCTGAACTGCACAGAGCACCAGGCACAGGCTGCTGCRCGGATACAGTGAGGAACCTCCTAGCCAAGAATAGACTCTAATCTAAAAAAAAATTATTTCAGATGCATTATGAATGTACAGAGCAGCATGCATGGGAAAATAGTTCATTGCTGCTATGAATTTCATTCCTGTAGGGCCAGACTGTGCCAACATGCTAGAATGAAACACAGCCTGATTCTAGGGGTGACAGTGCTGGATTCGGTGGCACCAGGAGCAGCGTAGGGTGTTCCCTGGAGCGAGAGCCACAAACCTGTTCACTTCTTGCAGTTGATTCTCTGGAGCAAATGCAGTGTTTTCATTTTGGAAACTTTTGCTGGTTACAGAAAAAAAGAATAGCTGAGTATTTGCCTTTTCACACCACTCCTTCTCCCGGAAGGCATTTCCTCCTAAGTGAATCATTTTGCATGTAGAAGAGTGAAAAAATTCTTGTTCTGACGAGCAGGGGGTAGAGCTTCACTAAATCCCTTCTTTCTTAGTAGGTCTAGACAGTCTCCTCTTAAATTTCATTTAGATATCATTTGTAATTCATTTGAACAATTTTAGTCACTTAGTGAAGTTATTTCAATATTTCCCTTTCTATTGAATGTTATTGCACCGCTGCAAGCAAGGATTTTTGTCTGATGAATTTCCACATCGATGTTCCCAAGAGACAGCACAAAACACAAAAGACCCCCAAATTACCTTCTAATGCAATTTAACAATAGCTGTAAGGAAGACAAGGAAAGGAGAGTTGTCCGAGAACCTCAGGCTCAGGGAAATATGAAAAATGAAGCTGATAGTTAAAATTTCTGGCTAGTTTATGCTTCCACATATGGATAAATGATACATGAGAGAGTGAAGACTAACAGTGCAGAAGCTCCCATTGAGCCGTGGYACTGAACCAACAACAGAACTCAGGTCAATTTTAATGACCTGGGAATGGACAGTATATACATATTATATATTATTSATATACATATAAATATATTTATATATGATAAAGCTATCTTTTTTTAATGAACAAAGTTTGAAGTGAAAGAAGCATGTTTGTTCCAGCAAATCAGCATACACTGAGGTACCCAATCAATAGTGAAAATCACAAAAGTTTTTGATATTTAGGCCATATATTATATTACAAAAATAAAAGCAGATTTTACAGTACATGAGAACTGAAAGATAAACAGAAGGATCTATTTATTGTTAGGTCATATGCACTGCAAGGGGGAGCAAGGATTGAACCTCTAGGCTTGGGGGAAATTGCAGTGAACTTTTAGAGGAAGGTTAGGCCTGTGAAGAGGACTCCTGCTTTGTAGAGTGAACTTCGAATCTATTGGCAAACATCTATATCAGAATTGAAATATATATATATATATATCAGAATTGCCTATTTCTGTACATTGCAGTGAGCAAAATGTGGTCTCCCTGCTCCTAGGAGGTTTAGTCAGATATCTACTAGAATTTTCTTACGAAGTTCTTGGCAAGAAGAGGTGTTTTTATAGTCAAATTAACCATATAGGGAGCAACAGTCTCTTAGCCTGGAAACAATTCCCACTAACAATAATGTGGACAAGACTATAGGTAAAGAGCTCTTCCCTTCTCCATGCATGGAAGGGAAGCAAAGTTATTTGTATGCTGGAAAACAGAARAAACCTTTTCACCCACACTCTGAAAAAAGGCGAAGGAATCTGAGCCCATCAGTAAAACAAATACTGTTAGTGTATGTTCAAATCTAGGGGAAAGAATTAATCAATATTTAAAGACATAAATGGACTATGGCTGGAGACAATCTTATAATCAAGAGAACCGTAGAAGCCAAGAAAAGACCAGAGGAAAGCTGAAAGGAGGCACCGAGTTGTGCTGGTAAATCAAGAGAGCAGTAAGGCCGGGTCTGAATGATGAGTGGAGCAGTAAGGCCGGGTCTGAATGACGCGCTGTTAACCCCTTCCTGCCCATGGAGGACACGGACAAACCCACATCCCGCTGCGCCTTGACGCACCCCGGCCACCAGAGCCTCGGCAGCGCTCCCGGCACGGCAGCAACAGCAGCCGAGCCGACCCGCGCGTTCCAGCCGCACCCACGGGGCGCCTTTCTGCACCGCTACCTTGATGGAGGTCTTGAGTTCTCCATCTGCTAAAGGGTACTCATTTCTAGGGAAATAGCACCAAAGTGAAGAGCACTGCTTTGCAAATGTGCTCTGTAAAGGTGGGACAGAGAAATGACTTTGTTGGCAAAACACGTTACCAAGTGCTTGAACCTTTTCCAGATCTAGTTAGCCAGGGAACCAGAGATTCTTAAGTTATGGGTGCCTATATTTTTCCAAAAGTATGATATGCAAATTCTTTTACAGAAAATATATGAAATCATTCACTCAAACTAAAGTTCAGCTACCATATATTTTTAATGCTGGATGAGGTGAGGTGAGGATGAGATGGATTTCACTGTTCCCACAGGACAAGACAAAGGCAACAAAACTCTCTGCAGGGACTAGGTGGCTCAGTCACCTTGTTTATGAAGCAAAGGCTCCTTGTTTTATCCACTCTCAGCAGAATGAGGTAGGCAATGAACCCCTACCTGGAAGCTGTCAGCCCTACTTAGCTAACATATCTCCTTGCCTTCAATTTCTAGCATTTTGGCCAATTATCCTTTATCTCCCAAGTACTTTAATCGTATTTATCCCGCAGCAAAAGTTGATACTTAATAAATCACTGGCAATATTATGTGCCTGTACCTTTCCCTTCCTCTGTTTGCAGCTGTATTTACTCAAAACAAAGATACTCAAGTAAGCTTTAATCAAGACATATCATTTTACAAYCCTGCATTTGTGCAAATCCACCTAATTCTCTTCAATCGGGAACAGCAGTAGCAGAGTCCAAGAGAAGCAGGGCACTTGGCTTGGTTTGTTGTGATGAGGCACAATTAACCGACTGTCACAATTAGCTGACTTCAAAGCCACCCGCATCCCCAAGCATTTAGCAAAAGATGCCCTTTCTCCTTCTGTGCTTGTCTAGGCACTGCTCAGAAAATTACAGGTTATCTCCTGAAGCCTCGGATTGCCTCTCTTGCCATGGGATGGCCAGAAATACGCAGTTAACTGTGATTTTCTAGCAAAAGGAATAATTATTTTGTTGTTCAGCTACCAGAGTTCACATACATGCAGAACCTGCACAGAGARGATTGCAGCCATCCCATCTTCTGTTTTGAGCACCCTCTCTTCAGGGTATCGTAGCTTCTCTCTCGAAAATGCTGTTGCTTTCTATATCTTGCTCGTCATTAGCTCCTCACTGAAGCAGAGCCTCATTTTGCTTTGGCTGTGAAGCAGTCGCCTCTGCTGCCATGTGTTTTGGGTGCACTGTGCTCCTGCGGGACAGGGAACGGCAGCTGAGAGGGACTCGCCATCATCAGGAGGTTCTGCAATCGCTTCCATTTAAATGCATTTAAATTGCTTTCTGCAGGAGAAGTGACCACAAGCTCAGGCTAATTCAGCATCAAAGCTGTAGCCATAGAGCAAGCAGGGACACGACTGTAGAAAACAGCAACAAACTTCCAATGACTGAAGGAAAAGAGCCTGAACATCCTATCATGAGACAGAATCTTTAATCTTTTGCTTCAGAACTGTGGAGCCTTTATATTTTATGCTCTAAACCATTAAAAAGACAACCTTGGGTAGATGCCAAAGGTAAGACATCCATTTTTAAAAACACATAGACACTTAACGGTGAATAATGTGATTCTTGAAATAGCAGGAATTACTAACTGTTATAAAATAGAAAGCTATATATTCCTGAGGCAGAGGACAGGCAATATTAAATCTTGCATTATTAAAAATTCTCCTGCACATATGCAGCATGAAATAAGCTCAAGGAGATGCACGCGTGTGTGTGTGTGTGTGTGTGTGTGTGTGTATTTACACACAGGCATGGGCAAGTGCACACATGCCAATGTACATGAAGGCATCTGCACATGCAAGAAAAAACCTCTCATTCCAGCACATCTGCAGGGAAGGGTAGGGAAAGAGCTGAACCTGTTGGGCAGCAGCTCACCCGAGCGCTCCCACTGCTCGCCCAGCTCCTCCAGCTCCACGCGCTGCCCTGGCTGGCTGGCAGGAACGAGCAAAGAGAGAAAGAGGGAAAAGCAAAAGGCAAGGAGGAGGGMGGCACCGGCGCAGAAGCACCGTAAAGTGAATCTCTCTGCCTAGCTCTGTTTACTTCCAGACTTGCAGGCACCTGCTAGTAAAGTACAAGCCCTGCTYGGTTTCAACTCACACAAATAAAAAAGAAAATTAAGTAGCATAAGATTTAGCATCTATCAAAACCAACATGGGGAAATCTCCATCTAGCCTAGCGCTCTCAAAACCAGCAGGGCAGATTTTTGCAGTCACTTCCAAAGCAGCAAAATTGATCAGACACAAACCTGGGCTTTTGTAGCACACCTGGAATGCAACCCATCTGCAGTCACCACTTACCTAGTTACATTTTCTAGTGCAAATATTAACTTTGACACCCTGTCATTCTGATGCTCCAGTACATTTCAGGTGTATTGGAAATCTTTGTGTAACACATGAAAACTGATTTAGGCAATGAAAGAAAAGCGTAGCATGGAGAATAGCTCTGAGCCACACAACATGCAGCTTTTCTCCACCCTTAATATCAACACTTCATGGAGCCTCAAGAGTTTTAAGTTTGATTTTTCAAATTATGGCTTCTTTCTAAAAATAGAAGCCCATACATTACTAGCAGCCTGCTGGCCGGCAACCTCGGCGGCTATCCTGCAGTCATGGAAATACTTAACTTATTAGTGCAGCCGAAACCATAAGAACAAGGAACCACAATTGACTCTGACTCCTCAGGGAAGCCCAGGAGAAGGTGTCCAGGGGACATCTCAGAAAGCCAAGAATCTTTACAGAAAAGTATCATGAGACAGAAAAGCTCCTGTATTCCTCAGCTGTTCACAGTTAAGCGCAGAGCAGCAGTTAYGCACACACACAGAGTAGATTTTCAGAACTGTTAAGCGCTTTGTCTAATTGCTGTTTTTCTTAATTGTATAAACCCAGCTCTAACTTCATGGTAATAACTACTTTGGAAGAAACTTTTTATAGCCAGGAGAGCAAAAAGGCATGTTGCTTTAAACTCTGCAAGTGRAGAATGTATTATTAGAAATTATAACATGCACAGAATGCAAATCTGTGCAGAATTTTCTGAAAATGAGCAGTCAGCAAAGGGCAAGTAGATGCTGCTGATGTCTCTGCGAGATGTTTGTGCTGTCTTTACTATTCTCAGCACTTTCTTATGTCAAAGAAATAAATCATGCTAACTGAAAAAATTCTCAGGCCATCTAATGCCTGTTGCATATTTGCAACTAGGAATTTGCTCCACATATCTTCTTCCAGCCCAGAAYAGAGTGAAGGTTTATTCCTCACATATTCCTCATCTGGAAAGCCCAAATACGATGTAAACATTAGGGATTTAAGACAAGGAATGTTTACAAAATGCACATATTAATGCACATAGTTATTTTTATAAGAACAGATGGCATTTGTCTCTAAATATCTGCTTAGATTATTCTAGTCAATTAAAGACACTTGTTCCTACTCAAGATTAATTTATCCATTCCATGCCAAAGTCCTGCTCTAAAGGCTTGTAAGGGAGACAGTTTGGGGTGACTTCCTCATGTGAGTGCATTTGACTCTTGTTGAACAGACAGTCTAAGATCAAGGTACTCATCTTCTGGCAGCTCTCTGAGGGATCCAATCTCTGGATCACAGGGAATATAATAACTCTCAAAGCTGGTCCCAAAGTCTGCTTCCTACTACAGAAAGTGGTTGCGTTCTTTACTTGCTGACACCATAAAATAACAACACCAACGTAGCAAATCCAGCATGGAGTGTGACATCAGATTTGTCACTGCAAGTCAGAATGTCCATCAATTTGAGTTGTTTGTTCCCTCAAAGAGTCATTTACTACAGCCCACAGAGCCGCTGATTTAATATTTATGCAAAGTCACAGTGTTGTCATATTGGGCCATATATAAGAGAGTGCCTTGGCAAAGATGACTCACRTCCAAAGAGACTATCCCCAGAAAATCCTGGGAATATATAGGAAAATGTGTACCTACTTTTGTCATAAGATAAAATCAGTCATAAAAGCTGCTTTTGAAAGCCCCCACAGGTGACATTTTTGACAGCCTGCATGAACTCCAGAGGCTGCTGCTCCTGGTAGCGTCTAAACGGTCACCTTCTGTAACGCCCCAGATGTGTCACACACCTCCCGCGGCGCCAGCGTTGCAGGCAGAACCAAGGGGCAGGTTCTGGCCCTGCAGAACCGTTGGTGGGCAGCGTTTGGGCTGCCACCCACCAGGAACAGCTCTGCCAGGCTCTGTGCAGGGCACAATGCAGCGGCAAGCCGTGAACGAGGCTCTCCAGCAAGCCAAGGGCAGAACCTTAGCMTTGATCAGGACATACAGAGCTACCCGGATGCATCTAGGCTGTCTAGGGCACAAGCAAATGCAAAAGGAAGTCCTTCCACTTTGTGTTCCCCAGCCCCCTTAGGGGAGATTGTCCAGATATATCGAAACACAGTCACCTAAATGCAGTGGCTCAATTACAGTTTTCTCTCCAGCACAATTCACCGGCAGATTTCTAAATTGGAAGTACAGTACAAATCCAATTGCCTTCCAAATTGGTCTCCTTGGCAAAGCAATCAAAGGTCTCGGACGCCACACGGCTCCTCAACCCAGACCTTACATAACCATGACACTTAGAGCTCCAGTCTTGCAAAACTCTAAGTGCCATAATTAGTATCAGCTCAAATTATTCATGATGCCTTAGAATCCGATCAAAATTAGAGCTATTTGATCACTTAGTTTTGATCAGAAACTTTTGGGAAAGGAAAAAAAATAAACATAAAAGAAAGGAAATTCACTTTGATCAGAACTCGTTCTACATAATCCTGATTACAGGATTTGATCAGAAATCGCAAACTGTAGCAGTGGTGCCTGGTTTACAAATTACCATCCGCAGCAATTCATTAAGCAATACGAGCAAAAAGATAAAAATCACATTTAATCTTGAAATTTTAGAAGTATTTAGGACATGGAGTGTTTTACCAGCCCTTTCTCCCTTGGAGTTATGTTGATTTTATTATTCCTGTCATGTTCAGTCTGCTTAATTGGATAATAAGTGCAGTCCTATCATTGCCTCGTGAGTACGTACAAGCACCCGGTGGTGTTTCTGGGAAGCTCCCTCYGCCTCGCTCACGCTGAATGGGCGGCAGACGATGGCAAATTCCTTCATGAGGGCTAATTATAAACGAATGAGCAAAACAGAAGGTGAATTAATGAGAAACCTAATATAAGGCCATCAAATTGCTGCTGCTAGTAGCAGTGAGGATTAAAAGTTTACCATAAAATAGCTTAACGCTTTTGTAGCATGAGGTGTTCTCCTGACCTCTCCTAAAGGCTCTATCCACTCTATCCATGCTTCATCTTCTTCCTTCTTTCCTTGCTCATAGGAATCAAATAACAGGGAGTAGAGAGTAATGAGTTACTGGAGTACAGGATATCAGTAGGTAGAGCTTTCAGTAGCATGTCAATATCTATTCCACAGAGGGACTCCAAGAAGAGATTTTAAATAGGTCTTTTTTTTTTAATATGATCATTATGACCTACCAGAAGAGCCACAGAACGTTAGTCACAGGAAACTCTGAAGACACAATTTTCATGGAAAATTCTCCTCCTGCTGTATACCTGGATAGATCTGTATAATTTTGTGCATGTGTGCGTGCATGTGTGTGTGTGTGTGTGTGTGTATACAAGGCTGACACCATCCTAACTTGTGGTTTCCCCTCTTGAGCTCATTCTACTTCAGAAAAGCTTGAATATTTTAGGAGAAAATTGAACATGCAGAAGACCACAGTCTTCTAGCAGCAATGCAAGTGTTCTGACCCTAGGGAAGGCATGTCATCCTCCCTCCAAGTGGCCTGCTTTTCACATGGGCTATGAAGATTAAACACCTAAGATTGCTAAGCTCATACAGAGAGGTGATAACTGCCTTCTCAGAGAGGTTTGTGTCAGACCATGTGAAAGAAAATTACACCAGGAACTTCCTGGATAAGGTTATTTTGTAAGAGGTTTCTTTCTTGCAATAGGAATATTGYTCAGGGAAGCAGAGATTCCCTGAAGAGGTCCTCTTTTAAAGGACAAGAGTATCAAAAGAATAACTTCAAAGGTCAATACAAAATGAAAAATCAGAAAAATTGATTTAATAAATTGCCTATACTCTGATAGTAATAACTCCGATACACATGAGTTCTTATGTGCTAACTAAAGACAAAGAAATAATTTCAGGATCTGCAACATGCTGTGTAAGGACAGTACTGCATCTGCATCCCATAAAAACAGCAAATCTCTGGATAATGGGGCAGCCCACAGCAATAATAYGCTAGGGAGGTTCACAAAATCTTCCAGCAGATATTTTGCTGAATAGCTGACAGCGTCATTAGATTCATATCTCTATTTCTTTCACATGGCAATATTCTGCCCCTAGAACGTTAATACCTCAGTCTTATGAAGCATTTTATGATTTCTGGAGATGAAGAGCATCCCCAATTTCATACTGGTTTCATGTTTCCTAAAAGTAGTTTAACTCCAACATACGAAACTAAATCTGCTGGAGGACAAATCATTTCAARGAGAGATACCACTTCTGCTGTTCCCTTAGAACGCTCTACTAGGAAACTGCTTGTGTGAAGAGGAAAAAATGTGGCTGCACTCATGATTTCTTCTCCATATGAAAACTGAGAATCAACCAAAGTAGGTTACATTGCTGCCAGGGAATCTTACATCTGTAAGATTATAACAGCTCCTCAGATTCTGAAAAGCTCTAGATAGGGGCACATGGGCTGGATAAATATGAATATTTTCAATAAATGACATTAACAAACTCAGAGAAATGGTGCTTTATCAGCTGCAGGAATGTGATGTGRTAGATACTATCATTAAGTAGTATCTGCTTGAAATCTTCCAGCCTACATCAAAGGTTTAGGAATCTCTTTAACTGCCAGATATTTCCTTTAGTTACAGCAAAACTGAAGAATCCAATCAGATCAAACACATGAGAAAGAAATATACCTGCATATAGAAAAAAAGAACCAGCATATAGAACAAAACATCTGAAAYTGGACTGTCCTAAGCACCTACGTTTTCAACAAAGGAATTGTTGAAATAAGGATAAGGAAGCAACTTTCCATTCCATACTTCATGGCTCCAGGATTCTCTAGACCCAGTATTTGTACATTGATCTGTTATAGAAAATAAGAAAAATTATATTCTCCCAAAAGTGGGGTGCTCAAGCTTCACTTAATTTTCTTACCCTCTTACATCATTCTGAGCATCTTCCAGAAGAAATCCTGCCAAGCAGTCACAGAGGCTGCTTCTTAAGATTCTTGCATGATATAGTTGGAAGCCAGTTTATTTTTAGATTCCCTTAACTTTACTTATTGATTTAGGAGGAGGTGAAGAATGAGCCTAAGAGGAGGGTGTTTTGTAAAAAGGGTATCTTTTATTAGATTAGCTGAGATAGCTTGAAAAAGCAAGCATGCTTTTGGTACAGAGAGCCTTCTTCAGCAAAATCTAACTCAATATAAGTGATTTTAGTTTAATCTTATATTGGTGACAATGCTRTAATGAAATAAGAGTAGTACTATGTAGCAGAAGAGTTATATGGAAGGCTACTTTAAGGAGAAATTTCAGAAATCCACATGAAGCCAAGGCCCTGGTCAAGACCATGGAGAAAAGAGCACAGAATTTCTTCTAACCCCCTTTCTTCCCTAGGAAGGACCCCAACTTCCTTTCCCATGCTCATTGCTGCTTAGAAATCTGGTGGTGGCTAAGTCTTTAGCTCTTAGAAAAACAATATTTGTTCTAAAGTTTCTGAACATGAGGAAAAGCTCTACTGGCCTTAGTTCAGCACTTGTTCACCAGATGTTCAGCACTTACCAGACATTTATAGAGTCTTGTTAAAAAAAAAAAAAAAAAAACACCCCCCCAAACACCACATGAACATGAGAAAAACAACAGCATGTAAAAGGCCCCTCTCATTTCTTTCCTAGTATCTGCTAGATCTAAACTATGAAAACAGAACATGGGAGATATCCAAGCACCTATTGTTAGTACGACCGTGACAGACAGCAAAAGAAAGTGCAGGGAATAAAAGACCATCACGTAGCTTCACTATTTAAAGATCTAACAGAGAACCTGCACTATGAATGAAAAGGAGATGGAACCAAAGTCCAGTAAGGGAAGGGTCACCAGTGGGGAAAAAAGAGGGCAGACTTGATGCTAGGATGAGTAAGGAAGACTTTTACAAGGTGATGAGAGGACAAATAGAAGAAAGCAACCCCTTTAGTAAGTGCAGATGGAGCTCCAGAGTGATTCCTATAGTGAGTGTTTCCAATCAGACTTTTTCCACAGCAAAACAAAACTGTGCAACTAAGCAAAAGTCCACATGACTCTATGTGCAGGAAAAACAAGTCAGCAGTATCAGTCAAAACTAGGCTAATTAATTTACAGCTAATTAAATGTGAAAGTCCTGAAGAACCAGGCATTTACTWGATGGCTGCAGCACAGGGGCACATGCAGCACTGATTAGGGCAGCAACACCAGCACTTTTACTCAAGTAAGARCATGAACTTCCTTTTCATGCTTTCTGGCTCCACTGCTAGAAGGCTCCTTCCTCAGAGCAGGACCATGAAAGCAGCATTCAGATGAAGAAAGACTGGTGGCTTTGCAGCCTACCCCAAAAAGATCATCCTAAGCACAAAGCTGCAGAAAAGAAAATGTGCAGTTTGAAGAAGAGATGGCCCCAGGCACCAAAACTGACATCACAGGACTGCATGGCAGGAACGGGGACAGTGTCAGTGTGTGCTCAGGATGATATTGCTCTCCGCTCAACACTTGCTATTTCTGTGAGGACTTGAGCTTCCATCACTGCTCATTAAYGGAGAATGTTCCTATTCAGTATTCATTAAGGAGAAAATGAATAGGGAAAGAAAATTTCAGTCTGGTTGTACTCCTATCTCTGGAATTACTTTGCAGCAGGAACCGCTGACAAGTTATTCATCACACYGTAACAATGCGACACCACCAACAAGGCTGAGGGAGAGGGCCATACATTTCCTGTGTTCCTAAAGCTGTGAAGGAAAACCGAGCAGCATTGCCTCTGCACTGGAATTCAGGGAAGGGCTCACACAACCCAGTTATTCTCAAAAAAATCCTTTAGTAATCACAGATAGAACCAGACCTGTGGACAGTTCCAAGCTCTGACCCATTCTCATTGCCTTATGTGTACTGGGACAAAAGATTGTCCGTGAGTTAAAAGACACAAAGGATATTTCTACAACATCTTTGCTAGGGAGGCAGGATCCTCCTTACCATGCTGACGTGTTGGTGTTTCAGCATATGCTTTTCATGCRGCAGATTTAAAAACACAGCATGTCTCTTCCACATACCATTGGCACTAATTTTTGTCACTTAATCAACTATATTATGTTACAGTACGTATTCTGAAAATTTTCTGTTCTTCAGCTTAAAGCATCCTTTATCTACAAGGAAAGATGAGATCTTTGCAAAATATTTCCTCATTGTGATTCCCACCTTCCCAAGAAACACCTCACTGAGGCAGTGAAAGAAGAGAGGTGCCACCCAGCTCAAGAGGACGTCGCCTTCCCCACAAGGACGTCACTGCCTTCCGGAACCGACTGCTCAAGCTGCACCCCTGAGCACCTGGGATGAGCGAGTGCCTAAAACTGGCATCCACAGTCAGTACTAACAAGAGTGGGCGCTTAATTATTCACTTAGGCATTAGAGTGCTCGGGAAAGACCAGTTTGGCTCAGTTGCTTGTTTCTAGGCTATAAGGAATCGTGTAGACAGCATGGAAAGAGGAAGGAATGGAATATGGGACAAATATCCCAGCTGGAGTGCTAGTGAAGGAAAGCAGAGAAAGACACCATGGTTGTGTGGACTTGGCAGGTTCTGGGAATGCCTGCGGATAAAGCAGACATGAGAGCATTTAGGTAATGAATTATATGGACCCATGGCAAGAAACTTCAATATGAGGTCACTTCATCTATCAAGATAGAGACGATCATAAGCAAACTTTAGGTAGCTGGGAAATTATAAGGACACATTACATGAACTTAAATGACCACCCCCCATCTTCTCTCCCCTCCAAAAGTAACCAGCACAAACAAGCTACTTGAAGAAAGTCAACATGACAAGACAATGCACCAGAGAACATGTACACAATATATAATTGATATTTAACAAGCTAAAAAAAACAAAAAACTCTGACCTTTATAAGACAAACCCTTTCACCATCTACAAAAGCAAACAAACAAAATTCTCGACTCTGAAATTTGACTGAAATTTCTTCTTCAATTAACAAGAATCCTAGAGCATTCTAGCACAAACAGCACATACCACGTGATGTATGACACACACAACACATATGGAAAGCACAGAAACCAAGAAGAGGGTAACGTGTGTTCCTGGGGTCCTACCTGAAATGGTAACAATTGGGATGGTAAGAAACCCCGAGATCATGAATTACAGCTGTACTTGGGGGAAAAAACCTCCCTCTGCACAATTCACTACTCTGATTTTACAGCTTTGAAAACTGTTCACTATCTATTTAGTGATAATATATTAATACTGTCCTCAACAGTTTCAAAAGATGAAGCCATCTCCACAAAATAGCCTGTTATCAGGAGAACAGATTTGAAGTGAAAATCAGTGAGTTATTTTAAAAGAAACAGACACTCTTCAATTGCTTTTATTGAAGCTTCACTTCAATAAAATATAAATACAAGTTATTACCCACCACTGTCACCTCCTCAGTCATACAGCTTGCAGGTCCTGCCTCCTCTCTTACACAAGCTGTGGATTTAATGAACAAAACCACCTCATACGATGAACTTCAGTAAACTTCAATCCAACTACTACCTATTGGACAAAGCAGCCTTCTTTCATAACTGTCTTTTTTAGTGTTATTGCATTGCTTCCACTTGTCTCCACTTGCCACTAGAGTCACGTGTTTGTGTCAGCAGCTCACCTTTTATTTCAAAGAAATGTTTCTAGGTCTTATGGTTACGGAGAGCAACTTTAAAATGTAGAGACCTAAAAAGGCAGAAGACACAAAAGAATTGCAAAAGATTACCTCCCTAACTTTGCACACACAGCTTCTATCAGTACTAGCTGAGCACAGATAACTCCGTATGGTCCTTGGTTATTTCTTTTTAAATGTGTTTCAGGCTTTTAAGCAGTCTTCTCAGAATCACCTCCCGTTCTCCAGCTTCCACAGCATGTTTCAGCCTCCAGGCTGCAAAGCTTCAGCTCCTCGCCAGCTGCAAACACGGGCAGCCACCTCCCTAGAAAAGTCCAGAGCCAAAGTTGGCTGAAATCAACAGCCAGGTCACAACGCAAATGGAGAAAACATCAAGCTCTTCTCTGATGATTTGCAAAGAACCTACAGCTTTAATTAGAATATGTCAATTTCCTTTTCTGCAGCCAAATTATTCTCTCGATGTCAGTGAAATTATTCCACTGACCTAAGTCCTCCTGGATAATGCTGTGTGGCCAAAGCTTGCACTGGGTGCATTAGGGCAATTTATTTAACAACCATTTGGCTGAAAATTAATAATAAATCTGAAAGGTCGCTGTGCTTTTCTTTTAAGCAGAATGGCAGTATTTCAGGCTGAAGGCTTCAGCTGGCTTAGGCCAGTAAAGTCTGCAACTGTGGAAAATATGTTTCTGCAATGCTTTCCCCAACATAATAACATGAAGTCTCAGCAGTTTCTTGTCCCCTTTGGGGAAAAACTGCAACGATTCAGTGTATTGTAATCTACTGTGAATTCAGCATCTGCTTATGAGAGTCTCAACAGGAAAAGTTGTTTCTTTTCATCATCTGCAGATGTAACTATAACAGCAAGGCCTGCAAAATGTTCAGGGATAAGATGTTTAAGAAGAGCTAAAGAGCTGGAATGAAATATGTTATCGCTGTATTAAAAAAAAAAAAAAAAAAAAAAAAACCTCTATCTCCCCATCCCCAGTCATCTGTTCAGAGCTGTTCAGCTCGAGCATAAGTATCAGGTAATTACACTGCTCTGCACCTCCATTTCACCTTCCATCTGCTACTCTCGAACCGCTTTGCAGACGTTACTGAGTGAAGCCACAACACCCGAATCCCATGTACAAAATGCTAACATGCCCATTTTCAATATCAACATGAGTACATCAAGATTTTTTGCCTGCTTATCACAGTAAGACCAGCAAGTTGGAGTGTCTATTTTATGCACAGCTCATGGAAAGTTCAGAGCTCTGTTCCTCAAGGATTAAGAGAGAAAAGCAGTCCCATGCTTAAAGAGTTTGGGTGAGCTTGTCTAAAGCACCTATATGATAAAGCACAGTATAGGTTTAAACATATTCCAGAACTTAGAGAATCATCAAACTGGCTCAGTCTGCAACTTCTAGTGCATAAATGCCACTGGATCTCTCTGCAACTTTACACAAAAAAAATCTAACAGGAACTATGTTGTAAATGAAACCCCAACTTTTAAGTATTTGATAAGTTTGAAGTTTTTATTTTCACTTCCTAAACAGCCAATTACCCTCACTTTGATCTTAGAGAGGAGAAACTGAAAAAAAATAAATTTGAGCAAAGACTCAAAAGACTCAAAGACTTAGCTGAACCTAATCACAATTTTTTTACCATCATGTCTTTCGTAATTAAGTTGTGGTAGAGTAGCTGAAAAATGAGAAATGTGTGCATACAGATCCATTCTCATCACAAATAAAGGACAAGTTGTTTCTGATGGAAATAATATTTGTGCTCCATCTTAGGACTCCTCCTTGCTGCTGTTCTCCAACTCTGCCTCGTGCTTCTCATACCCGCATTGCTGTCTGGTTCACAAGTCTCGCACGAGCGCGAGTAGGAGGCTGACAGAAGGAGCAATCAGAAGAAGGTGGGCAGCAAAGCAGGAGACATTTACTTTGTTTTTCGCCTGCCTGGGGCTGAGCTGATACAGCTCCAGACCGAGCAAGATGCTAGGAGGTAGAACAGAGGCAGCTAAGTCTGTAAGAATTTAAACTGCAGACTTTAAGCTATTGAGTTGGGTGGAAATCTGTGTGTGCATGACAGGCTACCGTTGCACTTTCAGCTTACGCAGTTTAAGCAGATCTTTGTGATAAAACAGGTTTCAAACACCAATTAAAGCCACCCATCTTCCACTGGCAGTTTTCAGGGAGCTCATTCTGCAAAGATGAGCAAGTGTGAAGTTACAGAAACCAGGGGGGTTTATGACCAGCTGTCAGTTATTTGCCCTCAAAGAGGAAAGATTTATTGGGGAGACTTAGTCTCATTTTTTTTTTGCCACACAAAAAGAACCAAAGTGTGGCCAGATTTAGAAAGCAAATAGGGTAACCAAATGCATTTCCCTGCAAGGGAACACTATAAAGGCAAGGGTTTGAATAACCATTTAATGTAAAGCAATGAGTGAATCAGAGCCAAAATCTGATCCAGAATGTCCAAGTGATCACAGAACTATTCAAAGACAGTAGTAAAATACAAAACCCAGATCAAAAGACTTGTGTCATCCTTAGCAAATCAGTCACGTTGTGCCCAAGTCTATCTGCAGGACAGGGTATGCCCGTCCTTATCTCTCGAAATCCTTGTGAGAGGAGCTCCATTGAACATGTGTACTTTAAATGGATTAATGCTGCTAAGTGTCCTGGGATGCAGGAGTGACTCCTCATTGCATTATTTCTGAAATAGGCTGAAGAGAAGCTGCCTGCACGTACCAATGAACTGACTGGCTTTCCCACACTGTGGCAGCAGGAATGTTGCAGCGTCTAGCAACTTTTGGAGGCATTGAATATTCAGCCATATTCATGCATAAATGAAAGAACTGGGGAGGCTGTGTGGCCATAAAATCAAGCCCCCAAAATATCTGATTCTACTGCATGAGATTAACCACAGGGTAAGAACAGTCACACTTTATTCCACTTTTTACACTATTATATTAATCTGAAAAGCCTATAAGAAGCAACAGAAACAATCAGTAGCTTGAAGCCATTTGGGATATGCTCAACCACAGCACAAGAGATTTCATTTCACACTTGCAAGGAAGAAAGTGCTTATGTAGGAGTTTGTTGTTTCCCTGTTTCTAGATACTAAAGAATGACACTAAAATGCCTTCCATATCTATTTATAAGTTCAAAGACAGTGAAGCCTTCCAATATTTTTAACAGTTAGCATTCTACTGCTGTTTCTGGGTATTACATAGTGTATATTTTTTTAAATAAGCCTATATAAGCAACATAAAATAAATATTTTACGAAGTACTATAAATAACGTTGAGTATTCTGAGGGCTTTGGTCAATACAGATGCTTTGAAAGGGCAACTAGTCATTGCGACATTCAAGATTGCTAATGATTAAGAAAAAAGAAAGAAAAAAAAAAGGCCTTAATCTCTCTGTGCATCTTGCAAAATGCATCAAATACTTGCTGGGGTTGGTGCTGTCTTTGCTGGGGGCAAGACAGACCCGGCAGGTCTATGCCAAGATCAACACTTGGGAAGCAGCTAGTGGGATAACCACAAATAGGAAGGGAAGGAAACATCACCTCATTTTTTAAACATCCTCAGAAGCCGTAAGTCTCATTAGACATGATTGTGATTTACACCAAAAAAGGTGATAATACACAAAATGTTGTTAAGAGAAAGGAAAACATCACTGAAAACCATAAAATATTGCAGTATACCCTATTCAATCAGCAGCTTTTATCTAAAATCTTTTGTAGCTAACTCATTTGCTTGTGGTTTTCTGCAATGCAGGTTTCCAAAGGTAAACCTTTGACAAATAATATGCCCAATCACTGATAAATTTATCCGAAAACTGTTCTCTGCATCTCAGGCAACACTATTTGCTTCTGATTCAATTGCAAATCACATAATAGACGCCGTCTTTAGTGAGATGATGAGTCTGGGAATAACAATTTTCTCCGGGGAAAAAAGGAGGAAGAATATGAAAAGTCTGTAACAGCAGAGGCAATAATGAGAACTTCACATGCAGTATCTGTAGCTTTCAAGGCTTTTAAAGGCAGTTTTGTCTTTTTGAAGGGGATGGCTCAACATTTAAGCTAAACAGCTTTGATTTTGTCTGCCTCAGGGTGATGCTTTTAACATTATATATGTAAAAGAACAGCATATATTTAAAAAGCCACATATGTGGTCAATCAAATCTCATTCTAATCCACTGGAACTCTCGCTGGTGCATTTATCACAATCTTACTACTCAAAAACTCCTCTTCAATGGAATAAGATTGAGAAGGTTGTTACCAACTTACAAATTGCTTCAGTTCTGATCTAGTTAATAATTTTAATCCCCTGCAACATCTTCAAATCCTTAGCTCCACTCTGCATTTGAAGGTCTGGTTTTCTGCATTATATAACTCCAGCCTTTTGCATTTTATTCAAGCACCATAAAGTAATTATAATCCATCTACTGTATTTTCTGTGTGCAGTACATTGCTTTTCCAAAACAGCTGGTGGGGGGGGAAGGAGGAGATTCAGGACTAAATACTTCCCCTTTTTATACTAGTGATAAACTTTGCCCAACAAATGAAAATTTTTAACTGTCCTATATTGTTCTGTGCTGCTCAGGACCATAAACTAGAATGCAAGATATATTTTAGATTCTGCTGCATTTCAGTGATGAATACAGCAATTTCTTGGCAATACATTTGTAACAATAATGTTCAGTAACTTCTCTAGGAAAAAAGGCATAAATAATTTGATTTTAAGGACATTTAATAGCTGCTTGTAACTTTCATACATAAATGTCTATATCTGATCTTCATTACAATTGTTTTTGGAAGTGTGCTGCACAACCTGGTTAAAGGCACAATTATAATCCTGAATGTCTTCAGAAAACAGCTGCTCATGTGCCCAAGATAAAAAATCCTATCAAAGTTTCACTATTGCACAGCTGGAGACAGACAAATACTCAAGAATGTTTGAGGCAAGTGGGGAAAAAGAAAAAAGGACATCTGCAACTGGAAAAGGCATAATCTGTTTTACTTAAAGGAGTTCATGTGTTCCCACACAACAATTGTATCTAGTGCAGAACTCACTTTCCTTTTAAAGAACACAGCTATTCTCAGAATTGATTTAGGAAAGAAAAAAATAATTGACAGTTTGGAAGGAATGAATTTGCTTTAACAACATTAGTAAGCATTTTTTCCCCAAAATACTACTAAGTAAATAAACAGAGGGGTGGATGTATACCCAAAATCTAGAGGAGTTAATTCCTGGCAGTAAATTATAGATTTCTACAAGTCCTGGACTTGTATATCTCTTTCTCTCCATTTTTGACAAGGTCATGGAATCACAGAATCATTACAATTGGAAAACACCAATGACATCCAACTTTTCTGTGCATGTTTGCAACCAAAAGAATGCCATRTTATATCTCTGACATGGTGCAAGAGCTATAATCACGGAGTTAAATTTAGTTCCCCAGCAAAGTCTTTCCTCCTTTGCATGTTATCATCCCCAGCTTATCCAATTTGGTGATGATTAACACAGCTCTTGAGACATCAGTAGAACAAGAAGGGCTTGAAGAAGCATTCACAATGGTTGAAGCTTAAGTCCACAGAGAAATATATACATATRCTTTAAGTTTCACCACATTAAATATTACACAGGCTATTTTTCCCTCATAACAATGTTTCTAGCAAGGTTTGGCTCAAGAAACCCAAAACAGAGTGTGTAAAGATCCCTTACTCAGCCAGGCTTCTTCCTCCGTTAGCTTTAAAAAAGAAAAAAAAAAAAAGCCACATGGTGTCACCTCCGATTACGCTTCTGTGGTATTTGCCAGAGCTGCATCCATCCAGACAGGAAATAAAAGCACAATACTATGTGTTCAAGACAAAAAGTCACCCAGAAGCTCTGTCCTGAAAGCACATCTGCAATCCTTCCGTAGGTAGAGGCTGAAATGGGTTTACATGAGACGCAATACTTCTGAAAACTCAATAATTCTGAATAAAAAGCTTGTAACTGAGAATCAAGAAGCATTTGCTTTAATCTCTCAAGAAAAAGAAAGACTGAATATTTAACCCTGCTCTAATAACATTTATGATGTAACACAGGATTCGTTATTTGCACCAAAGACGCACTACGGAAAAAAGACCTGCACTCCAGATTCTTAGGCTTTCAGTCACATTTTATTTTGTGGATATACATTAACTTAGTGGTTATGCAAGTGATGTACTAGTTGGCCAAAAGATTACCCAAACTTTACAGCCTACTTCCAGAAATTGGTTAGATTAGACCATATTTACGCACATATTTCAASTAAGGATGCAGAGACAAGTGCCAATGATTATGACTGCTAAGAACACGGAGCTCAGCAGGCCAGGCAAGGCAGCACCTGCTCCGGGCCACCAGAACCGTTCATTTTCCTATAATGCCAAGGGAAACCAGTCAGCACGGATCTGCCGGGACATCCRTGTCACTGCTGACACGGAGTGATGTGCAACTCTGCAGAGCCCATACTCAAATTCAAGTGCAACACAGGCAGAGGTGAAAATAAGCAAGTGGAAAAGAGTGGCAATGTGTGTTATTAGAAGGTTACATGTGAAGACAGGAAGCGGTGCAGATGTCAGTCCTCAAAGGGCTACAAAACGTCAATACTCTAAGGGAAGTCTGGAGAAATTTTGGTTCTCCTAGAAGCAATGGAAAATCATTTATCAGTTCAATGCATCYGTAAGATACAAACCATTTCTTGGAGGGTGAAAATGAAAATGGTCAATRTCTCCTAGGCAACATTAAGTCTATGGCAGAACTATCTTCCTAAATATATTTAGCAGCTCTGTAGGGTTAAATTACTTTAAATGAAGAATTCTAGGTTTACATATGCCTTAAAATATTTCTGAAGAAAGGGCAGCAATTCACATTTTTCTATAGCTCTTGCTAAGTCAAAAGTTAAGTGTTTGGAGAGGCACCAATTTGTAATTATTCCTTGTTTATTGTCTCCTGACATTATGTACTAGTAATTTAGCAATATGTATTTCTTCAGAAACCTTCCTATTTCCATGGCCAGATTTTGTCTTTTAGTGCTCAGAACCATCCTCTCCATCAATTCCATCAAAAATTGTGTAATAAGATCTCTTTTTTGAAGCAAAGACACACATTCAAAACTCCGGCAGAAATCGAAAGGTCAGGCATTTATATTTTCATCAGTTAATACCTTTCCAGCAAAAAAAGTCATGTGCTAATTCAGCATATTCCTCTTCATTATTATAATTTTATTTCTACCCTTTAGGGAAGAAGGTGATATCTCCACTTTTAAAAGGAACATTCACAGAAACCAGCCATTAAATAGAGTCATTTTCTCTTAATATTGAAACAAATCTCTTATACCCTCACAATAATTGCCTCCTATAGCAAACAGAAGGCAACGCTTCCTTCCAGGGAAATGTGCTAACGAACCCCTGTCTCCTCTGCACGAGCAGACAGCTCACATGCATCCAGCACTACACGTGTCAGAGACTTTGGTTTCCTTGACCCAGGCTATAGTTAAATCACTGGTCCCAACTCTGGGGAACATCCATGCAAAAATGCATCAAAGGGACAGGCCAGGAAAGAGGAGCCGCTCACACAGCACAGGAGTGCAGGGATGAGCGGGCGTCTCAGGGGCCAGGGCAGCCTCTTCCCGAAGGGAGAAGGAGCAGGAGCGAGAAGGAAGCACCTGCTCATGCGAMCACGTTCCCACGTTTCTCCTCTCCATGATCCCTAATTACTCAGTCTATCAGTTTGAGCTGCTTTTCCCAGGGGTCAGGATTCAGTTTGCTGCAGCTCGCTTCTTCAGAATTACCACCCAGCAGCTGCTTTATATGACATATTGAAGATGACACATTCCCACTGTTTGCAAGATACTCATTTCCCAGACGGCTTCTACAGAACAARAACCTGGGACAATTTCTTAAACACCATCTCATATCTCTAACCTAACTAAAGATTCATTCACAGGCAGAAATGCATCAGCAGTCACTCTGTGTTCCCTCACCTTGGGCCTGCTACTAAGAAACAAAAAGARAGAGAGACTAAATTGGAAATAAATTAAGAATTTGCTTTAGAATAGACCTCTGGAAATCATCTGATCATCTAGGATTATTTATCCTAGGATAAATAAAGGAATAAGGATGGCAAATTTTGTTCTATGCCTTTCTTGCAAAAAGATGGGGAAAATGGCAAGTTTCATTCAGTGACCCCATAAAAGAGCAGAAGTAGCCAAGAAATAGTATCATCCCACTATTCTGCACCGAGGCAGCAGAAGTCAAGCGCAAAAGAAATTTTAATTAAAACTCYGAAGTCAGTGCTAAGTTTTGAGCACTTCTACTGAAATAACTTTGCTCACATAAAAGGAAATTATATTTAGGCCGCCCTGTGGAGCCAACTGACAAGAGGATCAATGGGCTTTCTGATGCTGCTTGAAAATAAGATAGTTATTAGTCTTCTATAATAAATGCTACTTTAAAATACTTGTTTTAATGATAGCAATATATTAAAGCCAAAATATAAGAGAGACAGGCACACTGTTTTAAATTCCCACACATCTCCACCATTTGATGAAGTGTGAAGCTCAGAGAATTTTACTATAATTAACCATATAACTTGAAAAGTTCTCAATTAAATGCTACAAGCCCAATAAGTCTACTATAAACATCCGAGCCTAGATGCAGTTGAGATCATCCATTCCTTCCAGTGTAAATGCAGAGTTAAATCAGATTCAGAGCAGATATCAGWACCAGGATTTAGTGCTTCAGCTAACTGCAACTAGTTTCTGTCATCCATGTCTCCAAAGCACAGCTATTACTCCACCAGCAATGTTCATGGGATTGTATGTAATGATTTCCAAGGAAAGCCCCATGGAAAGCTGCACCCCARTAGAGCCATCGGTGCCAGCTCCTTGGACACCTTTTCGGCAGCTACATGCCCAGTGATGTGTTTGGAAAGGGATTTGCTCCCTTCAGATGCCTTCGGGGATCAAGGATGTCTCTATGGCCAAGGAGATGTGATTCCTCCTTAGGAGGAGGAAACTCCTGAGGAAGCTAGGAAGCCCTGCTACATTTTCCTGGCAAGGACATCACAGGCACAGGGGAGCTGCTAGCTGGGAGAGGGGCGTGCTGGAAATTACAAGGACAGCATTAGGAGGAACACGGCAGCGGCCCTGCCAGGGAGGCAGCTGATCCTCAGGAGGGCTCCCCGCGCGCCAGCAGCCTTTARAAGGAGCCCATAGGCTTCCCAACATGCAGGGGCTGCAGAGCTGCTCAGCCTGAGGTGCCAGGAGACCCAATTAGCTTCACAAGGTGCCAAAGATCAGGGACACCCAGGCCTAGGTGAGGAGGAAAGGAAAAGAAGAAAGGAGAAGGAAGAAAGAAAAAAGCTCTTTACTTCTCAGAATGTAACTGTGTCACTCCAAAATTAATTTTTGTCAATACAGCACCCTCTGAAAAAAAAAAAAAATCTTCAGGTTTATAACTCCAGCACTTTCTGAGACGGCATCAAAGACAGCAGCATAGGAATGGCCTGCCAAAAAGCATGTCTGGTGCTAAAACATAGATATGGACTATATATAGTTAATTAATTGCAGCACACTAGAAAAAGGAGGAGGAGAGGAGGCAAGGAGAAATATTTCTCATAGCTGGACAGCTAAAAACAGCCCTTTCATTTGCACAAAATCACATGCAAAGGAGATGAATTAAGCATGCACTGTAGAAAAAGCTCCACCACAGCAAACACCACTTCTCAGAAACCTGGATCTTACTAAATCCACACCTAGACAAAGCCAGTGTGAAATACCACGAGAAAACAACTTCCCCCTTGCTGGTCAGACAACAGGACACACCAGTCGCTTCAGCTCTAGGATGGTCCCTGGGGTAATTACAAAACCCCCATTTTTTGGCACTCTCCTCCAGGGCTTTTCTGCCCAGCAGCTACATCTCCCGATAGCCACCTGCTCCCAGGCCTTGCCCAGCCAGGCTGCCCACTGCGAGCTGGCAATTCTGGCATGCAGCAAAACTCCACAGGCTGCGCATAAATCTGATCAGGACTCTAGAGATTAATAATTTAATGGCAGTTTTCAGTCTTTCGTGTTGCCATTTGAAACGCTGTGGCATCAAGGAGAAAGGCTCAGTGTGCTCTCTGAAAYGTGGCACTATTTGATATCTTACCTACATGATGAGTAAAACGACATGGCAGCTCATGTCCTACACACTGGACAAATAGTGTCACATTTCAATTGAAACCTTCTTACTGATTTACATCCTTGTGTCTGTTAAAGAAAGCATGAGGGATAAGCCGAGCAATTGCAAAGAAGTGCACACTGCTGAAATACGGCCACCCTACCGACAAAGCTTTAAGACTTCTGTATTCGTGTTTCTGCAATTCCTGATTCTTGTTCCCAAAGGGTCTTAAAAAAGAAGAAAGAGAGAGAGATTTCACTCTGGAGAAATGAAATGTCTCACTTCACCRAGCCTTTTTACTAAACTTCATTATGTCAGGTAGATCATGCGTGTTCAAAACCTTAATTCTCTGGATTATGACTCTTAAACGTACAGACACTTCAGATAATGTATTCCTGCAGAAAAACGTTACGCCTCAGAGCATGAGGCTGCCTTTCACCGCAGCAGCTGGAGCTGATATTTTCTATCCAGGTGCAGTGCCTGGAGCAGGAGGACTACAGGGCTACTGCCTTTAGTATTTGTACAAAATATTCCCAGGATTTAAGACAATSAGCTTGCGCTAATTACTGCCAAATTGAACTTCCTATCTCAGTAGGAAATCCAGCTTTACTTCAAATCTACAAACTGCTGAAGACTACAGAAAAGATGACATTAAGCTTTTGTAAATCGCAGCAAAATTTCTATTCAAAATGGGCTGATACTGAAAGCTGTAAAGACACCTTAAAAWTTTTGCATGACCCTGTACACAACCCATCCTTCCATTATAACTTTCCTTTGCTGTAAAACAGCTCTAGAGAGACTGGAGCCTGTCGTGCCAGAGCTTTGCAGCCACATACATCTTGTGAGCTCTCAAACACACACAGTGAGGAACCTCTCTCCCTAAGATCCAACAATAGAGAAAAAAAAAATACAGTAAGGTCTCCAAAAGTAACACAGCTGGCACTGGGAGATGCAATAGAAATTGTGCTAGCACATCTGAACTGAGCCTTAACATCATTACTTATTATTTCATACTAAAAGTACTTTTTAAGGTTGCATGCCCCGTTCAGTGGGTGACTGTTTACAAAGCCAAGCAGAAGGTATCAGGCAGTGATGCCAGCTACGCACGTCATAACTCCAAAGTAATCCGGCTTGATCGACCTTTCCTCAAAATAAGTGCATGGAACAAGTCGCAGGTTTCACAGCTGCTGTGAGATGGCTTTAACTTGACTTAACACCTGTGCACACCCGCTACACCTACCCCAAGGCCCTCCCATTTCTAAATACAAACGATACTTCATGAATATCATTCCCCCTCAGTCACACGATATATTTGTGAGCTCCAATCTCCATGAAAAATAAAGCTTAGAGTAAGTTTGACATTTAAGAACACATATGGCTTTCTGCTGTGTGAAGGAAGAATTATCCTGCTAAACGTAATTCCTGCCTGTGGGATTTGCCGGGTGCCCCTTAGGGCTGGAGAGGGCAATGGGATTGTGAGCACTTCACATCTTACAGGGTCAGGACGTAACTACTGTCTAAATTCACCCAGGTTAATGCTATAAGGGCAGGAATAAATGCTAGCCTGTGCCAAATCCCCAGCTACAAATAGAGCATTAGATTTAGTATCTAAAGGTGTCGGATTTAGTTTTTATATATATAAAAATAGATTTTCACATTTATATCTTAGACAAATGCCTAAGAAGTGTCACATGAAGCTACAACTAGGTGTCAGGGTGAAGCTTTTGTTTCTACAACTGCATTACTCAGAGCTTAGTAAAGATGGAGGGCTGTGCAGAACTACCTGCTCCTGCTGGGAGCTACTGAAACTGCTCAGCACTGGAAACACCCGATAAACACAGAGAACTCCCTTCCTCTTGCACCGACAACAAACACTGCAAAATTAGAGGAAGGCATCAGTATGAAACCTTATAATGGGTGTACTTGTAAGTATTTTTACATGGCTTCTAGGATTATTTYTAATTGCTAGTTTTACACTACAAAAGCTAGTAACTGTTCTAGCTTTCTCTGAGCAAAAGCAGTTTTATCATTTTCAGTATCTTATTTTGCAGTTTAAGTTTCCAGCAGCCTAGATGAGACACGGTGCCAGGATAATTTCCTGTTGCTTTTCTCTCTTATTTCAACAGTTTAACATTTCAAAGACGATGACAGACACTTTTTACAGTAAGAAGTCTGATWTTACGCACATATTTGGTTGCACTTGAGCAGCTGTCATTTGTTTAGAAAACTAGACCACACTGTATTGCCTCCTCCAAGTGTGTGGAAGAGCTGGGCTTATTCAGCTTCCTTTTTCACCCGGCTATCTTCTTCACTGCTCTGCTGCTACGTGGCCTCTAGCCTTGCTTCACAAACCTGAACAGCTTTTAGAGAGCAAATCCCCCATTACAGAAGTGCTTCCTCACATCCATCCACCCACCAAGACCCCTGGGGACAGAAATATCAAACTCTCAGAAGTTGTTCTGTTCTGCCACGGAGCTGACAATCGCACTGCAAAGATTTCCTGGGGAGTGCTAAGCCTTGTCGGAAAATTCAGAAATTCYTTTACAGCCCTGTGGTCCTGCTGTTTTGATTCCGCTTGCTGCTAACACAGAGTAGTTCTTCAGAAATGAACAGTAGAGAAAGGAGAACGGCTTAAAAAAAAAAAAGTGTACAGGGGGGTCAGAAAAAAATCCCTTATTTTTCTGCTTTGAAGTTCACTCCTGGAAACAGTGAGATCAACAACAACAACGACCTAATACAGAAAGCTCTGAAGCAGTATCAGAAAACAAAATAACAACACCACCCTCCCCATCATTGATTGAATATATATGAATTTGCTTTATAAAAAGTCAGTGATCAGATTTTTAAGGAAAATACAGCAGAGTAGCCAGCTGCTGGCACCTGTGGTACAGATGAAGTGAATTATCTGCGTAACAAAGGTGCCAAGTTTGGACAGAGTTAAAGCTGTCTAGACTCTTTGGTTTCAAAGAACTATTCATTAATGCTATGAATTAAGGTATATCTCAGCACTAAATATTGCAATCTCATGACTTACGTAACGAACCACAGGCTGAGACAGAGGAATAATAAAACATTTGCTTTCTCCTGGGGAGATTAATGCAGATAAATCCTGCTGTGTTCAAGTTTTATAAAAAGGAGAAGCAGCATTAGAAATGTCAACATCACATTCAGGGTACAGTTACTTGTTCCAGAGAGTTTCACTGGGAGAAAAGTAAAATGACCCCACAGAAGCTGTTTTTCCTTTGAAAAATAACTAATGTTGTCACGTGGCTTCTCTGTGCRGTAAAGCATCATTCCTCATTTATCAGAGCTGTGTTGCAGAAACATTTAGAACATGAATCAGTAAGTCAGAGAAAGTCTTTTTATAGATTCTTAAATCTAGGAATCCTGCTGACTCTGCAGCTTGCAAGTCTCCTGCTGCGAGAAAGAAAATGCAGAGCTGAAGTTGGAACAAAGTTTGTTAGTCATTGGTAGGTCATTCACTGAAAAAAATATGGGAGTCAACCCTGCAAAGGTGCAGCATAATCAGCCAACAGAAATCAAACAATTTAGTTTGCCGGTTGCTTGGAATTTTGATCTTCATTTTGAAATGTTGTTCTGTTCCAAACCGATGTGCACTTGTATTAAAAATAAACCCAAAAATCTGGGAACAGAGATTCAATTCCATTYGATTAAGTATTTTTGTAATTTTACATTGCATTAAAAATCATTCTTGTGGGCCAAGTCACAAGATTTTTTCTCTAGAATTTTTCCAACCAGACAGTGAACCAGAGACTCAGCTGCTCACATCAGCAGGAGCAGATGCAACCGATACAGGAACAGAGCATCCACCTGGATATTCCCATAGCATAAGAGCATAAGAACTGGTGCTGGTGCTAAATGAGCAGAAGTGCCAGAGCCCTCCTGGTCAGACTATGCTTAGACATGAAAATGAAATGAGTATCTTGCAAGGGGCTCAGCCTATTTTCAGAGTTTCTTCTAAATAATGATATTAAATCAATACATAAACAAGTCCAAGCAATGTTAGCACTGTAGCAGAAACTAAGCTCAGTTCCTGAAGCCACAGCTTTATTGGTCCACAGCGTAATCCTAACCTGGCAGTTTTATTAGCAAATATTTCATGTCCTATTTTACACGTCCTATTTACTTACTATTATTTCTAGGTATTACATTCTGTATAAAAAACAATGCAATGTGCAACACACTTCAGGCTAAAGTTCCTGTTAGTCAATAAGGGAAACAAAAATATCTTATTTCAGCTTTGTAATGGAGTTTGTRACTCACTGAACAGGTAATTCTCAGAGGACACATTTCAAGTGTTGATACATTGTAAAGTAAAAATACAAGTTGAAAACCAGCCCTCATTACAATTTTACAGCTAATTTACTAGCAGCATTAGAATAACTAGAATTAGGCAGAAATTGATGATCTAACATGGAAATTCAACTATCTGTATAAAACAGCACACTGCTAGGATAAGGTGAACAGGCTCTCTGCTGTCCTGTATGCTGCACTATAAAAGAAAAACAGCAATAAATAGAGAAGGCAGGAGGAGAATCCTAAGGCCATGGAAGGGACACGCAGAACTGAAATGAAAATTCTTGCAGCCCTCTGCACAGCATCACACCTCCCTAGAAGTGYCTGACCTGGGAGAAGAAAGGTAGCAGCTTTGCAAAACAAGATACAGCCCCTCCTTAGCATCCTCCATCTGAATAGGCTGCTAAATTGCTTGTAGGAGCAGCCTTAACCTGAGGCATCTACTGCCCTTGGAGAACTGAAGCACAGACACGAGGGAGGCCAACGACAGGCTGGGGACTCTGAGGGTGGGTGTCACAAGGTGGGATTGGGGAGCAGGGCAGACCCTCAGCCCAGGCTTGTTTTCACTCTGAACAGACAGGACAATTCTTAAATCAACAAATAATCCTCCCACTTGGGGACTAGTGACCCTCTTCAGTAGAGCCCAACAAATTCTGTGAACTGACTTTTCTCATAACAAGAATGCATATTATATATTTGAATATAAGCCCTGGGACACACAGATGTCATACAAAACTGGCAGGTTTTTGGGTTTTTTTTTATTCTCTTCTATATACTGTTAAGGTGATTACATAAATTCTTTTAATGTTAATCTAGGAATTACTAGGAATGGTCTCTTGCTAAAAGCTCTTTTCTTAATGCTACCAAAGCCTTATTAGCAAGCCTTGCAAAGCAAAAACTTCTTTTTGTGGCTCCTGCAGTACCTGCAACAACTCAAAGTCATCTATAATTTGTTGTTGTGGTAATGCCTAATATTTCTCATTAGCCTTAAGTAGCGAGCTAGAAACAGGCATAAACAAATCAGGCCTRGTAATAGGTGTTCTAAGTTAGGTAGCTGCAATCACAAAAGCTGCTATTTTGTCCTTGATCTTTCTCTCGTGCATGGGAAAAAGAGAGTTGTGCAGCCATTGATTCAGAAATAAACATGCAAACACCTTGTACCAAAACCTGAACGTACTCATACTCGCTACATGCTTATCTGCACTTACTGTTGGAAGCAAATTCTGCACTGAAAACAAGCTGCTATTTCTGCTACCAACCACCAATTCCCCAAGCACTCTCTATATGGAAGCCAACATGCAGGTGTTGAGAGGTTGGGTTTTGGTTTTTTTCCTAAGAGAAATTCACTACAGCCCCATGCATTGCCATGATGCCTGCAGAATACAGAAATAAATCAAAGTCCTGATCCACAAATAAACCATGGAGTTGGTGATATTCTCTCTCAACACTTTTTTTTTTTTTTTTTTTTTTTTTTTTTTTTTTTTTTTTTGCCTATGACAGTGCTGCTTATAGAAGTAAAATGTCAGCATCGGACCTGGAATTCGAACAAGTCCTGGGGGAAAACAAAGTCCATAACAAAAACACCTCTTTGGAAAAATACAACAGCCTCAGCAGGCCTACAGGGAACTATCCCTCCATTTGTGAGAGCATGGGCACATGAAAGACATAGTTTTGTTTTTCTTTTTTACCCCCAGATCTTTCAGACGCTCACATTTGAAAGGGGATGGCCTCTCACGTACCRGAAAGTGAGAATGAGTTTTTACTTCACTCTAGCTAATCTCTTCAGTCACTGGCACTGTTAGGGACCAAAGAAACCCCTTCTACAAATGAAATGAGAGAGGCCACGTGCACACCAGGGGCATGGCCGACCAGAGCACGCTGCAGTTCCAAAAGGAGCGTGTGAAAACAGCTCCAAGCTGCCTTTTCACTTTGCTGGTGTTGAATTGGCTGCTTGAATTTTATATCGTGCTGCTCATGACGCCAAGGGCACTGCACACTAAGGAGCAACGAGGGGCCGCGTTGCGCGCGCTCTCCGTGCAGCCTTCATGGCTCACGTGCAGCCAGCAGTGTTTCCAGCAGCTCGGACAYAGCCCTGGTGACACCGGCGCTGTGACTCTCCGAGGCATTTTCCATAGTTACAGGTAACTCCCTCCTGACTCTGGCCACGCACCMGGTACCTCGCACCAAGGCCACAGGCTGCCGCCCACCTGGAAATCCCTATTCCCTCATCTGAGCCGGATGCTTTCGGATACCTTGGGACCTACCCAACTCCACACACATTTTCCAGTTTACTTTTCTACTAATGGGCCTGCCTGCRTAAGGAGGATGATTCAATTCATTGTCTTTACAAATGCACCACTTTAATTAGTTAATAAGTGTGTTTCTTCGGGCTTGCGGTTTTGGCAGTTGCTCTCGGGTGTTATGCCATCTCAGAGCTCTGCTGCAGCAAACTTGGGGTTGAAACACATGTCATTGGGCCTCTCACTGCTCTCACCATCTGTGGCAGCTTCTTCCTTCCTCAATTTTGTTCATGCTATCTGGGCTGAAAAAATATCTTCCAATCCTTGCCAGTCTAAGCATATGCCTAAGATCTGAGCTGGCAATGCCATCATGCACATCACTGCACCAGGGTTTGTATTGATGAGACATGTCCAAAAACTTAATGAAAAAGAGTCAAGGTAGGATCAAGACTGCCACATTTACAAGCTTTGCAGAGGGAAAAAGGGTGACAATGTGTTTCAGTGATTATAAAGTTATGCATATACATATATATATATAAAATACTTGCTGATAGACAGACTTCTAGACTGTTGGAGCATTGTCATTAGGAAAGATATCTCCAAGACCACTCAGCTTCCTTCCTGAGCCCTCCAGGGGACAATACAGTCATTCCTGGCTCAGCTATGCCAACGGCAAATGCATTTTTCCTTTCCTGTGCTGGCTCTGCTGCTCTGCCCAGAAAGAAGAGAGAAGCCAGGATTTGTATATTCCACACTCCAGAACTTAATCACAAATAAAATCCTCTACGCTGAGGCCTTGCACGCACCTCAGGTAGTGCTGAGGTGATAGGAACACAGCTACTCCCCTCCCCATGTGTGTCAGCAAGATCGCAGTCTGTTCCTCAGCGCGCAGAGCAATCTGCCTTGGCCCCTCTCCCTAGCTCTAGYTGGCGGAGTCTCTGATAACAAGCACGGATATTGAGCTCTCTGCAGACACTTCAGAAAGAGGGTAACTCATCTCTACTTTGTCTCTCGCTTGATCAAGATTTATCTTGATGTCCAAGAACAAGCCATTTCTAAATGAATCTGCTCTTGTGGAAGGGTACACAAGCCGTGCGCAGCACTGCGCTACAAGATTAATGCGGATCATTTTTTTCCCCAGTACCTCTGAAGAGAAATGATTGTGACAATAGCTGTGGCACAGCTTAACCTCCAAAGCTTTAGGTTACTGGACTTGAACTACTGGGGAAGTTTAGTTTAGCCTTGACTGCCCAGAACAGTGCAGCTTGCCTGAAGTGCACAGGGCTGCGCTGGGTTTGMCAGCCCAGCTGAGGCGACAGAATTAGCACTGATTAGTGCTGCACTGTATCCAAAGAGTTATCTATGCACCAAAAAGCCAAATTTTAAATACAAACAGTAGTATTTACACTCCAGGAAAATTAGTATTAAAGAAGCTTCAGAGCAATAATTGCTGATATAAAAAATAACAATAATAACATACACCTACAAAATGATCCTACCTAAGAGGTTTTGAGAATTAAGAACAATAATCTATACAGATTTTGACCTTTATCAGCTTCTTTCTGTACCTGCTCCCAGATTTCATGCCATATGTTCTTAAGAAATTGTATTATATCAAAGTACTGCCTTATCAGTAAAAACAGGCTCATTTAAAAAGCTGTTACCAAACACGTGAACTTGCTATCTTATAATTAAGCTGCAGACAAATGAGTAGAAATCAATTGAAATCTGAAAAACTGCTAAACTACAAAAAAAAAAAGGCTGTAGACCTTCCTTTTGTGAAGAATTTGTCAACCTCAACACATCTGTGGGCTGCAACAAACTGTACGCTTCTCAAGATTATTCTGTAACACAAAAGCATAATTTTAGAAAAAAGTATCAAGTGAATGAGTAACTAGATTATTTCAGCTTTCCTTTGAATGAATTTTATAGATGTTTTGTGCCTTCAGGTACTCAAAAATTAGTAAGGATGTAGAAAAATAAACTTATAGGAAAACAGCCGTTTTACTGCCAGTAGTACTGGCAGTACTACTCCAGTACTGCTACTTACTGTACTTKATATAGGAGAGGGTGAAATTCTGTTTAGACAAAACAACACAAAGCAAATCCAATATCAATGACGCACTGACTCCCGGAAATACAGATACTGCTTTCAGCATCTTGAAACATAGGCCTAATGCTCATCTCTTTCGTTGGTATAAAGCTAGAATAAATCCACTGCAGCCAGAATTGTACATGGCACTTGTACAAACACGCCAAGGAGCGCGTTTATACAACGGTAACCAATATGGGCAACTATGCCAAAGACTTTCTGGACCACAAAAAAATAGAATAATCTTTTAATTGTCCAAGACACAGTTAAGCCTCTGTTTAGGGCTAGAAGCAATCATCTAATACTATATTTTTCATCTGCACCTATATTTTTCACCTTTGTAATTATATCATCTTTGCAGTATTAGGATAGGAAGGTTAATTCCCCACACTAGAAGTACACACAGGAAAATTAAGAACACTTAAGAATACTTCATGTATAAGAACTTGCTTCCTGAGGGAATCTAAACTGTGTGATAAACAAGGGGCTAAACGAAGGGATAGCAGCATGATCATCTATAAATGGGCTTATATGTCGTTAATGCTGCTTTTGCAGCATTACTAAGTTCAGGACTTCAGATGAGTTCATTCCAAAGCAGGAGCTAAGTGCAGAGGCCATCTCCAGGTCAGGGAGTGCAGGGTGTTCTGCAGAACACGCTGCTCTTTCACTGCCTCATCCACTCCTGCTACTGCCTGGAAAATGGCAATCTGCTATTTTTAGGGAATAAAAATGGGAAGAAGGAGAGGGGAAGCCTACTACTTTGGACTAAAATAAGCTTTATTCTGGAAAGTAAATATAATAAACTAAGATTCAAATCTATGTAGACAAAAAGCACATGGGACACAAGAGACACAATGATAAGTTTTGGGTCAAGGGCAAAGCACAGGCCCTTTTCTTACCCCAGTGCTCTTACGAGTGTTCTGCTTTAATCTCATTGTAAAAGGGACTCAAATTCAAAGTCCAGACAGGAAGCAATGTAATAAGTTTAAGGATATCTAATGTTCATATTATGGAAAGCTACCCTGGCAGCCTTGAGAACAGCACTTTAAGGAATCCCAGTAGTTCAAAAAAAATCAATTTTAGAATCATTTTCCAAGAACAGCTAGTTTTGCTCTATGGTTTTCAAATTTTCCATCTAATGCCATGTTCTTACTATTCAAATGTATAGGTCTTATCATTCCTGACTAGAGAAAGAATGTTTTAAARCAAATGCAGCTCATATTCCTTTGCTCACCATCTTTTCCCTTCATCCTCTGTCTAACCATTTTCTCTGCTTTTGTGCAGTTTAATCACATGTATTGTTATTTGGGGATTAAATGGGTTTTATCATGTCACATGAAGAATGTTTTTGATTCTTTTTGCAGAGCATTTGAACAAACCTTTTTAGAAAAATACAGACCAAAAAAATAAAAAAAAAAATGAATTCTTCACTGTGATTACCACGTACAAATGACTGAAGAATTCATATGGAACAGTTAAACTGAAAGCAATGATTTATGCTTACCCTAGATTTATACAACTCAAATCCTGAGATTTTCATCCTAATCTTCAATAAGAGTTAATACATACGGAGCAGAAAATATTACAAACTGAATCCTACATCCAAGCTGTCTTACTTTTAAACAAAATTAAAACAACCTAAGAAATAATAGCAATTTTAGAGATAATRTGTCTTTAAAATAGTTTTGAAATGAGACCTCTAGCAAGAGATATAGCAGTTCATTTATTTGAAGACAGTCAAAAACAGATGAAGAATTTTATCAGACCTTGGAAGCTAAAGGGCATCTCACAGGAGCCTTGTTAGTTGCCTAACATTGCTCTTACCTCCCCTAAATAACAATTCCTTATCTAATGGCTTAAAGAGCAAGATTAAAATCATCCCTATGGGGACAGTAAACAACATAGACTGTGTTAATCTGTTAACATGAAAGTCAGGGAAAACATGGAAAAAGTGTAGGCTTTGATAAAAAATTCAGTTATATTTTCTACCCCCTTACCACTGCTTTTCCTTGCAGAAAACCACAATTTCAGGGCTTAGATTAAGACTCTCATAGAACTGTAACTATAAAATGGGAACAGCAGGCATGCAGTTCCCAGCTCTACAACTGCCTTTCTTTTTTTCTTTTAAATTGTCTTCTCATCTTCTTTTGTCTGTGGCTGATGAATATTTGCCCTTCACAAGCAATCACCAAAAAGAAATGTGGGCTAACAGGACCTAATTCCATTCTCAGTGACACAGGTAAATGAACAGATTTTTAATGATATCAAGCTGGAACTAGAAGAACAAAGAGTTTAAGCTTGTAAAGACAGAAAGTTAAAAAAAACTTTCTCTACATTTCACAAGGGTAGAGCAGAGATTCAACRATTTAGCTTTAGATGCTGCATCACTTCATTCTTTTAAAAGAATTCTATTCTTCTGTATTCCTGCTWACTGATAAGTATCTGATTTTCCTACAACAACAAAAAACCCTCTCTTAGGTTATCTTCATGCCTTTCTTACTCCTTGTCTTCATTTTCTTTCTTTTTCTTTTTTTCCAAAATAATTCTTTAAAATGCAACTAGTATTCTTTTTCGAGCTGTCACTGCTCCTCAACTGCAGCATCAATTCAACTTAGCTATGGCATTACATCTTGAGCAGCATTAGCGCTAATACAAAGTTTTAAATCTCCACAGATTACTTATAATCCAAATTGATTTTAGCAGTATTAAATGGTTTACTCATCATTCTGGGCTAACATCCTCTGTGCTCATATAAAAGAGCTGAAACATGATTTTGACTTCTAGCCAAAAATATAGTTAGAGGTTTTTAAAGAAATACAAGCAATCATTCCAAATGACTCTTAATACAGTTTTAAAATCAAATGCTGATATTCATATGCTTTGAAACACCTGTTTCAAAGATATCATCACAAGCACAGTTGCATTATTTAACTTCTTTCCTAAAGGGACTGAAAACTGAAACTATGTTTTGGTTAGTTCTCTTCCCACACTTCACTCTTCACATAGCAACCTTGCTCTAAATTCCAGGTTGAATTTACCAATTATAGTTCATAACTATAAACGGTAAATTGGGGCAACACTCTACAGTGTTCAAATAGTAGTTCAACACTCTATAGTAGTTCAAAWATTAGAAATCATCACTTTTTGACACAGGAAAAGAAAAGTTTAATTGCATCTTTCTCCTACTAGCCTGCATGAATAATCATGATTTATAGAGAATTAGTTAGACTTAATAGAGTCATTTATCTATTGAGATGCATTAAGAACAATGGTTTTGCATAAGTTTGGAAGAACAGAAGGGGTTTCGCTGAACGTCCTCTGGAGAAGCTCTGGAAGCCTTTTCCCTTGGTTTCCCAGGGGAATGTGTAAAATGATGCAACTTCTATAGGAAGCACTTATGTCACTGCAGTTACTGASGGACAACAAATAAAAACCATAACAATGTTTCCATGCACTTGCCCACAACATCGACATTTAAATGGCCCTAAGTCACAGCCCAAACAAGGCAGCAAACACACAGATTCCTTTCTCTTTGCTGTTATCTCCTTCTCTGCCAATCCTCCTGTAGGCGGCAAAAGTATMTTTGAAACTAATATTGAAATTTAATTCTCTCAAGCATTAAGAGCAGGAAAGAGAGGAATTAGGGAGTAGTGAACCACAGCTTGGCAGATTTAGCTTAGCTACTTCAGTGTAAAATATTTCTTAGGTAAGTCTTCCTATATCCAATTTCTCCTTTGTAGCCAACACCATCTGTATTGCATCACACTATCATACGATGAGCTATTAACAAGCCAGAGGAGGTTAGACCATCACGGAGGAAGTTCAAAAAGATGCAAGTATGAAAGGGAGATATTAATAATGGTCCTAAAATTTGCTCTACCTTGACAATACTGCACCTGCTTCAGAACACATAGTTAGTTCAGGTATTGYTAAGCCACAATCAACTGAGGCACTGCTTAACAAAATTAAGTCCCTATTTATGTTGGATAAATACCCGGCTTTTTTAAGCACTTCAGACAAGCCTAACAAAARGCTCCAGCAAACAGAAATTTCTCTAAGTACTCATCTTGCATCAATACATAAACCTGTCTCACCATACTGGTACTCACAATTTTTAAAGATGGATAAGATGCAGAACTGAACATCATTAAAAACAATAGAAATATTGTTTTTTCTTTTTATTGTTTTCTATTGATGATTAAAAGAAAGATGTATGGACAGCAAAGCCTGAGAAAAAGAGAAATGCAAAATACTGGACACAGAGATCCTATGTAATTTCAAGAGCTCAGTGTAATCTTGCAGACACAAAATCTCCTGCAGTACCACTCTCTAGCTCTGCACAATCATTTCAAGAGGTAAAAGTGCTGGCACAGYTTTAACAATTAAGCCACGTGTGTTCCTTCATTTTTATTTTTAAATTGCACAGAATACAAAGATTTGCATTGCATAAATCCATTCTGAATAGGCTGCTTAATTGGTGCTGTAGGTCTAATATATCATCTGCCTGAGGGCCTGGGCAACAGCCAAGCAGCCCAAGCCCAACAAGTACAGAAGCTCTAGCTGTACTTTCTCCTGGCATAAAAGGACTCAAGCTGCTATACCTTAAAGACACCATTAACACACCTGCTGTGAAATTTGCCTTATAAAACTCTTCCCCAGCCCATTAACCACTTACTAAAATTAGAATCAGCCTTGACACTCAAAGTTGCAGATCAACACTTCACAAAGTTCTGGACAGAAAAGTAACATGTACAAAACATTGTTTCCTTTCGAAGCAARAAGCTCAAGTCCGATGACTATTGAAATACCCATTTTCAACCTCTGCATGCGTATGGCTGTGTTTCCAATCTCACACACAGATTCCTGGTCTTCACTTTTTCCAAACACTTGCGAGTATTCCAGAGTCACACTTCTGCAAGGCCCTGGCTAGGGTCTTTTTGCAGCAAAACTATTGCAGCTTTAAAATTCACATCCAGGAACTCAGCAGAACTTGCCCTGAATGCAAGTCAAAAAGTTTCAGCTCTCCCAGATGATAGGATCTTTATCCCAGAGTATTTTTATTTTATTAGCATTATGCGAGAGGGACGTGGCAACTAAACACTTTTTTGTCATTTATATTCACGAACAAAGGCAAACATTCTGATTCTTCTCAACTAGAAAGGAGAGATGCCACACAAAGACAGTAATCAGGTTGTGTATGTTTTTGCACGCTCTGCAGGTTTTCTTTTACCTATCACATTTCTTTACCAAGGAAGCCAGGTTAGGCTTTTGTTTCACAAAAGCTTAAACATACATCAAAACATTCCCAGTACCACAGTGGGTAAAAMCACATTATAGCATGTCAAGTAAAGCTGAAATAGCTGCTAAGACCTTTGGAAAATAAATGGAATGGCACAGATATATGACAAGGCAGAATTTCACCTTTTGTGTGCATATATATTTAAAATAATCAAACAAACCTATATTTGATCACTATAACTACTTCTTCCTGTTCTGTTTCTCACAGACTTTAAATATTTGTCACAGGAAACTTCTTATTAAATTAAGGAGGTGTGGGAAATATTTAGCTTCCATTGAAGAGGACAAATAACATTTTCTGCAATTAATCATTACAGTACAAATACTAATGTCAGAATATTACATATTTACAAGGCACTGGTCATTGACTTTCAAACACAAAAACAAATTTACAAAATTTAAATGAAGAACTCAATCTCAGAATTATATAGTATTTCACACAGTATACATTCCACTATGTATTTGTAAAAAACTGTTTTTAATATAACTGATATCATGATTTCAAATCAATCCATTGGTAAGAGGTCCACATGCTCAAATATTAAGGAGAAGGCTTTATGAACATAAATACAACTGCAAAGCTATGTTTCTCTAGATTTTAAGAACTGTATGCTGTCCTAGAATTTACATTAATTTGGTAGTTTAATTAAAGCCTCATTAACAAGTATCACATATAAGTACTGTCACTTGCACTGAATTTAATTTGGAGCCATTCAGAAATACTAGCTGCAAAAAAAAAAAAAAAAACAGTGTATTTGCTTACCAAATCTTGCTAAAGGACTTATAAGAAAATCTGTGTACATGAGTAACAGACATTATTGATTTCTGCACCAAAAGGATGAACCTGCAGAAATTGTTGATAAGTCTTCTACCTGATCCTATTACAAATATTTATCACCATGTGAATACTCTGAACTCTACTTAGTTTGCTTTCAGGCCTAAAGGTCCTGAGGCYGGCATGATCTCCATCAAAACAGGTTCAATCCACATGTTACAAACGGGCAGGAAACAAGGAAATTCCTTTACTAAGTTATCTAACTGTTGCTTACAYAGGAAAATAACTTACCTGTCTTTTGAACAACTGTTCACTCTAAAGAGCTGGCAAGCAATAAAATTGCTATTTCAGAACTACACGGTTTGAGCAGCAAGATGCTGAGAGAGATAAATAAGTACAGCAAGCCAAAATACCAAGAAACAACATCTAATATCGAAGGAAGACAGGTAAATAAGCAACTCTTAAAAAAAAAAAAAAAAAAAAAAGAGCAATTCTCCGAGTTTACAGCGCATTAGCCGCCATGGTAGTTATTGGCAAGGACACAAAGAATCGAGTAAATCACGTGCAAGAAGCAAAAAAAAAAAAAAAAAAAAAAAAAGAGCAATTCTTTTATGACCATTAATGATGTTGTTCTTACAATACTGTAACAAACATCCTATGTGTTATCATTTCACTGCATTTCAAAACAGGAGTAAGTTTGTCCTGGTCATAGAAAAACTACTCTTACACTTCTCCAATTCTTCTGCCTAATCACCTCACATGTACAGATTAAATACAGTAACTTTCAACATACAGTAATATTCACCATAGTTAATAGCTACCTCAATTTTCATGCTTAGACACCTACATTAGACAACAACAAAAACATTTTCAAGCATCAGAATAAACAACTTTATCTTCCAATGATTTGATCCCTGCACATTTTCCCACCAAAATCCATGAACTTTGGCTACTTCCTACACTTTCTCTCTGGTATCCAGAAATTTGCCTGTTGACTTGTACTTTCAACATAAATGTTTTTAAAATTGAGTGCTAAGGAGCCAGAAATGAACCAGCCTGACTTACAGGTAGGCTTTTAGGAAGGCAACTAGGGGAGAGAAAAAAAAAAAAAAGAAAATCTTGCTTTGACTAAAAAAATATACAAAGTTCACTAACAAAAGCRAAAGAGTTAAGAGGTATTCATCAAGCTTCTATCCTACATTGTGCTGTAGGCACTTAGAGACAGATGGCATATGGTATCAACCACTCCCAGGGTTTGGCAGTTATGTTTATGAAAGGTTAACAGCAGGCACTAATACGAGTATCATGACTCTTTTCAGGCAGTAGGTGAAACCTTGAAGAAAAAGTGGCTCTGTCTTCAAAAAAGTGACCTGACCTTTGCTTTGGTGGGTTTTTATTCTGCAAGAAAAAAAGCACTGCATGCTTTCCTATGCATCCTTTCTAGCCAAGAAACTATTTTGTTCTAGCATTCAGCACGGAAGGACCACATTTTATGAAAGTCAAGTAGCATGTTATTAGTGCTAGCTAATGATAGCTCCACACCTCATACAAGTAACAAGCCTCAGACGCATAATATGTCACATGAATCATGAAAAGATAAAATAAATACCTATTCGGCCAAGAACCTTTGATATGCTTAGCAATTAGAAACAACTTGTCACTGAATGAGATATATTTAAATGAATTTCACAATCCGCTGCAGTTCTTTGGATATCAAAGGAATCACAAATCCAGCATGCTTATGATTTATGACACTTTTGCTATGAGAATTTCTTGCAGCATGCAAAGAACTCTTTGTAGGGTAACTGTGATGTGTTGCACAAATAAGCTAACATAACATTGACCTGACAATTGGAAAAAAATCCATTCTAAAAACGCAATAGTAAGCACATGTTTTAACCTGCAATCGAAATGTTTCTGAAACTTAGATTATGGTAAGCAAGTGTTTTCTGTTGGACATAGACTACAGTGCTAGTCAGTGTAATTCTTACCATACAGTGCAGCAGTAAAATAATCCTTTTGTTTATATGCTTTTAAGTACTTTGATATGTTTAAGTCTAGTTAAAAATGCTGCTTTCAYGGAGCCAGATCCTGCAGTCATTGCACAGGTAAAACTTGAAGAGCCTTGCAAGCATCACAGCACAAATGTTGCCTGGATCCTGTAACTACACTGACCTTGTGCTATTACACTTCACTATGCACTCAGATATGCTCTGCCACTTGTGGAAGGAATTACAAAAAAAACCCTGGGTGCATTTGGGGAGATAAATACTTTTTTTTTTTTTTTTTTTTTTTTTATAATAACAGGAGGGTGGCTGTGAAGAGAATATGGCACATTAAGCTGGTGCCTTTTGTGCTGGGCTCACATATTACAAGAAACAATCTGAAATATTTAACCTTCTTGTGAATAATTTTCATGAATTAGCACGTGAATTTTAAGAAAGTGAACCTCAAAAAAAGAAAACACAAGGTAATTTCAATAATAATTACCTTTTTTTCAGAAGACCTGTGGCAATGTTTACAATGGCAGTATTTGGCTCCTTATAGTCTGTAAGGAAAGAAACTGTTTAGATGACATGAACTGCTTACTTACTTATTTACTAAGCATTACTAGAGCTATGAATGCCTTGGGCCCAAACCCTACAGCCTACTTCCCAAATTTAACTCCAGGGAGAGCCTGCCTCAGGGAATAACCCTCATGGATCTGCGCTTCATTTGCCAAAAGGGCTTGAATTTCCTTTTCCATGAGGAGGGGGAAAATTTTTTTAAAAAATAAAATTAAAAAAAAAAAAGAAATTCAGATGTAAACTTCTGATTTCAGACATAAACTTTTGGGGTAACTGCAATTACCACCCAGCTGAAGGCAGAGAGGAGGCTCCTCCCAACGGTCCCCGTTGGGAGGACGAGGCCCAACGGTCACCCGCTGCCCGGGCGCCTCCCGCCTGCACTCACACCCCCCGCGGGGGCGGGCGGGGGCGGGCACCGCCCATCCACGGCTTCGCAGATTCTCCTTTGATTTTATTTTCGAGGCGTCTCCAAGCGGAGCCGCCGCGGGGGGGGCAGCCCGCTCCGCTCCGCTCCGCTCGGCGCGGCCTCCGCGGGCGCGGCGCTGCGCGCGGCTCCCACGCGTCTCCTCACCCGCGCCCTTGTTGGTTTCGCTTGTTGTAGGGCAAAGGCGCTAGGGCGGCCGATAAGGCCGTTGCCATGGTGATGAAGGAGCTCCCCAGGGAGGAGTCCGCGGAAGAAAAGCCCCTCCTCACCATGACCTCACAGGTGGGCGGAACCTGGCGCACGTGCGCGCTGGCGGGGAGCGTTAACGGTCGTAACGGCTCCTAACGGCTCCGCGACGAGCGAGCGGGCGGGCGGCTGCCGCTCGAGCCAAGGAAMAACAACACAAAACAAACATAATAATAAAAATAATAATAAAAAGCTTTCTCCCCCCACCCAAAACTGCACCCATGAAAACTGAGGAGGGGGGATGAAATAATAATAATTAAAAAATCATCTTCTCTTTAGCTTTCCAATTTGGTGTATTTTAGCTTTCGCAATTCTGCTTTTTTTTTTTTTCTGATAGATCTCAATTCTATTTTATGATTGAGGAAGATGGGAGAAAAAATAGTTTGTGGCAAATAAACTCACAATATGTTTTGATCGGAAAAACATTAACAAAAACACTTTTTTTACTAAAGTGGTTTGTAGAAAACACAGTATACGTAAGTGTGTGTGTGTATATATATATATATGTCAGTTACCACATGATCTATAAGCTGATTTAAAGTGTCAATTCATGCTGTTAGTCTTTGTGCTATTTAAGTATTCATTTGTAATGCATATAGAAAATAAGAAACTATACTTTGGAAACCAGGTCCAGCAACTGCCTCCTCAACCCCTGTTGAACACCACGTTTTGCTTGTGGTGAAGTCTATAAAGTCATAGCCCAAATGACAAGGATGCTCCCTTCAATGCATCATTTCTAAATACACATTGTGGTGGATGAACAGTGAGAAACCAACTCCTCTTCCCCAAAATAACTGCAGAACTTCCATTGGCTTCCATAGGGCCAGGAATTCGGCCTAGGCTCATAAAGTGTTTGATGCACCATTTATATTGGTTGTCTGTCAATGAACTCAGTAATATCCTACAATTTGGGGGGAAAAAGTAAAATGCTTGTGCCCATTTAGTTTAACTTCTTCCTCTAAGCACAAGTATCTACTTCCCTGCTATGCACCAAAGGGGTGCAGAAGCCAAAAGCAAGCAAAATCAAGGGAAAAAGTGAGTATTTTCCATGGCCATCTCTACATCATGTATGTGTGATGTGCAGACCATCTTGCATACATCATCCATATCCCAACTGTCTGAACGTGACATTTTTCTAAGATGCCCTTTCCTTAGTACATCCGTGGAAACCTCTTGTCGAGACCATCCATTTGGCATCAGACGCTGCTGTATCTCAATATACATTTAGTCACCACCAAAGTGTTTGTCTCCGTTGTTTACATGATGAAACAGATGGATGTGGTTGCAGCTCACAGAGTGAAATACCCAAGTTCCAAATTGGCTAGAAAGCAGCTTCCCAAGCCCGGTCAAAGTCAAGCCTCGTCTTTCCAAAGCGATCACCAACACTGACACCAGTGAAGGCATGCAATGTTTAGGCAGAAATTGCATCTTTTTGGAAGTAATTAAATAGCCTCTGCAGGAAACACAAGTGGAACATGGGGGATAAAAAAAAAAAAAAAAAAAAAAAAAAGGGCTAATTCCTTATTTTCTGTGAATAATAGTCATAATGTATGGAGGTCCCTGAAGACAAATTTTAAGTGATGTCTTGCTCTTCCTTTGTAACATATTGCAAATATATCTAGCACAGAATAAATCAGATATACATATACTCCCATTTTATTATTATGCTCCTAGCTGAGCTCCACTTGTAAAATATGACTCTTGTTTGTTGGCATAAACAAACCCTATCAATTTAATTTTAATGAAGTTCCCACTTGACAGGTTATTTGATATCGTCTGCAGTTATTCTATGTAATCATATATAGATGAAAGTATTCAGATAGCACAAGCCAAAAATGACCTGCAGGCTCCAGCGGGGTTATGCTGATATATGGCAACTGGGAACCTTGACCAGTGTGCCAACATTAATGAGTATATTGCAATAAGCAGAGGCATATTCTTGGTAGTTTAATAGGCATTTCAGCATCTATTTTCTGTGACTATCTCAATTATTTTCAGTGAAAGTCACTTTACTGGTATGAAAAAGACATTCAGTAGTTGCCAAATTTAATGCATCAAGCATTAGTACAGAGTGGGCTTTCACTACTAATAGGATTTTGTAGAATACAGCTCTACACTATGCAGCTGTCTCCCTTCATCCTGTTAAGATAATTCAGAAGAGACTGATACAAATCAAGAAAAAAAGTATTTTTAATGTGAATTGAATTTAGAAAAAGAGAAAGAAAGTTTATCAGRAGTTCAAAGATTAACATAAAGCCAATACATGGAAAAAAAGTACTGCTAACTGAATCCATGGATTGAGAAAATTGTGCATGAAAGGATCTGAATTCTAAAGTAAGATTTCCTTGTTACTCTCTCCATATCTCCTCTGAATTTCTCAACAGGAAAAAGGCTCACTTGAGAGTTATTATCTAAAATGAATTTTAAACMTAAATACTCCTCGAAGTCAAAGTTTAATTGTACAGCCAACTACAAAATTCCCATTTTACTACAGGTCAGTGAACTTCAAAAGATCTGATTCAGTGAAGTACTTTGATGCACACCTAAATCTTAAAATATGATGAACTGCTTTATTGAACAGGATTAAAAGAAATGCAACCTTAGGTTGAGTTTAACCACCTGAATTTAAACAAATAAATCTCAAAGTGTCACAGGATTTATTGGTCCCAGATTCATCACACCTAATTCAGATGTTTCAGAGAACATAAAAAGAGAGCTTAGTCATGGCAGGATCCCTGTAAGAGTAAYAGAAAGACCCAGGAGGATGATTCCCATCCRACACGTGTACCCTCTGGGATATAGAAGTCCAAGAAAAATGGACCAAGAAGAAAAAGAAATGTAAATTACTTCTTGAAAGCCAATCCCTTCTGCTTACATCTGAAAAGTATGAGATATTAATATGAGAATATTAATTTGATGCTCATTGCATAAAGCTTACCTAGTTAAAATAAACATTTTAGAATTTGAACCAGAGAACAGAAACTAAGTCAAAATTAAGTTATTAGTAAAAATATTTGTATTCTTTCCCATGAAAAATGGAAATATTTTATTCCCATGTACAAGTTTTCCAATAACCATGTTCCACAATTACACCCCAACTAATTCCATCAGTTACTCTTTTTTTCCCCATATTAGAAGACAACGATGATGCGTAATCTCTCCGTTGTCATTAATGGGGAACAACTTTTTTGGAAAAAAGCTTCATTTATAATAATTAATCCAGACACACTCACGTTTGCAAAGGCTTACGAGTAAAACCCCAACATTAAGGGCTCAAGCTCCACTGTCTATTCCCCATGAGACTCAGGTGATTTGCTAAACATTTCCTTTCAATACCATTAAGAAAGCAGAATAAAGTGTCCAAAGTTCAGCTCCCAATGACACCAGAAGATTTTGTGTGTAAAGGGCTCACTCTCTGAATTTGAGCACAATCATGTTTTTCTATCTAGAAGTTAATAGTATTTGTTCTGAATCAATTATGTCCTCATAAGCTTCGTAGCATTAGAGTCCACCCTATGTTGGCTAAATAACATTAGAACAGAACAACAGAAATAGTTAATACAGCAGTTTCAGTTAATATAGTTGCCTTCCTTCTCTTTTACATCCATATAAATCAAAGGTAACCCCATTTCATCTAATGGATGTATATTAGTGCTTAAAAATAGACAACTATAAAGATATAAAATCATGCCTAGTAATAATTAACCTTGGACTACACTGATTCACTTTACATTTCACTAAGCTCTCCATGGACAGTGATAGTTTCCCCATTGATTTTAGCAGGATTGGTCCTCTGTTTGTATTTTTATATTCTTTTCAAGGTTTAGTGATTTATAGAAAATGTGACCACTAAGCATTAGTTAAGTCTGTCTTTCCAACTGTTAATTAAAAATGAGTGAATACAAAGAGAGTATAAAAAACAAAATACACACACAATGTAAATGCATGCTTTGCAGTACAAATATTAATTGATTCTTTATCTACAAGTTAAATATTGCCCAACATTGCCATTATTTGCCATTTAGGACAGTATATATAATTCCAGCAGGAATGTTCTCATGAGACCAATAAAGTTGCCTTACGATATGTTTAAAAGTCTGAACCTGGCTGCTTGCCTAAAGAGATTTCTCTGCCTCATGAACTAAATAGATTTCTTCCATGAAATAACAGTTATAATTTTAAATTACCATAGAAATTGATGGTGAATTTTGTCCATAAAATAAAAGAGTAACCATATAGTTTCACATGTGTTAAAGTATCCTGCTATTCCATAGACACATGAATTGCCTGTTTGAATCTTCCTAACACATGGAATAAAAATCCTGGGTTTTATTCTCAGATTGTTTGCAAATAGTAATTTATTTTCAGGGGACTGTAGATTCTTCATTTGTAAGAAATATATGAGGTAAAAAGTACATTATCCTTAAAAGTTTTGCAAGCCACATACCCACCATTGCTCTGTTCAGCACATCTTGCTATTTGTGCCGTGCAACTCTTTTTCTGCACAGAAGTTCTACAAATGCACACGGTGCTTTCCAATTCCAAGCTTTTCAAGCTGCAAAAGTATTTCAAAGCAAATTTACCCCATGGAGAAAGACTGCAGAAYTGCACATGAAGTTATGACTTGGCTCTATGATTGCCCACAAGAATGTAACCAAAAATGTAGCTTTATTCTAGACATACTATGCTCTAGAAGAAAACCTGCAGAAAGGACAAGAGAATCAAGGTGATTCCAAAGAAATTACAGCCTATGTACAACAATACAGCAAAGGTACAGTAAAAGTCTGCTTTGGTTGCATGGGAAGTTGGCATAGGACATTGACACAGGTCTAAATAAGTAGGAATCACATGAGCTTTACAAAAGTGACCTTTTGTGATAAGCCATGGTATTTTTGATATTTATTCCTCCATCTTTACAGTCTGGATATAAAGATCTGGAGTTCAAAATAAGAAGCACTAGTGCATCTTCCTATAACGTCTTTTGATTACAAACAACACTTTAAATAGTACATAAAGCTACAGATAGTCCACTAGTATAGAAATTCTCAAATTTATCTATGGATCATTGCTAGTTCACGCAGCACTTTCGCACGCATGTCAGGCCTGTGTGCTGTCTGTCTTTACTTACAGGTAATGAAAAATATTAGCAGATTCTGAAAACATAAAATGATTTTCTTTTACTATTGTATAAGCAATAGTTATAGTAGCCAAGAGGATTATAAAGTATATCAACAACATGATCAAAGAAAATGGCTCCTCTCGTTTATATGCTCTGAACCTTACTTAAAAGCATCTAAGAGCTGTGGTTTTCTGATTTAGCCTGCCTCTTCAGTGGGAGTTTCACATAGAGTGATGCAGACACCAGAATCCGTCCACACCAGTGACCATTTGCCCTCGGTAGGAGCTACTGTGAGGTTTGTCGCTCTCCAGAAAGACTCAGTTTAAGTGACTCCGCTTTCTCAGCGGACAATACTGGATTCTGTAGCATAAGTGTGAAATTCATTACTCAGTTAACTACTAGGTGATTTTAGGAGACTAGGTATTTACCTGAGCAGGTATTTTCATAAACTACTTCATTAGTACTACAGAAACGACTTCTTTATTTTGCCATTTTTCACTGACTATATTCAAAGATATTTAAGTATCTACAAGGCTTAGTTCATTTGGTCTTCAAACACCCTCGCAGGGTAATTCTCCTATTTAGATAAGGGACAGAATAAGGCTAATATAAAATCCATATGATGATACCACAGAAGCAATATAGATGGAAGAAAAGAAAAATAGAGAAAGAAAAAGCAGGCGGTATCTCCTGACTTTGATAAACAGCTTTTTAAACTCAAATGTGTGTAAAACATATAAATGTTAATGCAAAAGAAAGATAGGTTTACAGTAAGTCATGCTTTCCTATGACTAGTAAAAGCCAGACTGTCAGTCACTGTTTTGTCAAAATATGACAGCAAGAGCAACTTCTCCCGTGGCTCTGATCCAGCGAGGCACTTGAGCCTGTGCTCAACCTTGAGCTGTGCAGGACGTGCTTAAGTGCTCTGCTGGAGCGAGGCCAGGAGACGGGAGCCTGACACAGCTGCAGTCTCTGGGCCAGGGTGCTGCTCCCTTCTCGTTTCCATAGCCATTCATAGCCAGACCCAGGGTAACAGAGAGGAAGAGCTGGTGACCTGTGAGATATTTAGCAGCCCGTCACGGCTGCACACGGTAACGTGCAGGTCCAGGCGTGGGATGCCCCTGTGACACAGCGATCACGGCACCGGTTCTGCCATCAATGCAGAGACAGCCTGAGCACATCATCATTTACTGACTTGGACAACAAACAGGTTTTGAACAACATGGCTGGCATATGAATTTAAATATCTAATATAGTGCCTCTAGTAATCTTGCCTCAGCTTCTCTGCCTTCATCCAAGTAATTGGTCAGCTGTTAAGATTAATCCTCAGGGGATCCCTTACCTTGTATGGTTCTAGGTGTGATGTTGTCACCTCTGATTCATTGGAGGCTGGTCCAGCTGCAGCAACACGACCCTGCTCTTTGCTGGAGAATGAGATGAGTTGTCCCAGTTTTAGAGCCTCTCATAAATCACGTTGGGGGGAAGTCAGTTACACATTGTGCCTTCTATTCACTCGGTGTTCTCAGGAAAGCCAAATATTGGTCTGACAGGTCAGTTTTGTTCGGACATAAGTTCACATTAGTGTGACAACAAAGAATCATGACCCTGGCATAGGGAGGACACAGAGAGCCAAGAAGCAATCACACTAAACAGCAGACAGTAATGGTGTGGGGGGTTAATTATGAAATACTTACAGATTTGTTAGAAAAGTGGGTGAGGAAAAACATACCTTGAGCAATTTGAACGTAAGTACCAGATTAGTGATTTCTTTTTTAAGGCGATCCTTCCCAAGCCTACCTCAGTGAGCAGATGAGAAGCTATTCCCATTCTTATCCTGCCAAGATAGCAATCCATAGCTGCAGCTGAAAGGATAGCATATTTAGAAGCAGCTATATTTTATAAAACAAGAACTTCAGTCTGTAGCTGTGGCTCCCATTTATCAGTTTCCAGAAATGCTCATTAGTGAAAATTAATTCACCTGTGTCCTCTTATCCTGGTGAAGCCCATTAGCAATCGCTATGGGCTGGAGAAGTATGGWGGTCCTATCTATCCAAAAACCGTTGCTATATGTCATACAAATCAGCTGCTACTTAAAGTCAATTCCTGCTTCAGGAGATCTCCGTTAGACAAGCCATATAAATCAACAAACCAGCTAACTTAATGAACTTACCTGTTTGTCACATGCTAGTGACATATTCCTTCAGCGGCTCAGTCAGCTTCAATGATCAAGTGGGTGGACTCCAATGCAGCTAGCTTGCCTATCTAATTACATCTAAATTTTAGGTGCCTGTTGAACCCGCCTTACTACAGTAAGTTCCATATATAGCCAGTGGGGAAGCTCATGCCTTTGAAAGCCTCCTTGGGGAGTGCCTGAATTAGGCAGGATCTCCCCCTAGAGCTGCTTTCATAGGCACCTACCCCTCCGCATGGACAACAGAAGAAATTTGGGCACTTAATTCCAGAGAACTAGTTCACTATGTGCTCAAAACCTAGGCGCTAATTAGCTGCCTATGTCTGCCTGGACCCTCCCCTCTAGCTTCTGAGTCATGTAGCTTAATATTATGTAATACCCTACTAATATTTTTTTAAAGTATATATTCTGCACTGCAAACAGAACAAAAATTAGAAATAGTGTAATAGAGGATTTAAAATGGTGATGCCAAGACCAAACCTTACCAGGAGCTTCAGCATCGTCCACCATTCACCACGGCATAACCTCAATGTTAGATGGAAAGCAGGGCATTTTTTTGACCCAAACCAGTTGTTCCAGCCCCATTCCCTCGACTGGCATCTGCTCCAGAGCTCTCCTCTGTCCGAGTGTTGGAGGGGGAACCACGGAGAGGCAGCAGCAGCTCCATGGTCAGGGGAAGGGGGACGCACTGGAGAACAGTTACATAAAATACTAGCAGAAACCAATTACAAAAACTTATTTGAATCTAAAGGGGTGGCTTTTATATTCTTGCTGAGACTTGGCATCTGAATTTGCCAATTCAGATTCAATGCCCCTCAGGTAAAGGAGCCCATTCTAATTAAGATAGATTTTACATGGAGAAAATAAGTTCTCAGAGGCTACATGAGGCTTTTTGGTGCTGCAAGGCTAAGTGAGTATTCAGAAGTCAGCAGTTTCTCAGACACGATCTCCCTGGCGTGGCCCATACAATGGGGCACGGACAAACACTGCCCGGCGCCGCTACCCCACGCGCTGGCGCCCAGTGCAGCCCTCCCCACCTCGCCCCACACCTCGCGTCACCCGCGCGGGCCGCCCTCCTCCATCCGCAGCGGTGCCGCCTTCACTCGGGGGTGTTTCAAAGCGCTCTCTGATATTCGTCCCGAAAAGGTGCTTGAGAACCAGAAATTAYGACTTTATAGCTTTCATCCCATGAATGTTTTATAATGCTGCTCCACATTCATGCCTGACAGCCCTAAATAACTTAAGTAGATTTAAAGTGGGGATAAATTTGTCCCAGTGGATGAGGTGGTGAGATGGCATTTGGAGCACAAGGGTAGGGCTCCCCGATGGCACCACATTCACCCTGAAGCCAGAAACCAGCCCCACCACCCGCTCATCTACACAAGAATGATCAGTGCGTGGCTTTCCTGAAACTCTGAGGTTGGATACACCAGGAAATGCATCTCTCATGTCAAAAATATGTACCTGGTATGTTATATTAGAATACATGTGCAGGTCGTGTTTACTAAGACTTGAGCTATTCTAGTAATCAAGGCTGATGGCTGAATGCATTTTTTATGTTTTTGACCCAGATATTTTAGTCGAAAGCACATTATTTTTCCCAGGAATAATCTCTACAAGACATTCCTCTGCCCTACAAGCAGGTGTTCACACACCTGCTAGGGAAGTTAGACAGACTCGACTAATTCCCAGTCAGGGCCAGTTTGTGTAATTTTGATCCTGTTCCAGCCTTCATCATTAGTTAAAGAAGCTTTTCTGGAATATTGCTTAACTCCCACTGTCCTCTTATGTACATGAAGAAAAATTATGCTCCTACTCAGTCTTCATTTTGTTAGCATAAGCAAGTCCACCTGTTTCAGTCTCCCTGTACCACAGGCTTTCCACTCCTCTCATCATCCGGGCAGCCCATCTCCAAGGAGTTTATTCACAGAACGAGTGTCTCAGAGAGAACCTATTGGCTTCCTAATTAAACAAATCTGCTGCAAATGCAGCAGAAAGATGAAACAATTTAGTGAAAATTAAATCTTGGCATTTGCTGGCAAAACTTATAATGAAAAAGTGGAAAACACCATCAATCTTCCAGTTTGATGGGGGGCAAATTTTATCAAGGGACTGTGAGCAGTGCACATCTCACACCAAACTAATGAAGGCCTGTTGCTGATCAGACTTTCCTTATAAACATAATAAACATAAACATAACATCATAAATAAGTGACTGGGGATGTGATAGCCAGATGTGAGAAAAAAAAAAAAAAAAAAGAAATATTTGGCAGATACATGCTACTTAATCCTAAGGTAAACCTTGGAGAAATTCAGATCTATTTGGGTTATAGTCCTATCTCAATGAATGGTTCTGATGCTCAACATTACTGCTGCTCTTACTTGAGTTTAACCCCTTACCTGCCCAAGGTGGTTTGTAATAAATTGCCTCTCCACTTGGTCTTCTGCTCTTCTATTCTTTGCTGTCTCCCCTTAGTGACCTTGGCTCTTTCGGTTCTCAGAATCTTTCCTCTCTTCCTTCTCCCCCCATTCATTCTTATTAGAGAAAAGTCCCATGGAATGTAATGGGAACCTGATAAGMGTTCAAGTCCTATGTGATAAGGTATTCTATAGCACCTTTCAAGATACAGAAATAATAGCAGTATTTACTATGAAGTTTTTATATTTACAATGATTCCTATAAATTTTCTGCTTCTATTCCTCACAAGTGGCACAAATATTACAAAATAAAACACTGAAGATCCGGCTGATCTCCTGGCTCTCACAGTATTTCTGCTGGATGTTACGAATGTAACTTCACCATTGGGAAAGTCCAGCAGCTGGTACTGGTGCCAGCTCCTGCAATACGATGAGTAAATGCAAGAAAGTGAGGATACTGCAGTAATTCTGGCTGTAAGAGTAATTTAAGAGTAATTTAGATAAYGATTATCTAGGCATATTCACTTTTTATTTCACCAATAGAAATGATTAAAATACTGTGGCCAAATTATAGTTAGAAAAATATAAATATGGAGACAAACTAGGTCCTCATAAGTCTTAGATAGCAATATTAGATAAAAGAATATCTCTGGGGATAATGCACGCAGGTAGAGCTTCTTTAAAGAACATGAAAGGTGTGCAGGTTTGCACCATTCCCAGTAAACATTGATATTTACCAAATTTAATGAGCAACTTCTGGGTTTTGAATGAGACAGGAGGTTGAGTGATTAATTTGGAAAGAGCTAAAACCCACAAGGTTAATTCCCTTGTAGTGTGCAGAATGCAGATGCGTTCTGATTTTAGCATAGGCAGAGCTAGAGTTTGGGAAGCTGCATCACTGCCACATTCCTGAAGAAGTGCCCACATTTGCACGTTCTCCTACTCACCCTTGGGCAAGCAATCATTCATCTGTCTTCCATGTAACTCACATAAATCCCTGTTTCAGTGCAAAAAAATGTAAAGTTCTAGGCATCTGAGTGACTGCACATACTATGCATACTGCACATCCACTGGCTTTAGGCTTCAGGTATCATCATAAATGTTTGACACACCAAAATTACAAACCTGCTCCTTTTTATTTCCACAGCTCCACTATTTACTAGACACTTGGTAATATCAGGTTAGGTCAAGGTAACCTGACAGTATTTATTGACTGTAGTAAGTTTAGAGGCTATCCTGGCATAACTAGATGCCTATTAATAGAGTCAAATGAGGATGAGCGTTGCCAGCATCCTAAATTTAAAAGTTCAACTTACAGAAAATTCTGAAAATTCAGCAAAGGAAAAGCAGAGAGGAAAAGCAGAGAGAAAGGAAAGGAGGAGGGGAAGAGGAGAGAAGATAAAAGTAAAGCGCAGACAGTTTGAGATAAAAGAAACAGACAGTGGGAAAACACATTTTCCCATTATTAAAGATAAATACAGGCTATACCACCCGAGGTCATCCACAGATGTCAGCTTAAGCCTTGATCCTCCAAAAAATCTGGGATAGATTGCAGAGAGGCTCCTTCTGCTTTTGAGACTATTTTACGATTCAGCCCTTTTAATCCGTAATAGGTGAAATTAGCCTGTATATAGGGAGATTCCTTGCATGTAGCACAAAAACAGCACATTTGTGCAATTACAATAAAGACGAAACCTGCTCGTAAAGACAAAGTCTTCACACAGTCAGAACTCATCCAGAAAGTTCATGAATTCACCATTTTCCATCCGCTGTCATTCATACGTCTTTGCATTGCGGAGAAGTGTCTTATGTCTCGGTGGGTTATTGTTTAATGGGCTAATGCACATTTTCTGCATGAAATGGTGCTGTGGAAGTTCTGAGGAGAGTACGACTGCTAAAAAAAAAAATACGAGTACTTCCAAATAGTAAAAAAAAGCCCTCCTTGGTCTCTTGGTGATAGAGAAAGCCAATTTCACTCATTGATTTGAAGGGAGTTGCATCAGGCCTTGAATAATTTAGCTCACAAGGAATACTATGTAACACGTGCTATAGAAGAACCACCTTGCTGCTTTATTTTTGTGCTGTTTGTAAAACTGGAATAAAATTTTGCCTCTAAAAAAAAAAATGAAGTTTTTAATTGTGAGCACAGAGCTGTTTGTACATGTCCTAATTGATGCAACCTCTTTCTCTCACAACCAAAAATAAAGCATATTATATTGTAAGAAAATGTTTTATTTCTTTGAAATACTGCTTTAAATTCTGCACCCCAACAATGCTCTTTGACCCTGTAATTTTTTGTTGCTAGCTGGTGAACGAGCAACAAGAAAGCAGACCCCTCCTGAGCCCCTCCATTGATGACTTTCTCTGTGAAACTAAACCAGAAGCTGTTGCAAGGCCTGTAACATCAAACACAGCAGGTAACCAAAACTCTGTTATTCCTCAGTAAGGAGAAATAATTCCAGTTTCATTTTAACACTGCTACTTTTTGTCAAGTGATTTCTTTTGGTCTCTTAAAAAAAATTACTAATTTCACAAAATTACAAGCTTGTCTTTAGTTATGAATTGACTATTAGCAGAAAAACTTTATTCATTATGTTTGAGTGCAAATTTTTTTCAGATCTCCATCTCCATCTCAGATTTTAGTGCTGAGAAAAAGGGAATCCTGTAAAACAGGGAGAACGTATAAGCTCAGCAAATCCTCAGTCTGTTGCTTTCACAAAATTTTAACCCATGGGGAAGCTACATTTAAGTCAATTTTTAACTGGACTCATTCCTTATTTTAGAAAGATTTGCTTTAATAATAATAATAATAAAAAAGGATGAGATATCAGGGCACAGAGAACACCTATGAGAAGAATTTATTCAGATTATGTTCCTTTCCCCACTGAAAAAAATACATTTACTACTGGTTTCAGAGGTTTTAATTGTGAAAGGATCTAACAGATTTCTTAGCAGCTTCATTTTTGGGTGAGAGAGCAAAACAGATATAAAAAGGAAGAGAAAATCCGGAATGCAAACCGGATTAAGAAAGGTGTATTGTTTTTTAGAGGTGTTTTTAGAAGTGGGCCTCCTCCTACTGGGTGTTTGTGCAAAGGTTATCAAAGCAATTGAGCTCATCACTTAATATCACTTAATCACTTAAGTGTACAATAGCACTATTCTATTGCTATCTCCTAAAACTTGATTTGTTAGAAGCCATTTAATTAAAATCTATATACATGCAAATTATGAAAGTGAATAATTATCAGTGATATGATTATCTTCACATCTAATTAATATGTGCAAACAAAATGCAGGTTTTAAAATTGGAAATTGGAACATTGGCAGAAATTGGAACATTGAATTAAAAGAAAAATTGTAAATACTAGTTTTTCTTTGTATATAGGCTAAAATACTACAGAAATGAATATAAATACCTCAAGTCATGTAAGACTTGTATTTGTTGTAAAAAAAAAACTATCTGTAGCTCCTATATCTGCCTTGAGTATCTATCTGATTTAGGGGTGGTTAATTGCATTCTTAATAGCAAAATAAAGAATTGTTGCACTGTGAAGATTTGGGAAAGTTCAGTGATTTACCACCCTATAGGCTGATAAAAARGGGAAAGAGTTTGACTGTTTTAAGAGCTAAATCTTTTAAAATATTACTTTCTAAACAATTCACAAATGAAAAAACAAATCAGACTGAAGCATGCTTTATATGTTGGTACAGTCCTATAATAGAGATATCAATAGAATTTACCACATCTGTCAATGTTTATCCCCCAAAAGATAAAAAAAAAAAAAAAAGCCACCAGCAACAACTGTAGAAACAACTACTAAGCATAGTTACTCCTTTTGGACCTAAAACCAGAAAATTTGGGGCAATTCAGGTTATTTCTCAGAGAAACTCATGTTATAGTCTTCTGTGCTATGTTCTWTTGTTATTTCTTGGGCATGTCCTGTTAATTACAAAACTATTTAGTGTCCTGTTTCTTTCAATACAGCAAGAATGTTTACAGCCGCAATCTCACGCCCTGTCCAGTCAGGCTGYAGCCACAGCTCTCCCTTTGTGAGGATCGCTTTGGGAGCGCTAGGCTTGACCGTGTTTGCAGCTTTTCTAGCATGACTGCTTCTTCCTCACCTTTCACAAATCTTCTGCCTCATACAGACGTGGCTTAAGGAAAGAGTGACATGGGTTGTTCTTCGCACCTTTTAACTCACGGGCAAAAGTTACTTAGCTCTTGTTTTCTCCACATCCTTTCTTAACTATAAAACAATGAATTTCCACTAACTCTGCAATTACTCTCGTTGTTGCCATATTTGTGATGAAGTCTGCTTCTATACACAGTTACATCAAGGACAGAAAGCACATTTCAGACTATGATTTTTACAGCAGATTAAAACAAGCCAATTTCTCAATGAACTAATGAAAATTAAGCATGCAGATCTCCTCTGTAGTTTTCAAACTTCATCCAGAAACATTGAGAATACAAATAACATATAATTTTTACCATAAATGAATAGTTCCAGGAAACTAAGATGAGTTGCAAAAGTAGGAAACGAAAGATTTTTTTTAAGATATTTAAAATGTTGCTTAATGAAAACAAACATAATTTAGCATCACTGAAAAGCATTTTGGAARGTGCAGTGTTAGAGGCAGCTGTCCATTTCTCAGTTTTGTGAGGTGCATGTGGCTTATCAGTTGTGTCTTAAGCAGCTATTACTACTACCTGATAAGCTATTAAGACTAAGTTATATTTTATCTACGAGATCAATTTTACCAGAAATACTCCCATCAAAAGAAYGGCTGTGGACTAAGCTTTTCAAAAGTGACTAGTTATTTCAGTACCTAAGACTTGAGAAAGGCTGGTTCTCAGAGGGAAAAGCTTTTATGCAAATCAAGCTTTCTTAAATTGAATTAAGTACCTATAATTATTAGTCATATTTGAACATGTTAGCCATCATCTTTTGTGAGGAAATAAATGCTTGCTATAGGCAAATGCAGATACATTAATTTAATAATTTCTCAGATACATTAATTTAGTAATTTCTTTTCCAATTAAAACAGAGATTAACAGATGTGAGCTATTTGAATTAAAACAACACTGAATTCTAACATTTTGTCTCTAAGTGTTATCAACAGCTTTGGATCTCTTGGATCTTAGTGAACCTGTGTTACAAACCCAAAACAAAGCAAAGAAATCAGAGAATGCATCAAGAGGTGAAGGCTTAAAAGCTTCAACCCACAGAAAGAAGACAGACAATTCTGACCTTGTCAATGCGGATACTGAGCAGAAAGTCCAGACTGTTAGAGTATCAGACAAGTCTTCACTAGATTTAGGTAAGAGTGTAGTTATTCTATGAGTGCTTCACAGCGTGCCTTAGCACCAATTCCTCCTTGGTATGATCACAAAACTACAACAAAGAAATTTTCATTTCATCACACTTTAGCAGGGAGCGTAAAATTTGTTTCACGTTGTAAACCCCTGTCATGGTGAGCCCTTTTTGCCAATGTGAGCACTATTTGCCAGTATCCTTAATGTAAAGGATACTTGGGGAAGAATATCTATTTACTATTTTTGATACGTTTACTACAAAAATAATACATTTCTCTTCTGAAGACATATCTTCTTTCATCATTTCTATGCTATTAAGATTTCAGCTAATAAAGACGTGCATCCCACCTGAATAGATACTTTCCAAAAAAGAATATAAGCATGGTCAATAAAATGGCAGAAGAATCTGTAGAGGTATGAGAAGCTGGAAAAGGACCCAAGTCAGTGGCAACTCACATTGGATGTCCTTTACAGAACTGAAGATGTCAAAATACGCATTGTATTTGTAATATAGTGCTTTATCTAGACATATTGGAGGAAAAAAATTCCATTCTTGACAGAAGAGCTATGTTCATACAGATTAAAAAAAGAAAAAAGAAAAAAGAAAAAAGAAAAAAGAAAAAAGAAAAAGAAAAGAAAGCCAGCACAACTCAATATCCTGCCAAGCATGATCCACAGATGAGCTTTGGAAAAGATGTATTTAATTCAGTTACATCCAAACTGAATTACTTGCATTTCAAGCGAGAAATTTGCAATATAAATGATTTATATCAAAGTAGCAAAATGTCCATTCATCAGCACAGAAATTCTSTTGAGAACTTGATTGTCAGACAGGAGCTGTACATCTGATTTTTGCAAAGCAAGACAGGCATATGACTGAGTAATATCAGTTGCCTACACAGTCAGTTTTACATGGTAGGCACTAGCAAAGCTACATTTTTACAAATTGACCTATTTTTTTGTTAGGAAAATAAAAATATCAAATATTATCATAGAGCTATTATAATTTTATCAAGAGATATAAATTATATAGAAATCACTGCCTTTGAGTCAAGAGCTCCAGTCACATTCTGACTGACTATGAGTGCTTTTTTTCTGGCCATTAAAACCTAGATTTAGAAAAATGATATTAATTCTCAATCATTTTCAGAGCATTTATGCTAGAAAGCTGTACAACGTTCTTGCAGATTGGACCTTAATTAAAACATTCTTTCATAACTTCGCTTCACAATTTCCCCTACAACCTACATTTACAGAAGAGAAAAAAATGTCAACGCTTGATTCTTTAACAGATTTATGTTTTCTTTTCCTGTTTTTCAGTTGATATTCAGACACAGCTAGAGAAATGGGACGAGGTGAATTTTCATGGAGACAGGAGCAGCAAGGGTCATCCATCTATGGAACGAACATCATCATCCAGAGCTCCATCAAAAGAGCTTTTGTGGTACAACGTTTTGACTTCCTTACAAAAATATTTCTACTCCAGCTCTCTTAGTTCACAGAAATGATAGCTTTATGGCAAGTCACAGTGTTATTGAATCTGTTGTCATTATACTAAGTGTTCAGGCAGACATTTTAGACTATATTATAAACAAATGTACCATAAAATGACATTTTTCCAACAATTTTAGCRTTTGGAAAAGTAACAAATGGTGGTGAGAATCCTATAGGCAGATACAATGATCTATAACAACTAGAAAAATGTGAGTAAAATAGGGTATTTTGCAGTGATTTGTCCATCACTGGTTGCTCAGTTCAAATTCTTTGACAGCAAGAAGGTGGAAGTTGCGTGTGTTACCAGGTGAGGCACAAGAAAATATCCATGCCAAGTAGTACCTCTYGTGCACTGCTGAGCTGAAGTTTCATATGCTGTAAGTGAGGAAGAACTGGGCTTTGCCTTTCAGAACAGTCCAGGCATTGCCTAATTCTGCTGCCTGCTTTGTGTGTAAGCTACATTTGTTCACTGCATTATGCATGCACATACTTGGCATTAGCACTGCCATGCACTTGGGGCAGGTTTCCGACCGGCTGGTGCCCAGCCTGTACCTCACCTTGCCTTTTAGGTGAGTGTTTTAATAGCTCCGAGCTTTGCACGAGAGTTTTGGTCAGTTAAACCTCATTGTTCTACAGGGYTTCAGTTTCTAAGATGGGAGGTTACAGGATATGGTGCCCCAAAAAAGAAATGTGTGAAGCACACAGCCGGGGTGGGGATGCTGAGAAGGGTGCGGGCACTTTTGATATCAGCAAGCTAAAGAATTCAGCTAAAACATAGCCCAATTAGTCAGTGTATACTTATGAAACTGGCAGACAGAAGGCAGCGTTTCTAGTGCGCAAGGATGAACATGAAATGCATTATTTATAGGTCCACGGAAARCAGATCACAGCCTGAGCTGACTAATGTCAAGAGTGCCTTGGATTCCGATTCAACATCAGATTTAGAACTAGCTCCTGCAACACAGGTAAGAGAATTTAGCAGATTCAGTATTTTTTTTAAAAAAAAGGAACTGTCCCACTTCCATTCTGGAAGAATTATTTAAGGGAAATTTCAGGATCATCAGTTAAAAGACACATACAGCTGAATCTTCACACAACTTCCAAATTAAGATTTTAAGAAACTGAAAGAACTGTGTCATCATCTCAACATTCAGTATTTACTGCTGCAGTGACCAGTGACCCTCCTGTACAGAGAGAAAGATTTTAAATTAGAATTCGTCACAGCATCTTCTTTGCCTTCCTCCAGCTTTGAAATTCTAACTTTTCATGTTCCCTTTACTTGTTAGATACATTTTGCCAAGGTCTCTTGGTCAACTAGGAATCTCCAGAACAGGGAAACTGCTAGGGAAGACAGGAAGGAATCCTTGGCCAATGCTCCTTGGCGGTTCATCTCCACAAATGGGGTGGCAGTGTGGTCACACGAATTTCTCCTGCTAGAGAAAGCAGCTCTCATGTGATGGGCTGCAGGGTGAAGGTTTGTAGAGTGTGTCACTTCTAGTGTTATATGGTATATTGGACAGGTTTTTCTAGAAGTGATTATGTAAAGATACACGGTCATACATATATATGTATACACACATAAATCTATACATATGTATGTATATGTGTACAAACATACATTTATATATGCATTCACATAGTTCAAGTTGCTTATACACCCTCTTTTCTGGCATATCCTGTTTTTTATTTCTCAACTGAGCAGTTTYAAGTTCAGTCTATGCCACTGTCGAGGGAAGAAGAAATCTGTTTGGTGGACTGAGTCTTAGCTGAAAATAATTTTCTTTTCCACTGCTCTTTTTAGTCCTGGGCTTCAAAATCTTTCTGTCAGATGAAAAACTGGGAAATTAATAGCCCCATTTTCAAAATGGAAGAATGAGAGACCAATATATTTACTGTCTTTACTAAGACCATGKGGCATGTTTTGCAGAAACAGAAAATTAAATCCAATTCTCAGGATCCATTCCTGTTTTTTCATTGAGGAATTATCCTCCTTTCCTTCTCTGGTGTCTCTACATTACAAACAAAACTCTTTTTCTTCCTTTGGAAATCCTAACATTAATTCTAATACATGAAATCTCCCCTTTCTGTACAGTAAATTTATACATCTTAGTAATGGAAAAAAATCTATTTCCTAGCACAGTCCATTTCCATGAACTTTAGTTCACATGCTTTATTCTCCTTTTTAGGAGGATATTCYTCAGCCTAAGAAATCTAAATGTCAGGAAGTTTATGCTCAGTCTAAATGCGTGTAAATCAGTCATTGGAAATCTCTACTACATCTCTACTTTATAGGGTCATTTACCAATTTATCTTCCAGTAGAGTAACTACTCTATCAAATCTAGCAAAAATCTTCATTTTTAATTCAGTATAGGTTCAGTCAGTTCACATTCCATACTGTTTTGTAAAATAGCTAGTATATCAAGATTAAAACAATGTTAAATTAAATTGACCAACCTGAAACAGTTTCTCATAGGCATCACTTTTTTCCATCTTGTGACCCACTTAGAGCATGAAACATTTTTGAACTGTTAACTAGGTGTGCAAATAACTGACCTGAAGAYCATCTTCTGAGACCACTTGGTTATTCTTGATAGTTTACCAAAAAATGTAGTATTTTCAACCAGCTTAAGTTTTGATTAACCCTGCTGTCGGTTCCCAACAACCACTCATCTCTATTACAGAATTCTTAATTGCTTGCTTGTAAAAGAAACCACATTCAAGCTTTTATCAAAGCATATATTTCACAAATTTTGTCCTCTGCAGATCTTGTCTACCTTCTTTAAGGGTACTCTTCACATATGCAGCTACCCTGCCATACCCTACAGCTTTCATCTTGCAGTTTGCCATCAGCAGTTTGTGAGACAATCACCTTCATCATTCATCTTTGACACTTTAACTTTAGTTCCTCAAAGGGAAATGCTAAGTAAACAGTTCAAATTTTCATACTAGCAGAAAAGTTATGCAATTCTCTTAACTAAATACTGTGTTTACCCACACTTATGCTAATACAGAATTAGAAAAGCAAGCTTTGAATTAATAAGGAAAAAGTGTATTTGAAATCAAAGCAGCTACCATTGAATGGAGCCTTCTTCCTTCTCAATATCTTGCTCACAGCATATGCTATCTAATATTAACTTTTAATATGCATTTTCCCAAGCATCTTTGTTGCTCCTGTTATTGGCCTCCCTGGCAATTACTTGTTAGGCTTTTATTGCCGTTGAGATATCCTGCAGTTTTGAGGGTTTCTTGAGGATTTATTTTCKGTTTGATAATTACAAACTGCAGTGGTAGATAATATTTTTAATGTGTTCAACTGTGCATGCGTAGCGTTGGCTCATGTTTGCAAATGCTAAATATAATTTCTGACTTGGGCCTCTCGCTCGGGGCATTCTAGATATTTTACTGTGTACTCAGAGTGCGTCTGTAGACACTCTGACACACTGAAAAAACTGTTCCTAGCTCTGATATCTCACACTCCTAGGCCAAGATACAGCCCACAGCTTGTACACCTTGGAAATCCGYAGTTTGGCACAGCAATATTTAGCCTGCATAATTTATTCTCCACTTTCCCAAATACCTATGATAAGACTAATGAGCCCATCCCTTCTTGGATATGCCATTTACTCTAATGAAATGAAGGAGATACCAGGGAGAGATTCAGCTCATTATTTGAAAACCTGCTCAAAAATTAAGACTACAATTTAAGCCTCTCACCAACAGTTAAGGTCCAACAGCACATAAGCAGACAACAAGTGCAGGAAAGTGTGCGCAAATGCATTGGAATGGAAGATTTTGTCCCTGAAGACAGCAGCCAGTGATCAGCTACAGCAGCTCCGCTGTAGAGGGGTGAGCATAACAAACCAGTGTATGCAGCCTGTCCATGCCTCAGACATCCCATTCCACCCTGCCCCATTCCTGCCTCGGGCTCCCMGGCCAGGATGGGCTGCAGAGCCCCGCTCCATCCCCGGCTGGAGACACAAAGGTCTTCGGTGCCGGCACTCCATTCCCATCCCCTCTCCTCCCGCACTAGTGACAGGCAGCATGTCTCGTCTATATCTTTCATTTCTGGATATCACAGCTYGGAATACGACCCTGCATTGTCTATATATGATGCAGTTTATGGGAGGGGGGTCTATAACAACTTTTCCCCTCTGGCCGAGGGCAGCTGTGTATTTAACGGAGGAGAAGGTGTGTTTGTGTGGGGATTATGGGGGGAGAATATGTGTGCCCCAACACATGGCAGAGGAAAGGAGTCGGCACTTCTTCCTCTTCTTCCCCTTTTTCCCTTCTGCTGCCTCACCAAGGTCACCCTCCTCTTCTAGGGACTAATCAGGCTGAAAGCAATGATTTACAGTATTGTCTTTGACCTAAGGAAATTACAGTCATTGGAAAGAAAAGATTCACAAGCTGAGGTAATCAAACATTTTACAAGAGTCAACACACGAATAATGAAAAGGCAAGGAACATAATTAATGTCTGTCAACGTAGTTTTGTGTCAAGAAACCTCAAATTCATTCTTCGATCTGATTACAAGCTCAGTTGATAAATGTTGCTGTGTGATCTTCTGCAAGATGTTTGACTTAGCACAYCATATTCTGATTTAAAAATTAGCACCGTGCAGTATGAATAATGCAGTGTTAAATAGATTCAAACTGGCTAGCTTATGTTCTCWAGAAGAGCAGTGATTTACCAGGTATCATATTAATAATAATTCTGTGATTCCAGAGAGAAACTCCAATCTTTAATACTAGTTATCTGGAAGTAAATAYGTCAAGGAAAATTTAAATCATTGCTGATAAAACCTGAACAAGGGTTGAATTAAGAATTGTACAACAGAGAGACATAAAATGACCTGGTGATCAAGACACCTGCATAAATATATATTATAATACAATCACTTGAAAAGTCATTCATTTCAGACTGAGAATGCTGGCTCTATATACAAGAGTGTGCTGGAAGGCTGGTCCAGAAAGGATTTATGGCTCATAGTACACAAGGATGTCAGCAGGAGCTCCCTGTGTAATATATGCCTATATATCTATATAGGGTATTTCTCTGTTCACCATGGACATGATGGATACTGGAATCCACTTTTACTGTCTGTGTTGTAAAACGGCTATAAAAAAAAATCTCATAGTGAGATATTTAAGATCTTACTTTCTTTAGCTCATCATAAGATAACTAAAAGCTGATCACAGTTATGAATGAATTTGCACAGAGAATTTTTTTTTTTTTTTTGCATGGAGAAAATTAGAGAAAATAAAAGTACTTTAAGCTATCAGAGAAAGGAGAGTTGATGGCTGGAAATGGAAGCCAGAAAAGTTAAAAGCAATAAGGGAAGCAAAGAGGGCAATTAAACAAATCTCTAAGCAATGTGTTAAGATTATGGATTCTTAATAATTTTAAATTAAATCTAGGCACCTCTCCCATTGACATATATTACAGACAAGCTCCACATACTCCCTGAGGAATTTCAGTTTCCTCTTATGGACATCTGAGTGACATACACACTTGTGTGACACACAGACAAATTGATTGTTTGAACCTGTCATTTCTTCTGCCCTAAATTCTATTAATCACTAAAATATGGGGTTTGTGCACAGGGATTGTTTTTGATGCATTTTCAATGGCAGCCTGAAATCTCCTGCTGCCCTTTTCAAGAGCAAAATATATATATTTGTCAACAAAACAAAACAAAGCAAAACAAATAAACAAACAGAGAACACTGATGGTGGATATGAAAGGTAGATGGTAGATATGACTCCTCAGTGTGGACCTTCCCTCAAACCCTATGTTTCCTGCCACTTGGCAAGTCCAGAAGCCAGAACAGACCATAAAATAATGTGCAGGGTACCGCTCTTTACCAAATACTTCCCACAGAACTAGTGCTGGGCTGCTCTACACTAACTATATGTTTGCTTAACCCAATATGCTTTTCAGTTATAAACGTCCGAGAATCCAGAGATTCAGGAACAAAACACACTTGAAGGCTAGACGCAGACAGGAAAGTCATCTTTCTAATCTAATAAAATGTCTGTACACACAGACATGCATGTTCTGACCACGCATCGTACATTATTCATATAAATGCCTAGGAATTCACAACAGGGCCATTCCAACACTTGCAGAGACAGCCCAGTGAATTGGAAGTAAGAAAAAATATTCCTTATAGGAATACAGTTCATTGTAATTGAATCTTACACGTATAGTCATCAGAAATATAATCACGTAAATTAATGCAATTGAGAGCACGGGCAGGCAAACAGCTAATGAGTTTAACCTCTGGCAAAYGCAAGGGAAGAGCTTAGCAGCCAGGCTGTATTTCACAAGGCGGGGTTGCTTTGTGCTTTTCCTTGATTTCATTGAACATTGTTTGGTTTTGTACTGTGCCTGTTGTGCAAAAGGCATAAATAAAATGCTTTAAATAAAAGAGAAGGAAGAAACTAGTTATGTGCTTCCAATGGGAATGACTGAAAGTAAGGCACAGAAAAGACTGTAAAAAGAGATTGGAGAAAGAAGAGTGATTTGTCCCTCCAGTGAAATTCTTAACAAATGTGGCTCCCCAATGTGATATCAAACTAGAAACCAAAAGAGAAATACAAAATGTACAGGGGAAATGAGATGCCCTCTTCTTGGAGCTCACTGAATGGATTGCATTGCCACAGCCGAACTACAGCAGTAGAAATAATGAAGGGTAAATTCTTAACAAAATAGTCATCTCTTTTTTTTTTAGCCAAACTTCTGCACTATCTTTCCTCTGAAATCTCTTTAGCTGCCCTTGACACATCTAAATTTTGAGGGAGAACTCTAGAGAAGATAATTTACTTTGCTGACCATGAGGAATGATCTCTGCTCTGCTACAACGGGAGAGATGATTCAGAGGAATTCATGCAGGGATAGAGCTAGCTTTGCCCAAGATAAGAGCCATTTTTGGCTCTAGACAATTAAAGGTAGGAAATAACTCAGAAATTTGGGATAGAGTAGATCATCCTTTTCTGATTTATCCTTTCTTCTCTTTCTTTTTTTTTTTTTTTAGATACGATCAACTAAAGAGCAGCGTTGGGGAGGGCCTCTCCTGTCTAGAAATCATTCCTTGGAGGAGGAATTTGAAAGAGCAAAGGCAGCTGTGGAGGTATTGCTTTGTTTGTCTGCTTTTTTTCATTTTCAACTACCGTTCAATGCATTTCATATTCATCTTGCAGTACAAGCATAAGAGAAACCAGATCTAGATTATTCAAAGCAGAGAAAAAGATACATATCAAATAGTTATTCATTTTAAACAGTAGCTTTCTCTTAACAAAAAATAGAACCTCAGCTATAAATAGAGATGATCCAGAACCAATTCAATAAGCTAGATTTTGTCTTGCTATAGTGGGTGAAGAGAAATTCTCCATAAAATTAAATACATCCAAACTCAGTATATGAAACAATTTCCCAGTGATTGAATGTGCACAGTCAGTTGTTTCAGCTCAGGAGAAGCAGGACTGAAATCTGAATTCAGACAGAAGCTAAGTCTTTCCATCCACACTGAAACTGGAACTCAGAATCATTTACAAACAGAATACTTGCTGCAATGGCTGAGYATATGCAGCTATAGCAGGAACCATGCATCAATGCATTTTTATAAATAATGGTATGAAGTTTAGCACAGAAGGATTCTCTTTCCCAAGTAAATAGATTTAATTCAAAAAGGTGAGTGTATTTTTCTAGTTTTCCTATTGCAAATCTCTTTTTCCCTATCTTGTACTTTTCTAGCACAGAAAAGCCTGTTAATGGTCCTATACCTCCACTAGCAATCGAAATCCTGAATGTATCTAGAAACAAGGTAGCTTACAGGTTTTTTGACAGAAGTCAATAAAGATACAACCAATGATTCTGAGCACGCCACCATTTGGGGGTTTCGTCAGTAACCCTTCAAATCCCCATCCCCATAAACAGCCAAGACAGCTGCATCCCACTGAGGATGAAGTCCACGCTGAAGTACACAACAACATTTTTGGAGAACATTGTTTTTTCTGGTCAAATAGATTGTTTATAAACAGTGCTGGTGAGGCACAATAGGTTTAATGCTGCACATCACAGACATTTGCCACTGGCAGGAAAGGAGAGACTTGTTTTCAGGTGGCTGCTGTTTAAAATTCTCGGGATGCTCCTCATCCACTGCAGACTGATCCTTCAGGTAGGACACGCTGTGCTGTAATCCGTGATTCAGGCTCAGGGAGTTTGGCTTGAACATTGTCTGCATTATGGTTATTAGTTAAGCAAGTGGTGTCAGTACTCCTGCAATGGGCAGGAACTACAAGTAATGCAAAGTTCCTAGACATTCATGAGAAGGAAAAATATACTAAAGCTAATAAGAGATCACAAGACTTTATTCAATTTCTTTACCAAGTAAGGAGAGGAATATATTGTAAAACAAGCCTGCACATTAAAAAGGTCACTGGGAGGCAACAAAGACAGATTATTAAAATACTTTAATGYAGCCTGGAAAACAGCTATTAAAAAGAATCTAATTAAATGTTTCCCTTACTGTGTAGCTGGCAGTCTAAGTAATTCCTTCTGCTTAAAATAGAATCTGGTACCAGGTAGTTAAAATGTAAAGGAAAGGATGCTTCAAGACCTTGTAGAGCAGTCATTTTCATTTGCATATGAAAAGAACTGAATTTTCCTCCTAGCCAAAATGAAGTGGTTAGAAAGCTAGAGTGATTGAAATAAATTGCAGCCCATCTCAGAAAGATTAGTGCTTTCTTAAGAAGAGCACAGATACAGTTCAGAAATTCATCTTTTAGTCTTTGGATGTTTCTGTAATATTTTTCAATTGAGAAAGCTCCAAGTGGCAATATTAGCCAGAAAACTGATCAGGAAAAGGAAGCAAATCTCAAGTTCTTTGTGGCCCATTTTGAAAGGAATTAATTAACAATTCAGTAAATTAAGATGCCAAACTATTTTCCATCCAATATTCACTTTAGAGCTTTGGGAATGGTCTTAAGATGTCAAACCCTGAGATTAATGAAGATGCATGAGGTAATTTTTTCTTAAGAAGGTTTAAAGATATTTATGCCATTGGGGAATCTTTAAAGAATAAAGAGATAAGTAAAATAGCTTCATTACTAGAGAAAGTCCAGATTCATTTGCAGTGGCCAGGTTCTCACAGACTTGGCTTTTTTTTCCTGTCATGATAGAAACTAAATTTTATTACTGCATTGTCCAGTTGCTCTATGTGTGAGAAAAGCACAAATAGCATAAAATCTTCATTTCCCAAGTACCAAATATGTCTTAAAAATAATCTTTATAATATTAGGCTGCGTTTTTTCTACAATTGTGTCTACAACTGTTATTTTTGAATTTTCAAAATTTGTCATGACAGGGAATCAGTTCCACAAAAACCTGATCTATATTCTGTTAAAATGATTGCTTTATCTTCCAGTATCCAATTGCTAAGAGTTAGAAGAAATAAAAATGATAGACAGTGCAAAAATTCTAAATGAAAAATGTCTTAGATCTGGGCAAAAAGTAACCTTGATATTTTCTTATATCACATTTCTATGCTGTAGAAATTTGTTCATATGTGCCACAATGTGTCGCAGGTTTGCATAAAAGAAACTTCAAAATTTCTATCTCTATCTTATATACAATGCAATATCACATGAGCTCTCTGCAGTTTAATGTGCTGTAATGAAGGATCAAAATATATAACAGCTAAATTATGTGACAATAGTGACAGAAAAATAGGGAAACACAGTCCAGAATCATCAGCTTTCTGGTTTACGTGAATACCTGTTAAACTCCTTTATACGTTTTTACACGATCCAGTCTCACTATTTCTACCTGCTTGTTGGATCCTCTCAGGATTGCCTAAATCTGAGCAATACAGACCTAAGAGTTTGAGTCACTTAGATGCATCTTATCTAGAATCAGAGTGGGGATCTTTGCCTTGATATCAATTTGTTATATAAGTTATATTGAAAATGAATACTTCCGATTCCGTTTTGAGAAATTATCAGGTAGGGAAACTCGACGTAGCTAGCACACAAATATAATCCCTTTTGTGTCCAAAGAGTACTCCATACAGTACATACTTTGGAGTACATACTCCAAAGGATATGTTGATGCAGTAATTCACAGAAAAAAAATACAATAATCACAGAACCTTTTTTTTCTATGCACTCATCAAGAAGGAACATTGCAAATTACTTTCTGGCACTATAGGACTGAYAAAATTCTAACCTAAAAATGATGGAAACCAGGGGTAGGTTTAGAAATTGTCCATYAATATTGAGAAAGTGCCCTCTCCATTGCATCTTAGGAAATAAACAGGCTGTGAATATTTTGCCTGCCTTTTGTTTAATTGTTCCAGCATATTTTTCAGTGCTAATCAGAGCAAAAATAGCCCATTCAACAATATGCAGAATATTACGCATGTAAGGAGTCAGATGGTAAAAAACATTTTTCCAGGTTGTCATTCCATTTAAATGCTGCAGATGATCTGAGAATGTGTTAAGTGTGTTCAACTGCTCTGAAACCTTTTGGTATGTCCAAAGAAACTCACCACCATTCAGAGAGCTGAAATATTGAAATGAGGTAATTGGCACAAGTCACATAGCAAAAAGAGTCAGAATTACATCTAGGAATCTTGATCCAGAACCGGATTTTCGGAACTACTCAAAATTAATTTAACCCACTTGCTATTGGAGAAAACCACAAAACTGTCATCAAAGTCAGTTGAAAAAGACTTAGCTCTTTAACAAGAATATGCCTTTATGGTCCTCTTCTCCATGAGTTATTAACACTGTTAACTGGTATGGAAATATTACAGCATTTTATCAGGTGCCGTAACTGAGCATGATCCAGCTGTTGGATGCAGCTTTGCCTAATCGATTTCAGGAACCCGTATCCGGGCACAGCATAAGCTGGGAATTCACCCTATCAGGTGCCAGGACCCCATCTGCCACATGCATTTAGGAAGCTGCTCCTGGAGCAGGAGACCTACACTGGCTGCAGTCCCCCTGTGCATACTGGAAGAGTCTCTCCTGATCAGAAACCACAGACCTTCACAGCAAACTCTGCCCTGCCAGGGAACAGGACACGCACAGCACCTTCTAGATCCTGTACATGTGATCCTGTGATCACACAGGATTTTCCATGTCACACCTACAGAAAACGGAGGCAGGAAAACAATCCTATTTGTGTCAGAATCACAGATACATTCATTTCACTAGTAGTTCTATGATTTACTCCATTTACAAATGCATTTTAAAGCAATTCTAAGTAGTTTTATTAATCTGTGGGAAAGGAAAATTTCCCTTCCTTTACCTCATCCTGAATCTCAAAATTACTCCTAGTAAAAACACAGTCAAATAAACTTTTTCCAACATAGTGAAGATTTTTGCTGAATACAAAATAATACATGAAGACATTTGTTGGACTGTGTAGTTTAAGGGATTCAAATGTCTCTACTCATGACTGATAAGACTGAAAGGGAGCAAYCTGAATCACAATCTTGGTCTTTTCAATTTCCAAGTTTCACCACAATMTCAGAACTATTTAACAGGTTGCATTTCTTTCAAACTTGGAATGAAAACAAGTTTTGAAACCTCAGTAGCTGTTGTGCAGCAGAGTTGTTCTCTTCTGCTCACTTCTATTCACAGTATTATGAAAAGAGGAGTACAAGCTCCTCTCCCGCAGTGAGTCACAGCAGTTTCTGAGTCACAGAGGAACAGAGCAGGTACCTTCACACACCCAGTAACTGCATAATGCAGAGAAGTCCAAGTGTCCTAGAAGGAAGTGCTGGGTATCAGCAGGATGATATAGTAAGAGCACAGGAGAAATGCTTGTTAGATTCCTGAAGAGGGGACGCACGTTGCTATCTTTAAACAGATTTATAACAATTGCCCCTAATATTCATGAATGAAAGCCCTCCTAGCCCTTTACATGAAGTCTCAAATAGTTTCCCTGTTGACCTGAAGGTCTTYTCCAACCTTCCTTCCTCTCCCTGAGTGCCTAGCGAGGAGGGTTGTGGCAAGCCAGGCAACAGCAGTAAAGTTCTGTTCTTAAAATGATGCTGGGCAGTAATAGCATGGAGGGGATCAGTCTTGCAGTGAAGATTCAGACAAAACTTTCTGGACCATTTTCCAATATCTTTAAATCATTTTGATTAGTCTCTCTCTCTCTTTCTCTCTCTCTCTCTCTCTCCCTCTCTCTTTCTCCAATAGTTCTGTCTAAACCGCATTTATTTCTGCTACTGTCTTTGCCATAAGTGCGCTGAGAGCCTTCATCCCTGGTACAGACCATGCTGCTTTAGGACTTGCCTGTGCTTATGGCCAAGACATGGAGGCTGAAAAAGAGCAGCTTAACTTGCATTGCCCTGTCTTTTTGTCGGCTTGTTTCTGTGTCTTGTCATCATTTTCTGGCACACACTGTGGTTCCCTCATTCTGGGTGATACACACTGTAAAATCTCTTCTTATTTCATTATTTCTGTCTTTTCTGTATATATTTTTCCCTTTTTGTCCTTGAGCTCATTGCTATCATTACTGTACCATTTATGAGCTCTACAGTTTCCTYTCAACACTGTACAGTATACGAAGCAATGTTAGGATTTCTCCATTCTGTCAAAAGGCCATCAATGTTTTGACATTTCTCTTTTACGTAGCTGAAAACAATACTGAGTCTATCAAAGTGGGATACTTGTTCTCTTTTAAACTGTTTTATCTGTTGTTATTCCTTAGCATGTATGCTTAGCTGATTTTTCTTTTTTGGACGGGAACTAGCTACATTCATTTTCTTCAAATTTTAGGTAACAATTTACTGCTAGAGTGAAAGAGATGTAGTGTAAGCTGCTGTAAATCCTGCTTCGCATAGAGCATGTGCTCTCTCTGAGATAAAGGGCTTTATATTGCAGAAATACATAACAATATAAGTGACAAAATTTAGCTATATGGAATACCAAATTTGCGCTGCAGGATTTCAGACTTTGCTAGAATCAGACCACCAGTAAAAACAAAGTAAAAGCTTAGTAGGTTTTTAAAGTTTCATTGTTAATTTTCTTTCTCTTTTCTCTATTTCTTCTAGTCAGACACAGAATTTTGGGATAAGATGCAAGCAGAGTGGGAAGAAATGGCTCGCAGGAATTGGATTTCAGAGAACCAGGAAACACCAGGACAAGTCACCATCTCAACCATTGAGAAGGTAACAGAGCTTTTTAATCCAGCACATCCTTACCTTAGTTTGAAGAGCTTCTCAGCTATTCAAGGACACCCAGGAAAGTCTTCCCAGACACGGCAGCTAACTTTTACCCACGGGTTCAGTCTCCTTAACAATGCACGTGGGAATGGCAAATTTAAAAGGATTTACCACAGTGTGGATGCTTTTAGACTCACATTGTGCCTGACTAAATTTGGCCTAAGGATGACTAAGCAAACTGCTAGATCCTGGCACATTTGAAGACAGACACTTAAGTAAGAGGATCAAATATTAAATAATCTACTCAGGAAAGTTTGAACACAGCCAAAGAGAAAAATGAGATTCTTTCTCCTTCATTCTATTATACATTTTAATTTGACTTATATAATGTAGCTGCTATTAATGTAAACCCTTCACTCTGCAGTACCAGAAAGGAAGCTTTGCTGTCCTAATAGGTATTTTGACCTGGGAGCCATTATTAGGTTAACATTTGTATTGATTTCTATTCCCCCAAAACACAGTGTCTGAAAGCAGATCCTTCTCAGACATTTCTGACTAGGCCTCTTTCTCCCGCGCAAAATGGAGCATTAGCTCACAACTAGGTAAAAGTTAAATAATCCTAAAAGAAGTTCTGGGGCTTGCAAAAGGCTTCTATATTTTGGAAATAAAAATTGCAAGTTATTGACTGAACAGGCATTAGGTTACAAGCCCCATAGGTGATCCCTTCATGACCATTTTTTTCTACAAATTCAGCCTACGGGGCTCATGCAGTCAGTGTGAGTTGTTGCCATTAGCTTTGATCGGAGCAGGAGAGCCTGACACATGGGCATCAACAAGTGTATCTTCAGATCTAAGTTAAAGAAACCAGTAATATAAATGTCCAGTGATGCTCCAGGACATGAATTACTAGGAWAAATAATAATTTAAATTTCACAGGCTAGTTCATACTTTCTACATACAATGGAWCTTTATAGCCAGGGAGTCATTCCGTTGTACAGAGATGTCATTCCTTGCTGGAGCGCTTCCTCATGGGTCTGCTACCTCTCTTCTCCAGGGCTATTATTTTCATACCGAAAACCCTTTCAAAGACTGGCCGGGGGCTTTTGAGGAAGGACTGAAGAAAATGAAAGAGGGCGACTTGCCAGTCACGATCTTGTACCTGGAGGCTGCGATTCTGCAGGAGCCCAACGACGCAGAGGTATCGGCTCCCGAGCCCTCCCCCGGGCGCGCGGACACCAGAGCTCCCGGCCCAGCCCCGCGGTAGCCCCRTGGGAACAGACCCAGTGGTGGGTTTGGAATAGCACACGCCCTGAAAGAAATTAAGGGGAGCTCTTAATACGATGAGACTCTGCTTTTGAAACTGTAAAATTCCCAATTTGTCATTTAAAAAGCTTTCAAAATTGACAATATTTCAAACTTTCCACTTTTTTCCCCTGGTGTTTTCAAACTATTAAACACTAGCTGAAAAGGTGAATATCTTTGATGATGTCAACAAGGATGTTGACTCATTTTTAAAGTTGCACCAATTTCCAATACTGCTATTTTCAGGGGCTATATATTTAAAGTCTGCTSTCTTTGAAACTTTAAATATATTTCCAGTATGTGTAGCTAGATTTCCTCGAGCCTATTGCTACACTAAAATAAGCAGCAGCATTTTGAAAAGCAGATCAAACTCTCAGACCCTATAGCATCCCTTAGACCTGTACAACAAAACAGTTTTTCATCATTTTCTGCAAAAGTCTAGCRACAGCAGAATGCATTTTAAATGTACAGCACTGCTTTTGAGAAACCAGTGAGTGTCCTTACACCGCCAGGATGCCTTTGCATCCACTGCCTACAAATGGGGAGAGGCCCCAGGATACTCAAAACTGCATTAATTTGTACTTTTGGTGTGCTCACAGTAGAAAAATCTCTATTTAGCCAATACTGACACACTTGCTGTTTTATTCACCCCGCTATTTAACAGTGATATTAGTCAGTAATTCTGCTTGCACTTTGGTACAAAAATGACTATTTGTTTGCTGGTTATTTTTGCAGGCCTGGCAGTTCCTGGGCATAACGCAAGCAGAGAATGAAAATGAGCAGGCAGCCATTGTCGCCCTCCAAAGGTAGATGGAGTTAATTGCTAAATAACGGSTCTGATCAGTAATTAGGTGACGGAAGCCTATGTATATTTACCCTCACACATGCCTTGTAACTTCAAGCATTTACCTAACTAAGGAAAGCATTGACACACGTAGAGAAATCTTCATAGCGCATTTGGAAGCACGAGCTGGGATTAATGTTTCCATTTACGGGATAATTGAAGTATTTAATCTAAAACTTAATTAGATGCACAAAAGAAAAGTTACATGGCCTGGCAAACACGAATAGGCATAATGCAAATAAAGTGYCTTTTTAATATTCCAGCCACTCAGCATATTTCCCATAGTCCGTCCTTTAATGAAGAGGTTTCTTAATTGGAATGAGCTCCTTCCAGCTGCTGAATATTATATTGAGAATATTTTAGATTGATAAAGATGTAGAGAACATGGCAGGCTTGCATGTAAAACATCAGTTCCAAAATATCTGTATTATTATTACCTTACTGTTGTGGGTGTTCATGCTTCCACTTGAACAAAGTGTCCTCTCCAAATTTAATTGCCAATTTAATCTCCAAATTTAATTTAGTAATTTAACCATCAAGTCATTTTGCCTAAGGACACTTCAATTACCTTCACTCGTTTATATGTAACTTATTAGGGTACCTAGATATAATTCCAAGGGATCGTCTGATACAGGCCTTGCTCATCCCCACCGTTCTAAAACGAGCAACAGTAACATGGACAAATTAGGCTGGATTCTGTTCTTGGTTAATGGTGTGTAGCTGGATAAAGGCTACGGGCATTGACTGGCTCTGGCTCTATTGAAGTGTAATTTAGAATCCATCATGACGGAGAAGATCAAAAAGAGGGGAAGAGATTTTGTCTTCAAAACACTTTTTTGTTTAGTTGAAAGTTTTTAATTAAATTCCTCAACTTGAGTTTACACAAGGCACCTCTGTGTACTGACTGGGCAGACACTATAGAAATGAATCTGCTCATATTTACTATGAAAAATAACCTACACAACCAACAGGAAGAGAAGAAAGCCTGTGTGCAGGTTTATGTACGTGTGTGTTTCCACACACGTGTGTGTGTGTGCGCAAGGGCATGTGTGTMGTGCATTTACAATGTAAAAATAAGACTAAGTCTCTTCTTTAAAAGCATGACTGAGTACATCTTACCTGCATGAGTGACTTCTAAAATTATTTGAGTTGAGTTTGGGAGAAAATAGGAAAGAAAAAAAAAAAAAAAAGCTCAAAGTATTTTTATTTTCTGTCTAGGTGCTTGGAGTTACAGCCAAACAACCTAAAAGCTCTGATGGCCCTGGCTGTGAGTTATACTAACACCGGCCATCAACAAGAGGCCTATCAAGCTCTACGAAATTGGATAAAGCAAAACCCCAAATACAAGTATATAGTGAAAAGCAAAAAAGGGTCCCCAGCACTTACCAGGAGAATGTCTAAGACATCAGATGAAAGGTAAGAGGAGCGTAAACCCTAATGGTGGAAACTTTAATGGCAACTTTTTGTCCTGTGCCCTTATGCCACGGAGGTCCTGCCTGCTTCCTTTGGTATAAACTCCAACTCCAGACMCAGTCTGTAGCCAATACGTTATCTCGCCTGGATTCATAGTTGCGCTTTGACTTTACCATATAAGTAAATTCTGATACTCTGCAAATGAATTTACAACAGCAGTTGAAAGCAAATCTGCATTACACTGATAGCGAAGAAACTTATTTTAAATTTTAAGAGTGCATCACTGCTGATACGTTCAGTGCAAGGATTTTAAATTGAGGCTATGCATCCAATATTGAAACGTTTGCAAAGAAGGGCAAGATGCAGCTTGATGTTATTTTTCACCCTCTTCTAGCTCGTTACTTGAAGAAGTAAAGGATTTGTACCTGGAGGCAGCTCACCAGAACGGCGATATGATAGACCCTGACTTGCAGACAGGCCTTGGAGTTCTTTTCCACCTGAATGGAGAATTCAGCAGAGCAATAGATGCATTTAGTGCTGCTTTAACTGTTCGGCCAGAGGTAATTTTCTGCTTTTATGTTCTTAAGAGTTTAGCTTTCCAAGCTCTTTCTTTCCCCTCTCTCCTGAACAGGCCAATATTAATGAGAGACCATTTCAGCCATTAAAATGTTAATATCTGAAACAGAAATGTTAATTACAAACTGTGCCATTTATAACAGATTTATGTGTGTCCAGTTTTAGTTGTATACTGATTAATGGTGCTCATTACATGGCTCCGTCTGTAACCACGAATCAGAACTTCACGCTCCATGTCAATTAGCAGAAAACACTATTATGTCCCTGCTTGACACCTGCAGTAGGAAACCTGCATTTTCTCACCAGGACTACACACTATGGAACCGTCTTGGAGCAACTTTGGCCAACGGCGATCGAAGCGAGGAAGCTGTTGAGGCCTATACACGTGCTTTAGAAATACAACCCGGCTTCATTAGGTCCAGATACAATCTAGGAATAAGCTGCATCAACCTAGGAGCATACAGGTAAGTTACACAAATGTAAAAACAGAAGTGTCAGGGACCATATAAACATTTACCAGGTGAAAGCTCATGTTCTAGCTAGAGTTATCTATGAGGCTACATTCTGACTTTTTGTCTCAACTATTGCAAACATTTCGAACGGTGTTTTCCAAAACATTGATGCTTTTCTTGGATCCACGCATTCTGTTAACAGAACTATAGCATTTCAATTAAAACCAGATGCATTGAGGAAGCTACATAAGCAGGGTATTTTTAGCTCTAATTGTATGTACTGTTATTATAAATCAGTGGGATTATTCCCACACTTAAAGTTAGTCCTGTGTTTAAGAGCTTTTCCAAAAGGAAGAATTCAAGTGTTGGTCCCTAGGAGAGAAACGTCAGTTAAATTGCTTCAAGTATCTAATTCTGTGAAAGACACTTTTGAAAACTCCTTCAGGAATCCAGGGTGATATTCCAGGCCTCCATAAGGGTCCCAACTGTCAGCTTAAGAGAGTTAAGATGAAGTGGAACKATACAACAGCTTCCCCAGACGTAGGGTTAGACTAGAGCTCTGCACTACTCCAAGCTCTGTTTCTAGTAAACAATAAGCAATACGGTTATCCGTTCATTTAAGTCAAATCAAGCAAGAATAACATAAACACTGTAATGAACTGTCTTGTAAAACAATGTATATGATTTTAGCATGGTATTTCAGAAAGCTTTACATTAGTCTTTAAGCATAGACTAAGCATAGACTAAGCATATTATCTTGCACGTTTCTTTTTTCTTCTTCCCTGCAGAGAGGCTGTCAGCAATTTTCTCACTGCTCTCAGTTTGCAAAGAAAGAGCAGGAACCAACAGCAGGTTCCCCATCCGGCTCTGTCAGGCAATATTTGGGCAGCGCTCCGAATTGCCCTGTCTATGATGGACCAGCCAGAACTCTTCCAAGCTGCCAATGTGGGCGACCTAGACATTCTGTTAAGAGCTTTTAACCTAGAGCCGTAAGAAAAAATATCCACAAGGCAATTAAGCTGCATTAAGAACTAGAGAACTCTTCTATGACTTACATCAAAATGACCGTGTTTTCCAAAAGATCATGGCTGAGGATCAGTAGGGGAACTCTCCTGGACATGACTCCAAAAGTTCAAAAGCACAAAAAAAAAAAAAAAGAAAAAAAAGAATATAAGTTCTAAATCAATGATTAAAATGGACTGCAGCCCTGAACTAGACAAAGCAGTCATTTCTGAGGAATGACTTCATCCCATGCAACCTATATCTCGAAGCTRTACAGAGAAAACTAGAATAGGAACCAACCCAGGTAATCCTTATTGCACATTAGAACGGTGAGCAGCGCATCCAAGGAATCTGCTGAGCAGCTCATTGCATGATGCTGACGCCGCTTTTCCCTACAACAGGAATTCCCTATCCTTTGGTTTCTTTGTTCAGCAGTTTTCTCRAGGTCCATCATTAAGTAAGCTCTGATACAGATGCATGTAAGCTGGATGTATTTTGTTTTGACTGTGTTTATAACAAGAGCTTTGCTTCTGAGGCTTCCCTGGTTGAACCTGGGCCTAATTCTGCAGGCTCACAGAGTTGCAAACCTCATGGGATGTAACAAGAACATTGTACAAGAGGGCTCATGGGATTAGGCCGTTGACTTTCCAAAAGGACATGTTACAAGTGGAAGCAGTAATTTGCACTAGAATTGTTGTTTAAACCAGCTATCCCTGATCATGGAATGAGGAAATTGTCTACCAAGGCGCTTGCAGCAGGATCTGCACCAGTCTATGTACTTATGCACTTTAATCTTTCTTTTTGTAAATCAATGCTATGCTTTTATTTCAATTAGTAWCAACAAAACATACAAGATAGCCTTGTCAGCTTAGAGGACCAAATATTATTTCCTGTAATGTGATAAGGTTTTCAATGTCTAAAAAAATGCAAACACAAATAATACCTACCAGAGAGACTATTTAATTACACATCTTTCAGGTATCACACACATACGTGCTGTATGTGGATTATGTCATTTGGAAGATAATAAGCCTGCAGATTTCTATTACAAATAAAGTAAAATTTCATAAGAATTAATGCCAGCAGACCATGCTCAAGGGAAAATTTTCCCTGAAAAAAAATAKTCTATCTAGGGATTGTAGGGTTGGGACTAAAATTTGTTCCTTTTTGCTCTTATGACAAGCAAAATTTTCAGTGACCTCCATGACAGCAAGTCAAATCCTTAGATAATATATATATATTTTTAAAAAATGGATTTTAGCTGTCTTGAATGAAAAGGAAACAGTATTTGGGTGGGAGATTGAGGGTGGTGAATGCACTGCTGAAGGATGAATGAATCCTTCTGGGTATCACGCAAACGTGTTTAGTTCAAGGTGAACATGTCAACCAAAGAAAGGAATAGAAAGTTCTCAGGAGCTAATTTTAAGTTGCTGATATTTCAATAAGTTGCTGATATCATTCCAAAATAGGAAAAGAAGTAGTGGGGGAAACAGCATATTTCCCATAAGTAGCATACAGGAAAAAAATCAGCCAGATTGGCTGTATTAAAAAAAAAAAAATCCCAATGCACAGATCAGAGAGCCAGGCTCTGCAGGAATTCGGCAGCTTCACCAGCGCAGGTTTCTTGCAGCTGTGTGTTATTCTGAGCAACCACTTAAAGGAAACGGCCCTGTAAGACAGTCTAATCACAGCGTCTAATCACCAAGTGTAACTTGTTAAATAAAAATAATCAATTCTCATTAAAATAAAAGGCCTACCCATCACTCCTTTCCAAAGGACCGAGGGGCTGAAGCAGCTCCAAGGATTTTTCAAAAGTGCTTTATTAATTCACTGCCGATATACAGCCCTCCTTATCTATCAAGCAGGCACTGGATTCCTGCAGTTTTCCTCTAAAGGCTGTYTATCAGGGACTGGGATTGGGAATGCCATTTCAGCGGCAGCAGCCTCGCTGTCAGGGAGCTGCTGACAACGGTTTGCTCTTCTGCTGTGACAGCGATGTGTGATGACAGCCCTTTATTGATAAGGCAGAGCAGAAGGTGCAGCGCAATTGAATCTGGAAGGCGATAAGAGAGAAGGGAGGCAGCTCTGAGACGAGGCTGCAGAGCAAGGGCACACGCGCTTAGATTTTGCTTGATGCCCTGCCATGACAAATGCTCTTCTAGAATATCCTCTGTGCCATGGGGAAGGATAATTAGTGTTTATACAGAGGATTTATATGGCCGAGGGCTTTATTTGTGTGCCTCTCAACTCAGCAAACCTCACTGCTTGGCTCAGCAGAGTGACCATGAACACACACAATACTTTTGTTCACTAAACCTTTTTTTCTCCTGGATGTGCATCAGTAATACAGCAACTTCATTAGATAGCACTCGGACCGTGCATTTAAATCTAACACAGCTCCTGACCCTCCAAAAAGAAGAGGCAAAGCGGGTAGCTCAGTTTATCCTGGGATGCTCTGTTCAGAACCACATCAGCTGACACGCGTGTCCCAACCCCATCGGTGCCAGGAGAACTGCCTGCACAAACCTAGAGGAGAGGGGCATCCTCTGCCTCCCGGGGTGCTCCAACCCACCGCACGCAGGGCAGAGCTGCCCTGCAGCGCCAGCCAATGCAAAGCAGGATGAGAGGCTGCTTTGGACTTGCTCCGTCGTGGTGTTGCTTACAGACCGGGTGGCAAGCACCTAGCTTTGTCTGCAAGAGCAAGAGGAAACGCATGGGGAGGCTGTAGCCTGTTAGCACCCTGGAGAGGAAAAGCAGCTACTCGTGCTTCTAACCAGGCACGAGGCAGGGTAAATAGGAAGGCTGCTGAACTGCAGATCAAGCTGTGAGAGAGATAGGAAACCTGGGACCTCTTCTCAGTGCTCCCTGTGAGCTTGACCAAGCAACATTCCCCCTGGATCCTGGCGCGCAGGGAAGCCAGGAGGGGAAACCACAGCTGCACATGTGATGCTCCTGGATGAGCAGAGCAACTCTGTTAGGGCACAGACCGTGTGTGTGGGCAAGGCTGCTGCTTCAGAGAAGGTAACACACAACTGASACTGCTCAGGTGTGAGGAAGGAAGCAGATGTACACAGAGATTAGCTATTTCAGCAAAGAAGAGGGCCTAGGACACGTCAGGACTAGGAATGTATGATAAATGTGGGATAGCAAATGGAAGAGCCGCAGGGGTTTGTCACCACCTCCCCTTCCTGTCACTCCCCGCTTTCTCTAGAAGTGATTTATGACTTCCAGGTAATTGATTCCAGCTTGCTGAGTCTTTCTTCTATTTTATACATTTAATGCGGTTAAAAATGCTTTCCTAACCTTCTCCTTTGCAAAGCCGTATGAATATTTACAACCTGCAAGCCTGGTGCATCAAGCTGCTGACCACTGCAGCGCTGCAGTTCACGGGAGCRCTCGGATCGGGTGCCTGCCCCCAGGTCCTGGGCCAGGGCTCCCCTCCCACCGCGCTGCTCCTGCCCAACAGCCTCTAGATAGGGGAGAAGACTTTGCAGTGAAAGCAATGGGCAAAGCCCATTTCTTGCTGATCTCTCTAAACTGAAGTGACTTAAATCCTTGTCAAAAGAAACTGGTTTATGTTTAAAATATCAATTTGATTTTTAGGTCAATGCATACATATATCCTTATCTAGTGGCATTTTCTTAATATCTGCTAAATCACAGCGTTTGTAAAAACATTGAGGAAGAGGTTGAAATAACACAAAACCTCACGTATGATAATATTGCATGCAACTATATTAACAAATAGTTACATTGAAATGTTAACCCAAAGCATGGTGTAATACTACTTGCATATGCTCTTGCAGAATGCATGCATAAGGCCCACACATAGGGTATTCTTAAACTATTGACTGGTATCTTCTATGGGATATTTAAAAAGCACGCTGCATCTTCTAACACAAACTATTCCAGTTTTGTGTTTATGTGCAACAGATTAGATCAACACAGATCACTTTTTAAATCCCCTCCTTCTGTTGTGGATTCATGTTTTCTTCAGGTGTTTAATTAGTGATGGAAATCCATAGTAACAGCTTTTGCAGACATGTTTTCAATTTCCTTCTAAGAAATAAAAAGATTAATTCACAGCTTTTACAATGAAGCTGGTTTAGGGCTTTTCATACTTTCTTCACAAGCCTAAACCTGATACCACCACGCCAAASATTGAGATAGCTGTTGATTTGGCCTACACGTAGCACAACCAAGCTTTCCAAATTCACCCGTTAGCTCAGAAGGTGGCAGGTGTCCAGCCATCCTGCTTGACGTATGCAGACCTTCAATGTCAAAGGCTCTGAACTACATCTGATCATTCTGCTGGTGCTTAACTGAAAGCTCAGAGCATCAGGTGAGGCCATAGGAGCTCACGTGGCAGTTGAGAGAACTCAGGCCTGCCCGTGAGGTAGAAAGAAGGACCATGACAAGGCCAACAGTTCAGCCAGGTGACCCCTAGGAGATGTGTGGCCAGAGGCCTCCAGGACACSCAAGCCAGTGGTACAGAGATAACAACTTACAGCGTTACTGGCAACACAGAAGCAGAGACTGAGGCCTAAATCACTGCCCGTTGGAGCCAGCGAGACCTGGACTGAGTCACAGACTGGCTGGAGACCGGTGTCTTCCCAACGTGCATCTGCAAAAGGACACATCAGTTACTTAGCATCAATAACCTGCAGAGCTGACAAATGCAGACTCTAGTCACCTGTGTTATCAGTTTAGCAGTCTGTACAGTGAATGTATAGAATAAATGTTTATAAAATACCAAATATTCACAGATAAAAATATAYACAAAATGCTCTGCACGTTGTGGAAAAAGATGGTGGGTATGCAATACAGTATTCTCTACTACTCAGACCTCATCTAGACTAGAAATCAGATTCCTGTATAATAGTTCTATTACTAGACTGGTAAAATAAATATAAATATATAAAAAAATACAAAAGAATAGAGTGTCACGCATGAAGAGACCACTGATGCTTTGAACAAACCTAGAGAAAATGCAAAAGGATATACAGAAAGATTCAGAGTCAAYACACAAAACAATAGGTGCTAGGTATGGGCGAGAGACAGTCAGAAGGAACCTAAAGCTTCCTAAAATCAGCTGTAATTTTGCAGGTGCTTGGAAATGTAACATCCTGTTGAGCAAGCTTGCATGGTCAAGACTCAATGTGCTTTGATTGTTTTTTCCCTTCCCACATTTATAGAACCCCAACATTGGCTAAATCTTTCATTTAAATAGCCTTTTTAATATCAGTAATCTATTGTAAATTCAGAAAAATCAGAACATTTATATATATTTTATATATCAGAGTATAACCTATCTAGAGTAAATGAATATATCTAGTTTGGAAAGGCAGTCTGTGCAGCTTCTTCTCTATGCTGTAAACTGTTCGAAAGCCTTTGCAGCCTTGCATCACTTTCTTTGGCTTTATTTTTAAGCCAACTTACGGGAAAGAGGAGATCCTAGGGCTGGAGAAGTCTTTTGCCCAGGCCCTGTCGGGAGTTCAGCCCTGCACTGAACGTTTACACTCCGGTTCCAAGGTTCCTACCGACCCAGGGGGATCCATAAGAACATACGGAGTAAAAGGGCAGTTTCTTACAACAGGTAACTTCACCCCTGTATATTCAGTGCATTACCAGCTGTATATAATGTTTAACACAGACTTGCAGTTGATTGATGCTTTAATCTGATGTTTCCTTGCACTGCTCTTTAAAATTACCCGTTTCCTCAGAAATTTACTATGTGCATATTGGATGTGTTAAATTTATTAAGCTTAGAGATTACTATTTGCAGAGCACCACAGTTAATGTAGTATTTTTGTACTGTAATGGCGGGCATGCCTTCCTCTGGATTCCCAATGTGGGTTCTTTTCCACATATTAAACCATATTTATTTACTCGTATTTATAACTGTGCAATTTTTAAACATGTTTTAAAAATAAACTTGTCTGTGGCTTCAAATATTTCAAAATTTGTTTTGGATTTTAAGATGGCTTTGACTATAATTACTTAAAATGAAAGAAGGGACCTACATCTGATCTGTAAGTGAAATAAAGGAATTTTTTTTACATGGTCTTCTTTCCTATTCTTTCTCAAGAGATCTCCTTGTGTGCTTAAAAAATAAATTCATAAGAAACTTTTTCCCTATCAGCAGATTTTTTAAATAAATCCACCAAGTTACTCTAAGACGTTTGCTTTTTAAAAGCATTTATTTTTATTCCAACAGCACACCAATCAATTATGCTTATAGCTGGAATCTATACCAGCTGAGCTCTAATAATCTTGCACACACACCAAAGAAGGAACAGAAAAAGCCTAAGAGAGTTTTTTTTTTTTTTTTTACTTGAAGATGAGGTAACTGCACACTGAAAATAAGTTGAAAGAAAAGTAATATTACACCAAATCTTTCTGAGGGGTTTTCAGGGCCGGTGCTCCGGACACCGGGAGCACCAGCACGAGACAGGAAAGGTGGAAGATTGAGACACRTCACCACGGGCAGAGCGGGAACGGAGCAGCACGGGGCTGCGACAGCTCCAACGAGGACGGTGGAGAAAGCAAGCAAGGACCCGAGAGCTCTGAGGCCCGATGTGGGTCTGACCAGAAAAAAACAGAAGATAGACTCACACCATGCCTGTAGAGAGCAAGCTCTGTCAGAAAAGCCAACAGGAATTGCTCTCCATGGCTCTAACTGAAACAGCCTTTTCCTGAAGAAGAGGCAACAAGAACGAAAAACCCACCAAGCACCAGGAATCAAGTAGCTGCACTCTTGCCACGGGTCTGTTTTGCCTGGAGATGTTACGGTTAGTTTAGCTCTGTTACCAGGAACGTGGTACATGGTCCTTAAGGCAAGGGAATGGAGCAGTTGGCAAGGAAGCATTAGTGCCAAGTGCTACACACAAAGCTCCACTCAAATCACTGGACAGTGACAAATAAGTCTGAAAACATCTTCACCCACTCGACACATGCTGCCAGGTTTACACTGTTTTTCTTTGCTATTTTATGGTACTCATCCTAACACCAACGCCTCCGTTACGCACATTGCTGCACACCTGAGAGGTTATTGTCTGGTTTAGTGAGGGGAAACAGCAAAAAGCTGCATGAAAAATGACAAGGCTTCTACATTAGCATCATCAGCTCCTATTTTTCAAAAACAACTGGCCTAAAAAAACACAAACAACAAAAAACTTAAATCCTATTTTATAATTCTGCCATTCGCTTAGTATTCTCATACAGTTTTATATTCGCCCAGGGTTGCTGGGGTTTTTTTGTGCATCCATAAAGTTCCCATGAGTCACAAGAAACCAAGAATCTCACAAACTTTATACTCCCTGTGCAGGTCTTTTATTAAAATACCAAATATAAAAACAATTTAAAGTAAGAAAAAACAGGCAGCATCAAAGCATTCTCCCTTTGCTCTTCTTATGTTCAAATAGAAAAGAAAGAGGCAAAAATCTACACAACCCAAAGATGTGTGAAATTTTTTTTTAATTTAAAACAGCTGCAACAATGTCATTCACAACCTTACTCATCTCAAACACTCTCCAAATTGTTAACAGTGCTTCAAGCAAACAATTCTGAATGGTGCAAAATCAACCCGTACAGACACTTCCAGGATACAACAGTAAAACCTCAGAAAACTGAATGGAAATCAGCAACTGATCTCAGACATGAATGGAAAAGGAAGGATGGAAAGAGAATAAAATGTTCTATCCAGTTACTCATTTTGCATAGTCTTTTCTTTGCTGTTTTCATGCATTGAAATACAGATGGCTGCTGCCAGGAGGGAAAACAAAAGGAATGAATTGGAGATGCTTCTAAAATACTCTCGAGAGCTCCAGTTGCATCCAGATTCAGAACGTGCAAGACAACTCAGGGAGGCTGCCTGAACTCAAGAAACTAGATGGATTCTGCTTTAAGTTATACCAATGAAAGTCAGAAGTAATACTGCTTAACACAGTAGAATTACAAGTGATAGGAGTTTGAAAACATCTGGATTTGGTTTAAACCACAGCTTTCAATAAATTATGATTCTATTTTAGCTAGCAGGATTAAAAAGGATTCTGTATCTACATGAGTGTGAAGAGCAGATTGYGACTCAGAATTAGGCTCTATCGGAAATCCAAGTGTGCGGTGAAAAATGGAAATGGAAAAATAGAGGAAATGTTGCTGAGTTTTCCCTCCTTCCACACCTCTTTAAACATGTCATACAAACATGTCATACAGAAATTTAAATCAATCTTATAAATAAGAGCAAAATTTRCAATCAACCCATGGATTACCATAGTTTTCAGACTGGAGATTAGGCTGATCTTTCTCTCCCATCTTTTTGGGGGAAGCAGCTCACAGTCTACCCCARATCTTCTTACATTCATTGCAGTAGCCAGACACATGGAGATTCCCATCAGCTACAGCTCAGGTTGTACACTGAGACCTGGCCCAGTCAGGCACACAATTTACATAGAAAGTAATTCCAGTCTCAGACAGGACTCTATTATTATTATTATTATTACTACCCTATCTATTCACTGCAGGCTCTTTTATTTTGTATTCTGGAGGCACAACCTGCTTCCCTAGAGCTGCTGATGTTCTTCACCCATATCCCACTGCAAGAGTGAAATGACTCAACTGGTCATTTGTTAAAGAAGGGAAAACAAAACACTGGGGGAAAAAAAATGCCCTCAAACAGATGATTTTTCAAGTCTACATTTTAAAGAAAGGCTCTAAGTCTTTCCTCTAGATTGCTCCCYGGACTTCTGACCCTTGTGTAGCTTAGGCTGGTGGTTCTCCAGAGTGCTGACCTGCAAAGACCTCCAAAGTACCACTGCCAGGTAACAGCCTTCCCCTTTATAGTTCACCTTTTTTTCAGCTTATCACCTGCCAGTTTTCTAAATGTGCCTGACATTAACTGAAATCAACCTCAGGCCCACAGCCATTTCAGTTTTAGTCTGTATCCAACTCTGTTTGTAAGAGCCCAAGCTCCATCCTTAATCCCAGGAGACCAGCCACATTTCCAGTTGAATAATGAACCCATGTACAACTCTGTTGCTTTTTACTTACCTATAGACTATGAATAAAGGCTCACCAGATAGTTTCTAAACAGCCCTTTAAGTACACGAGGCAAGGAGGAGGCAGGTGTGTTAAAGTTCCTTGGAATATAACTGGGCATCAAAAAGAGAAAGTCTTTTGAACTTCTTCACTGCCACAACAAAAAAGTACAAATAAAGCTACATAAAATCTGAGTGTCACCACATCATTTGTTAATCCCACTTTCTCAAATGTCGCACTTCTTGGTTCAATACAGAAATACTAAAAAAATAGCTGGAAGAAGGAGAAAACTTGTGAACAGCTTTTACTTTGTTCCTACTCCCCAAAGATGGAAAAAATAAAATGCCTTATTCACAACCAGGAATTTGAGTTCTCTTCTGTAGTGTGTAGCTGCCTGGAGTTTGCTATTAAAAACCTGCAGGCTTTCACTGCAGAGAAAATGTAATTACCTCTCCTTGTCTCTCTCATACTCTATAAGCAGGGTTTGCTTTTGTTTTTTTTGGCGTGTTACAAGTTTATTTTGAGGTTTCAGTAAAATTATGTGAGCTAACTCCTCCAACTGTCTCCAAGCAGCAGCCAACACACTATGAACTTTTTTTTTGAATCATGAAATTTTTCACATTTATCACTCTTTTTCCTCAGAATAAATGTTTTTATTTACAATTTAAAAACCCTCAGATATACTCTTCCCTGTGATGCCAACCAAAAAAAAACAATATGGAAAAATAGGACAGGAAAGGCCAGTTCCTACCTACCCAACTCCTCCATCCTCACCAAAGAAAATATAAAGCTCCTTATAAAAGCTGCATGTTGAAGAGATCATATTATTGGTATGTTTGCAAGTTTCCACATAGCTGAAATATCATTACGGGGCATTTTTTTTTCCTTTAAAAGGAAAAGCGGGTGGAGAATCAATAAATCAGTAATTTTACTGAGCAATATTCTCCCACTCACGGATGAAACTTTGGTGGAAAGCCAAATTATACTGCAAATATTTTGCCAGGGAGTTAATTTGAGCAGGACTGCCAATATTTTGGATGCAAATTTCCCCACAATAAATGGTGGGACATAAACACCACCCTTAGCTCCTACAGTAGAAAATAAGTTTACACAATAGTCTTGCTCTCCCTGAGCTGTGTGCATTTACTTTTAAAGTTAGTGCCTCTTTTAGCCATATGTCAGAAGTTACAAAAAAAAAAAAAAAAAAAAAAAAAAAAAAAAAAAATCTTCCTCAAAAAAAAAAAAAAAAAAAAAAAAAAAAAAAAAAAAATTAAATCCAACATTTCTCTTTGGCAGAAGACATACATGTCACTGACAGGAGATCACTTCCATCTCCATTTTGTTAAGTTTAGGCATCAAAAATGCAAAAGAAAACACCACTTGACCGAATCCCAACAGATAAGAGTAATAGTCAACTTTTCTTATTGCAATGAAAATATCTCAAATGAGACCACTTCTGTTTTGAAGAACAGCTACAGACCCCCTTTCTTTTACTTCATATGAGATCATATGGGATATGATTTCCCTTGATGGTCTGGACTCCGAGGGGCTCCCAGTTCCCACAGACACGAGTATTTCTTCAAGGCCCTCAAAGGACACACGGACTGAATAGGCAAGAGTTGGGCTGGACCGACTTGTTTCTGTCCAATTTTGAAACATCTGTTTTCTCCACACGCTGGCTGCAGAATACACCAGTAATCTGTATGGTCTTTGAGGTATCCCTTAAGGTATATAAATTTAAAACAACCTACTGTACATCTAAAAGAAATCTTCCCTCTAATAGTTAAGAAGGCATCAATTGACTGTTTTTAAATAAACCATAAATATTCCATGTTTTCCTTTGCAGTCCAAAGGCTAGTCTTTTTGTTGGTTTCAGATTTTATCATTTGCAAATGTTTTTTGGCAGGTAAAAAGGCTATGGCTTCATAAGGCCAAATAAGAGATCTGAGGTCTAACTTGGTATCCTGTGATAAAAATAAATGTAGCCCAGGTCTTTGGGAGGTCGTTCTGAGGCACAGACTCTAAGGTCATTGTAGATCACCCATCTGAAACAAAAACAAGATTTATTAAATTCCACATGTATAAATATCATCAAGAGCTTATCAGGGACTTCTCAGACTCAAACTTCAAGTAGCTTAAATTCTAAATTTAAGTATCACATCAAGAACAAAAGGGCAGAGAAATGACCGAAGCAAGTTTGCCTGCGGAATCAGCAATTGAAAAAGGAAGAGTGATGTATACAGCGATGTACAGAGCAGTGTAGTTAGGATTTAAATGAAAGAAAATCAAGGATCCTCAATGCCAAGTAATGGGAAAGTATGAAAATCACAGCCAAGATCTGTTTACCAGCAAAAATCCACATTACCAGTGTTACTAGTACTAATCTCAGGCCACAGTTTGATGAGTTTCTATTGACAAGGAGCAATAGAAAGTTGTGGGGGGGATCAAATAAACAAAGCCAGGTACAAAACTGATGTCCCAAAGCGAGGGGAACAGCTTTGGGACTGCAAGCAAAGGAGAGTCAGTGATACACATGAGCACAGACCATGGCAGAATTAAAGCAGACTCAGTACATCTGCAAGCAGTAACAAAATCAATCTCCCTTTAAAATATTCATAACCTTCATTCCATCAGTGGAAAGTGTTTACATGGTAACAACACACGTATTTATGCCACAGTGCAGAACACCCTGTTCTACATAGATGCATATTACCTAGAAAGCATTTGCTCATCTTTGTGTTTCTCTACAAAATCCACTCACCTTCCCTCTTTTTTGAGATGACAAACATAGTGGCCACTCATTGTGGATGTTCCCATGTGGCTGATGAACCCAAACAGCTCATACCCTGGTTAACAAATACAAATAAGAGCATTAGCCTTTCATTGTTAACACTGCAACAGGGAGCCAGGGAAACCCTTTCCTTCTAAAACTAAAGATAGTTTTAGAACTGAACATTCCTAAATGAGACTCTGCACCTCCACAGTTTACACTGCTGTGCTTTATGTACTTTATATAGCATTCAGATTCACTGTCAAGCTTTAACACAACCCTAATCAAACCCATATAGATCTAGGCACGTACAGTTGGGCTGTGATCACAGACACTGCTGAAAGAGAGAGAAGAGCAGAGATTTATTCCGAGTTCAGAGAGAGCACCATACAAAGTGCCAGATGTGGTGTTCATTCTGCACACAAATTAGCTGTGTTTATGAATGTGATCACAAGTCCCCTGTAAAACACACCAAAATGTGTAAACTTCAGCAGCCCACAAAGAGAGGACAGGAAAGAAACCTCTTCCTTTAGCAAGAGGACTTGCTATCCCCTCCCAGCCATAACATTCACAAAAATAACCACTAAGAGTAAAAGGGTACCTTCTTTCAGGGTACTGCATAAGGACAGAGGCCTGGATTTTGGTGGAGAGGGTACTCTGGAGCCATTTACAGTATTGTGTTGGTTACCGGGATTTCAAGCACTCAATAAATGGTCTCAGTCTATAAAGGCTAAGTACCATAAAAAATAATTATTCCAAATCTTTATTACCTAATGATAATCAATGTTTCCCATGTCTCCAAGAGACTTAAGGTTGCACTTTGTAATGTCACAAACAAAGAAATGAGCATTGCTATATAATAACAGCAACTACAGAAACAAAATCAAATTGCTTGTTAATAATTTTTTTGACCCTTAAGGCCAAGATAGTTCAGGGACAACTTGAGAATATACTCAATACAGTTATTAGAATAGGTGACTAAAGACATTTTAAAAAATAGTAATATATTATCTTTAACGTAGCATAACCACCATGCTGTTGTATTGTAGTGCATTTAGACCTACACTGGGGTCTTTGCCTGCTTGGTAGTTTTGACTGCTGTACAAAAGCCCCATCTTGTGGTCTGCTGAGCAGTAGTAGCAGTAAGAGCAATGACTTACAAGCCCAGAGAAAAAAACATAATCCAAAAGTACATGAATATGCAGGATATAAGTTATACCTGCCATACATCGAACGTGGAATTTGGTACAAGGGATTAGCAAATCCTCCATCAGATCACAAGATCACAGGAGCACACACACTGAAGTGGTCTGGAACAGCAGCATTTTATCTTTGGGGTGTTCAGACAAAATAACTCTACACTTTTTTTTTTTTTTTTTTTTTTTTTTTTTTGTTTTTTGTTTTTTTTTGTTTTTGGTCCTTCTTCTATCCTACAACAAGGGTTCAGGCCTCAACTAACACTAACACAGCCCACAGAGCACACCCAGGGAGTCATGCTCAGCTTCCAAAGCATTCCCTGGGTCACGTCAAAAAAAATACATGGGCCACTTTCAAAACCAAAGGGAGTTCTATGAATGGTACAGGTGTGATACAACAGCATGATAAACAACAATAAACTGCAGGAGAACTTACTTCCAGGCCCATCTTTGATCCTGGGTTCCTCTGACCCTGTCGCTGCGAGGATGTTGGCATTAACATTATTCTCCATATCCATCACGTCCAAAGCAGGCACAGTTTCTTCCTCTGGCTCAGGGTGGCTGAAGATCCATTCCAGTGCACGCTCCAAATTATGATTCTGAGGCAAACAAGTGATAGAGCAGCCTTTAACACCTTCTCTAGCAACAAGCTACCACTTATATACTGGTCATTGAGCAGAAGGACCACATTCAACAGCATTTGAAATATATAAGACATATGCTGTACCTCCATTGCAAAGAATATTCTGTATTACGCTGCAAAAGCTTGACAGATGGAAATGAAATCCTCCCACAACTGTTCCCCACAGCTCCTGTGTTCACATCCTCAACATACACAGTCCTGCAGCAGCCAGGAAGTTTCTCAGCAGATGGTAAAAGAATTTAAGTTGTCCTCACTTTCCCCTCCACAAGTTGACGTTCATGTGAAACACACCAGCCACTCTCCTCCAACCTAACCAAGCAAGCTGGGCATCCTGCTTTGCCAGGATGTCTCCATGTGCATCATCCGCTATCTGGATTTCACTTGCGTACATGTATTTGACAGGCTCCTATATGGAAATGTGCAAAGCATATCATATGAAGCAGAACCTAAATGTTCTCATGAAACTCACTGTTGCCTTCAGTGCTTGAATTGCTACATTTCTTTGGAAGCCCATGGAAACGATGATGGCAACCATCTCTTCAGGAGGTTGGTTATCTAGTCCAACAGCTCCTAAACCAGCCGCTGCAGTGGGATCAACCCCTCCGAAAGCAGATATGGCCAATGGTTCTGCAAAGTCTGGAACAAATACACATTCATCATTTCATTCTTTCATCCCACTGAATTGAAAATTCAGCAACCAGCACACAAGCAAACAAGATCTCAAAAGGAGCCTTGAAATCAAGGTGGAGTTCATTTCACTAGTCCAAATCAAACTTACGTGTATGGACAGTTTAAAATAACAAGACAAATATGAGTATTACAAAATATCTAGGTGGAAAGTTTCACACTGAGCAGGTTCGAACAGCTCAGCACATGGCAGAAGTGAAACTCAGCAAAGTAACAAAGGTTGATGTGGAAACCATCACAATACCAGAAAAGCAGACAATCCAGCTGATACACACATAGGTGTTAAACCAACTCTTTAAGTCCACGACTGAGACAACATGTTGGTGAAGGCCAGATCATACTCTTGCTGTATTTTTACACGCAACACAAAAGCACACACCGAAATGCAACCTCAACCAAATCCAGAGCTCCCTGAAGATGGAGCGTTCAGGCATGCTCAGTATGGAATCACTGGCCCAAGTTTTTCATGAATGAGATACAAGAAGGATAGAATATATACCAGCCCAGTCTATCAGTAGACGCACCAAGCTGGGCTTCTTCTAAGTACATCAGGAATGCTCTGAGCTTGAGCTAAGGGAAGCTGATAGGAAAGAAAAGCATCTGGGCTTCAGGGCTCTGTACTCAGAGCTTGCAGCTTCTCACCACTGACCTGGTTCTTCCATGTGGGCAATGATCCAGTTGAAAGCCACCTCAGCACCCATGTTGCCAGTGTAATATACAGCTTTCCGACACGCTTCCAGAGGAAAACCCATCTCTGCCAGTTGCATAACTGCAGACTCATCAATATCTAAAGCTGCAAGAAAGGATGCTCTAAAATAAAAAAGTCTAATTCAATCTATTTTATAATATTTCTCATTGTCATTCATGGTGCCATACATTACATCACAAACCAACTGAATTTGTTTTAGTACTGCAACAAATCAACACTCATTAGAAAGGAGCCTTGTGCAAAGCACTGTAGTATTTTTTTTTAATGGATTTACTGATAACGCTGAGACTGATAAGTCTCCGTAATTTACTGAGATCCCTACACTGTGAAGAACTCTTGGGGACTTCATTTATACAAATAGCTTATTTATACAAAGCTCACCACTGGATTTCAAGAGGGTAGAGACGTTAGGTACTCATCTTACCTAGAAGTGGGAGCCAACCTCTCAAAGGCAGGATCTTGCAGGTAGGAGCAACAACAGCTGCCAAATCTGGCAGTCTCCAGTTGAACCTCACCTGTGGGTGATGGGTTCACAGCTTCAGCTGAGATCCGAGTTCAGAAGGGGCCAGGACCAAACAGCTGTGGCCGCCAGCACTGCACGACGCTGCTGATCAGCAGCATCTTGCAGATGGGAGCCCATCGCTCCTGCTCTACTCTGAACACGAGCAGCAGCTCAGCCCGTCCTGCCCAGGAGGGGCAGCGTCCCCTCTATCACCCAGCACTGCATTTCTATATGGGACTTTCAGCTTAGAGCAGTATTTCTGCCACTGACTCTACTGACAAATGGAAAAATCCATTTGTCCCGACAGCCACACTGATCCTTGGCAGCGCTATGATGAGGAGCCTCTCAGCATGCTCGCTCTCTCTCATTGATAAATTGCCACTGAAAGTAGTGCAGAAAACATCCTGTGTAAGAAGAAAAGTTGCCAACACGGCAAATATTCACATTACTGATATATGCATCCCTCATCACAAAAAATGTGGCCAAAAAAGTACTAACAGCAACAGGAGAAGGACCAGATTACATTTTAGACTCCATTTGGACTCTAGCATAAATCATTACCCATACATTTATTGCTCATGCTCTGTAACTATTTTCAGAGAGAGGTTTCTGAGGTATGTATGCTCATAGCCCTCATGCCCATAGTGAAGCACAGAACACAGTCAAGTGCCATTTAGAAGCATGCAGGCAAAGCTTCATGCATCTCCATGCAGACAGAGCAGCCACTAACTAGGCAAAACAGGGCAACTGGTTTGAGCAGTTAAAATGACAGCCTCAGGAAAATGATATACATACACTCCATGAAATGGTTCATCATATGATCTGAAAATTGAGAAAGAAAAAAAATGAGGATGGGGAGGAAGGAAAGTGATTTATGTGAAGACTGAGAAAATTCATGAGAATAAAATCTGCATTTGTTGTATAAATTGTAGAACACATTGTAGAATGCAAGTTGTAGAAACATTTGATCTCACACAGGCAGTGCATCAACATCTTACATTTCTGATGTTTTGCCCTAAATAAGACCAAGGATTTCTCTGCCTTGAAGTTTCCCCAACTCAGCTCAGAGCAAAGCCATGCTGCTACAGTAAACCAGGAGCAAGTAAGAGCTGATGACTGACGCAAAATGACTTAAGCAAGAATCTATTGAAATGAGCAGCTACCTTCACACACTTGAACTAAAACTATGTCAGTCTGTTGAGCAAGAGGTTTAAAGGAAGAACAGACATTGGTAAGGAGTTACAGATGAGGGACAGAATTAAAACCTTCAGAGAGCTGAATTTTCCCATAGCCTTTGGCCTGACACAGTTTCAGGCACTGACTTGCTTTCTCTACTACTAAATACTGAGGCATGCAAACTTAGTATCCACAGGATATTGTAACAGCCTGGCTCTAGGAAGAAATTCTAATATTCTTTGTTCTGCATGTTAGAGTAAAAGAAACTGTATACAAGAAAAATAACAGCACAGTATATTATTAACTCATTTTTCTGCTTTATAACAGTTTCAGGCAGCTGTTCAACATAGTCTCTAAAAGAGAGGGGGTTTTTTTGTTTTGTTTTGTTTTGCTTTTTTCTTTATGGGCTGTACAGCCCTATGTACACCCAGAGAAATGAATCACATAGCAGCTGCTAAGTCATACTAAAAACTAATTTTAGAACTTTAAATGTGTAATAATTTGAACTTTAATCTATGCTGGGACAGCTGTTTTACTAAACTGTACTCCTCTGTGCATTAAATTTTGAGGTATTATAAATCGAACTGTTCACCAGAGAAGCAACTGAACTTCATGGCTGAACATAACAATATCTGCTTGGAACTATAACACTAAAATCCTACAGGACATACCTTAATAGATGACAGATTTTGCAAGTCCTTCAGACAAGGAAGGACAACAATCTGTGTATAAGAGAGGAATAGGAGCTGATTTAGCTACAGTACCACCTAGACTACTTTACCATCAGGTTTTAGATGATAAATTTTAGCAAAAAAAGTGCTCTAAGATAATAGTAGTTTCCTAACACCATCTAAGAAATGAGTAGGTTAAAGCTCCACACCACTTCTGACACGTGTCGTGAGATCCTGTGTAGGGTTCCGAGAGGAAGTTTTTTGCACCAGACTTTGGGAAGTGCACAATGACCTTACTGCAAGGGAATCATGGACATGCACAGTGAGCCAATGCTCTTTAAACATGGGTGATTTTCATAAACTCGAGATCTTCAGACTCTTCCCTAGCCATTTAAGTCAGGAGATCAATATGGTTCATTAATAATGAGCATAAAGACTTCATCCTTAAGAAAGGATAATGCAAACAGAATATATGAAGTAATTCAGTATGTAAAAACAAAACAACAAAAATGCAGTGCAAGCTGATCCCCACTGAACAGCATCATGGCATTGCATCACAAGGCAAGATATGTAGGAAACTTTAGCCAGCAAAGCAAGTGAAACAATCTATTTCACAAAATACAATTTCTATCCTTGGATACAGCAATTTCCAAACAGATATGCACTACTTGGAGAGAGGCCAAAACAACCACCACCATCAACTCTGAAAACACGAACCGCAGTACGAAGCTGGAAGAACTAGGGTTGTTAAGCAGGAAAGAAGAAAGGCTGTGGGGAGATGCAGGAGCGTCCAGCTACTGAAGTGTGGAACTGCTTTTTATCTGCAACTCTGAAGGGTATAGATCGAAGGGAATCAGCATGTGCTAGACTTGGAGGGGATAAAGTGAGACCAGGAGAACAGAAGTCGGTACCTTTGGGATCATCAGGAATGATAATGGGAGGAGCAACGTCTGGAAGTTCCTCTTCTCCTGGCTGGAGACCCCTGGCCCTTAGGTGGTTGATATCCAGTATATCTGGCATCTCTACAGAAACATCTATAACGTAGAGAAATAGGCTCAGCTTATGAATGCAACAAGATGACTGCAGAGCACAAACCTGCGCCTTCAGAGAAAGGGTTCTGACCCACAAGCTATAAACACACTCAGGATTCTCCTCCTGAAAACAGCTATTTGAGAAGTTCAGAATGCTAAAGCAGAGTTTAACTAGAAGGTAAGGCTACATAATCTACAATGACCTAAGTTAAAATAAAAGTAAAGAATTAAAAATGACAACTCAAACAGGTCCTCATTGTAAATGTGTGTATACAGATGTATGTACAGGTGTTATAGGTTATCTTGGACAGGACGTGAAAGAGGTAAGCGTAAGAGGCACATACCAAGCTTTTTGGGTACCCAGTCAAGGCCAAAGGTGAACTTCTTTATCTGCACCACCAAGTACTCGGGAAATGAAGCAAAACGAGACGTTCTGGGAAGCACCAGAAATAAAACTCAGTGAAAACAGATGAAAAAAACCACCACAAACATACACTTCAATACCTCATGCACATGAGACGAGAAACCTCATGAGATGAGGAACTTCACATAACTTAAGTGAGGTGAACAACAATAGATTTAAATTTTATTTATTTAAACATTAAAATATTCTTGCAATATATATTCACAGTTAATACATAAAACCTTTAGAATTCTGCCGCATTCTTTCTGCTATTTACTCTGCCTTCTCTCTGTCCCTATTGTCAATACAATGTCAGCAGTAAAGCTATACACTAAGGGAGCAGAGCCACTGATACGTTAAGTGCTCTAAAAATAACAAAGCACCTAGGCACAGCAAACCAGTTGCAGAGCCCAGTTTCCAACCACACTTTGCTGTTGAACTTCAGAAATAGAACCCAGTAAGGGACTGACTTTTACACGCATGAAGAAATACTGGCCCTGAAAACTGCACTGACCTCTACCTCCTGTCCTCTCTCTTTATGTTTTTTAAGACCAGGATGTTCTTGGTTATATCTTTTATCTACTTGAGCATAAACACATCAGGTATATTCCTTTTTATTTTGTTTATATGTCCAGCTTGCACCATAGCTCCATACGAGTTACAGCAATTGAGTTTAATAGATGTAACCAAGCACTATAGCATGCAGAGGTGGACGGGGTGAAATCCAGACACGCATAACGTATAACATGAATATAATAAAAATATAAGTTTTCAGTATACCATGTCATAAATGCAAAATCTCTATCCAGCTAAAGAAATTGCTCACACAAGAATTACAGCTTCTGTTCACTGCACCCTGACCTGTTTCCACACAATTCCCTTCAGCATTTTCAGTCAGAGGACAACATCAAGGGCCAAAGCACAGAGAACTGGACTAGGTATGTCAGAGCACAACACAGTTCTAGCACTAGCTCATACATGGTATCTGATTTTAAAACATGGGCAGACATTTAAGCCACAAGATACCAGACCAAATCCCCTCTTGCAGTCTGACAGTTGAGAACACTGCAGCCAGACACTTACTTAACTCCCGCAGATTTTGCTTGAAGAGCACTGCTCCAAAAGTCATCCACGTTGTTTGGTTCTGAAAAGGCCTGCAGACATGCACTGAATGGGATCTTGGCACGGACAAGCTCTGGTGGGGCTCTCCTGGCAGCTTCTGCTTCCCGCCTCTTCAGCTCATAGGCAATTAATTCATCTGAGAAATATATAATGACACTAACAGCTAAATGAACACATCCAGGAGACCACAGCCTCTTTCTCTCTGGTTTTTCTCTCTGGCTTTTCTGGCTGAGAGTCACCAGAGAAGCAGGCACTGGATCTATGTCTTCCTTTACCTTTATTTGTGGCTGCCTCCATGGCAACTGGCAACTGCATGATGTAGTCCACCCTCTCCGTGTAGCGGACCTTCCTGGACTGGCAGCACTGGGTGCGCTCTTCCACCAGGAAGCGGAAAACATCACTGGGGTTTTCGGAACCAACTGCATTCCTCTGAAGGGCACAGGAGTCAGTCACTCAAGTGATGATCATCAAAATGAGCACAGAACCCAAAACATGTTTGTCGTTTGATGGTGAGTACAGAGACATCACTCTTGCGTCCAGACCCAACAGCTCAGCTTGCACTTTTTTTCTCATGCAAGACTCGTGCACCCACAGAGAATCCCACTGATAGCCTCAGCACCCATGTATGCAGCAGGATCTTTCTGTACGTATTAACTTGCAGGGCATAGACCTAACAAATCTGATCAACTGAACAAACAAGGTGAGGAGAAGATGGTAGGAAAGTGGCAGGTTACATTAGAGAGAGAGAGAGAGCTCAGAAGAGCTCAGTTAAATACCATGGAGCATTCTTTTAGCAATTAGGATTGTTCCTAGCACTCTGAACTTGTATTGAAACAGAACAAATTGTTAATTATCAAATGGAAATGTTATACGAATAATCAACTCTTCTTTATTTTTCATGCTAGTGTCTATTTATCAGGCAAAAAAATGGAAAAAAGAGTTTTCTGACAACCATATAACCAGTGCATGTGTTTTGGGAATGCAGAATATTATGCAGGCTAATGTGACTAATTTCATCCAGAACACATCACATGAATAAACATCCTAGATTCTTGGGCAAATGGGAAAAGGAAGGAGGAAGGATGGACGAGAGAGAGAAGAAAAAAAAAAAGCTTTAAATCAAAACCAGGTGCTTTTGTAGGCTTTTTCTTCCAGAAAGGCATAAATAAAATGCAAACCTCTGGGTCTTTTGCATGCAGCACTGAGCCAGAACTCAGTGGAACTAATACTTTACACAGAAATCTTCAAGTAATAAACGAGTGCTACTGAAATTGTCTCACCTCTACTAGATTCATAAGATGTAGAAAAAATTCTTGTGCATCCTGTTGTCTATTTGAGGAAAATTCTGGGTGACCTTTACTTATAAAAGCCTTAAACATTTGGGGAGATATTCCATTTTGTTGAGGCTAAGAATAAATAAAAGAAAGAGAAAACTTTAAGTATTTTTATTAATTTCTAGAGCAAATAACTTGAAGTTACTCCACTATACATATATGTAAGCCCATTTCTGGCACTAGATAAACATTTGCTTCAGTTTCATCTGGATTGCCACTTCAGTAAAAAAGAAAATGGTTCTGAAACATGAGGCTTTGGTGCCTTATGTTTTTTGAACTATTTCCTGCAACTTTCACTCTGCCTTTCTACAGGATTTGTGAGGTAAAAGAGGGGACTAAAGACTTGCTAAGGGACAGTAGTTTTCAGAAAGGCCACATGACCTACTGCTTGCCAACATCTGACATTCCTTTCAGACCATTACTCCTCTTTTAAAACATGTGGGCATCAAGGCACTTGAACCTATCAGCTAGCAGGTTTACTCAAGACAAAAACCTTCCCAGCAATCTCCAAAAATGAAATGAATCAGAGTGTAACTAAAGTGCACAGCAGTATTCCCAGGTGAGTAGTTAAAACTAGACATAAACTTACCATTTGCAAGCATCATTTATGTTTAGGATCAGAACATACTGCCTTTAGCTTTGCAAAATTCTTGCAGAAAAAACACTAGCCCAAATCAGAAATTCTCTAGTTTTTTATAGAGTCTTTGCTTTGACTTTCTATGACTTTCTATCTATGCCACTTTAAAGAGCTTCAGTTCTCCTTTTTCTCTTAAATTGCATCCTCAAGAAGACACGGGATAACACCACATTTAAATACCACTTTTGAGATGGTCAGAACCCTTCATTTATATTTGCCCTCATCCTCCACAAGGATAACTTTCAAAACAGTCCAAGCACACGTGTAGCCTTTACGTTGGAGGGCTGGCGTTTAAACACTAAGCCTATCCCAGTCCGCACTGCAGTTGTGCGGTATAAAAATAGAAAAGGCAGCAAGAAATGGAAGGCACATCAAACATACTGAAAGATCAAAACTTTATTCTTGTTTTTTCCAGGGTAAGGCAGTCTTCAATCAATGGAAGTCAGAAGCAGATTTTTAGTCTTAATGCCTTTTCAATTTCTGGCAATACACCAGCAATCTCATTAGGCTAAAATGTTCTTAAAAGGCCACATAAAGGCACAGAGTTGTAGTCCTGCCTACATGAAAAGATGTTCTGATGATTTCTGAAGGTTGGGCTATGTATCACTTCTGTGTCCTCAACTGCCTTTCATCATAGCTAGGACTGGGGAGAGAAATACTAAAAACAACTCAAATTACTACATACCTGGCCTCTTTCCTTGTCAGAAGCAAGAATACCGCAGGGTGGCACGTTTGTCCTTATGCCTAATGCTGCATGTTTGGATTTACACCTTTTATTCAGCCATTTGAGCAGAAAGAACACAAATGTGCCATGCGTAGGTGTCATACCCTTCATAACCCTTCTACCCAAAGGGCATGAAAATAAGAGAAGAAATGGTCAAGCTCTAAACAGAAAACCAAGTGCTAGCTAAAGACTTTAGGCTTTGAGCCTGCTTCATGTTGAAGCGAGTCCAGAAAACCTGCTGCCATTCCCAATCTGAACTCCTGTACTGAAAAGAAGATTTCAGCTCTGCACAGAACCAGGAATATTTATAGAATACCTAGCATACTTTTCCCATCAACAGTTGCAAAACAGTTTAGCTAAATATAGACTGTGCTGGACCACTGCAGATCTCACATGAACGCTTCCACAGGCAACAGCTCCCCAAAACTTTGGATGAAATCCAAAGAACCAAAGAGCTAGGGAACTTCTTTGCAGATAAGAGAGGGGAAAAAAATGTAAAAGAATAAAAATAAAATGAATTTAACAGACACAAAGCAGAAGCACTTGAAAAAGCTGAAGGCCTAAAATCCTATGCAATTTTATTTATTATAAATGTCCGTACAACTGTCTGGATGGTAAAATACAATCTGTATGTATTTCAGCACTATTTTCTAAAACAGTTCCTAATTTTGCAAGTTCAGAGTGAAAGCAGCAGGAAATATCTGCATTTTATATTTTTCAAAACAATCTTCAATGCAGTAAAAATGGAAGCATTAAAAGCTGTTTCAGCTCCTAATACAAGCTACTACTTACTTAATAAAGACATCACTTGACCCATGTAACTACAACATCATTGAACCAAAATTCTGAACAATACAAGTGTTCTGAGATGTCAGCAGACAGCTACTACCTAGCAGAGGTTTATGTTACCTGCCATTACAAAGTTTTCAGTACTTCATTACCTATTGCTAGCAGTCACAGCTGGGGCAAACATTAAGATGTAGTTTTATTCTAAGGGTTCATTTTCCTGGTCTTCCAATATAATATTCTTCACTGATATCCTGTGTGTGTTTAACAAATCAGGTCAGTCAGTGCACACAATTGAATATGAGGAGTCTGTTGAAAACTATCCCACCATTCCTTAGTGACAGTGATTCACTGATGGTTTTAAATTTTATTTAAAGGAAGCATGAGCAGGATTTCTCAGTTTCTGCAGAACAATGAATAGCTAGAGCACAAAGCAATTGATCAAGAGACACGGGGTTTTCATCTGAATACCAGATGATCTCTGTTCAAAACCTCCCCAGTATTCTGATGAAGGCAGATGAATAACTAATGAAAGTAGAATAAAATATCTATTTCCACGGAAACTATCAAAATGTTTCCTTGACATAAGTATGCCCAACTTTTACTGTCTCTAAAAATATAACCTAGTGAAAGGGATACTTTTTCCACAATGGAAAGTTTTACATATGGTGGTTTTGGTTATTAGTTGAGCTCTCCTTTTTAAATATTCCAACTTTGAATTCTTTGGTTTGAGTCCACCTGCAGCCTGGGATAGCACCAGAGATTGGCAGGGACACAGATACAAACTGGGACCTATTTTCCCAGTATCCCTCTAATGTTAATTCTGCTCTAAATTTGGCTTTACAGGCATGAAAACCCTCACATCTCTAATTCCTATGTCATCTAGAAAGCTTCTGCAGTCAAGTGAAATGTTGTCAGGTGCTTCTTTGGGAAATTTAGAATTTAGAAGTTTGCTTCTGAACACTCAGGTCTCTCAAAAGAACATTCCTTAGTCCCTCAGAGAAGATGAACTGAAGCTCCGAGTTCTCTGAACTTTTGCACTTATTACTGGAGCGGCAGAATACTTTAATAGCAGAACCAATGGCTGCTTTAACGCTCTGCACAAATAGCCCCTGACTAATATATTCCTGACTAGAATCCTGCACATTCCACCTTGCTAAGCATCCCATGCTGGATCCACCCGCGTTCTCCGATGCCCGGCACCTGTTCCCTTTTCCCGGGATATCACTTTTACCTAGTTACCAGGCTGCACAAGCTCATTCAAATACCTTGTGTTCTTCTTTCATCACCTGCTCAATAAGCTCAGATTTCACGGGTGGCTTAGAGTATTGGCCTGAAAGGAGGCCATGTCCCAATTTAGCCCTGTAGGAAAGAGAGGGGAAAGAGAAAAAGACAAAATGAAAGTGAAAAATCAGAAAATAAGACAAGATAGGGAAGATATTCTTCCTGGAAAGAAGAGAAAAAAAAATCATTATCTGTAATTAAAAAAGGCAGAGCTTCACAAACAACCCCAGTGCTAAATCTCACTTGCAAGCCCACGCCGAGATGCTCTTTTGTTCTGACATTATATTATTTAGATTATATTTGACAGATTAAGTCACTGAAAATTATCACTTACATTTGAGTGTTGAAATCTTGTGTTGGATCCAGAGGGGAGTAGTCAAATATTCTTGGAAGGTTTCCCACATACCTGGACAGCAAGAACAAAGCAGAACCATTCAAATATCACAGTGATATTTACTCAGAGATTCCCTAGGAGATATTGCAGTGATATTTCAAACTCCCAAGGTCCTGTCAAGTCAAGCTTTACATCATGGCTATGACTTTATCTAGCCGTAGTGAGTGCTTCTGCCATGCAAAAACGCTGCTAAAGAAGCTAAGATGAGGATGTTTAAGTTTTGCTTATTTGCTTCCATCCAGAGGGAAAGCAACTGCACTGTTATTCCTCTGGGATTTAAATTCTATTCCAAGATCTGATCTACTCTCTCAATTTTTGATCTCTAAGCATTTCTCAAAAGAGATTACTAAATAACAAACTTACTTTTAGCAGCTTCCATTCCAATGCACATTATTTACCATAAGCAAGCCTCTAAACATCTTCATGAAATAATTACATATCAGTGAAGAGCAGAGATACTAAGAGGTTTTGCTCAAAACCACAGAACTGGGCTGAGAAATAAGCTGCTTCCCAACCCTAACTAATTGTGTCAACTGAATTCCAAATTTACATCAGGACCAAAACACTAAGTAAATCACCTATTGAGCAACTTCCTGAGAAAAATGAAGGCTACATCTTCAATAGTCCCCAGTTACATACTGTCTTAGCCAGCTTGCTGAAAAGCAGAGCCTTTATCAGCCCTCTTTATCTACACTTTGCTCCATTTCAGCATAGCAGACTAGGTACGCAGGGCCAGGTCGAAAGAAGATATCCAAGTTCTATTGGATTCTTCTTTCATTAAAGATCTCCCCTGGTGTATTGAGTAAGTGCTCAAGGCCACTCCAAGGACCACACCATGGTAAGGTGTGTGTTGTTCTCCAAAACGCAGACAGAAAAGCTGACACACAGTGAGTCTACAGACCGTGCTCCATACGGCTAACAAAGTAAACAAAACCAGGTTTTCTACTTCTTTACCAGAAGGCAATTGGAACATGAAAACCTGACAGCCTTTCCAAGACATAAAAGCGTCACTTCAAGAGCACATAATACTTCGTTGTGAAATAAAAAAACACTGAGTTTTATTGCAAATCATAGACTGTCCTTCACAAAAGAGAAAGCTTCTCTCATTGTACTGATGATTGTTCAGCTTTGATGGATAAGTATATTTTATTTTCTTCTCTAGTGTTCTGATGAATGATGGGCAGACACAAGCAAAAATGCTTTTATTCTTTTTCTCTTTTAATTATGCAGCAGAAGAATATGCTCACACTACCCTTCTTATGAAAGTAGACTTTTTTTAAAAAAAGAAAGAGAAATTACATCCAAAAAAACCTCTAGCTTGCATACTACCCCCTTCTTAACCACGCTGGTACACAAAAAGTGCATTATTTTACATTAGCATGAAGCAATATTAACATGCTCACACTAATATAGTGTGTTTGCATAAGTGACATTGTAGGAATAGAACTGGTATTCCTGCAGCTATAGGAAGGCATGAGCCAGCTGGAAAAATAAACTACCACCAACCACAACACTATCTCATGGGATACTATGACCTGATCTATAAATAAAAAACAGGGATGGGGCAATTAAGTTTGCAAGGTGGCAACTGATTTCCCACCACTGAAACCACAGCAAGTTTTGATTTCCAAAACAGATAGGGCTTCAGGCTCTAATCTTTTTGAAAACAGAACTAGACAATCACTACTTCCAAACAGCCACTAAACTGCCTGGGATAGACCTGTTTGCAGGTCTCTAAATACTATTTTGCTTAGAAAAGCAGAGATTGGGAAATGCAGCAGCTGGTATCAAAGCTGGCTTGGAACTACTTACGCTCGCTGGAACTCTGGGATGCTGAAAATGGTTTGCATGACAGCATTGAGGTAGCAGCTATTTCCAAGGTTCTTCATGCCAGTATATCCTGGGCCATACATGGGCTTGAGTTTCACACCAGCTTCCTGAATTACTTCCCACTCAGAGACTCTTGGTTTGATGTCATTATCTCTTAGTCCATTCTCTGTCTGAAAGCAACAAGAATGTTCTCTTAAAGAAATAAAAGAAAAGAAAGAACATACACCTTCAGCCATAATTATTATGATGCTATTATCATCATTGCAACTTTGTGGCCTACATTCTAGAAAAGAAGAGCCAAATCAACGGGAAAATGGAAGTAAATCCCTGTTGTAGAGGAAGAGATCAGAACCAGGACACTAGTGGTTTTATCTTCTAGATTGTCCTGTCTGTGCAATTAGATCTTCACTTCAGAGCACTGGCTTTGAGTGCTTCTAGTTGTGACCTCAGTTCCAGTTTCTCTCAGGGCTGCAAGCTCAAACCTCAGCATTAAAAACGCTCCAATATTTCAGGATTTGTATTCTGATGTTTGTAATGGCCAGGAGTAACTGTTCCTCCAGAAAATGGTTCGAGCAAATAAAACAAGTGAAAGCTGCAGATCCAAGAACTCTTCCCTTCACTCACATGGGAAAGGCCAAATTTGTGATGCTAAAGCTCATCCTATTCAAAGCCCAGCATTCAGCTTGTACGTACACAGCCTGTTGGCACAGGTCACTTACTGCTACCACTACCCTGCCACTTCACCAATAATTTTACAAACTGCTCTGAAGACAGGAAGTGAGACCCTTGCTATAAGGAAGTGATTGCATCCCAATTCTGATTTCACCACACCTGACACGGCAACAAAGTTTTTAGTTTTGCTGAGTAAAGTGGGTTTTCCAGAAGCAACTCTGCCTATAAGAAATTTTTTATTCATGGTATTGTCAAGAAAATGAATATACAAAAGTACTACTTACTAGTACCATGAATGCCTTTGAAATGCAGCTTACTACTTCTCTATTATTTTACAGTTTATCATTAGTTTTCTTTTGGTTTGTACAAAGAAATAGACTAAACCAATTACCAAACTTATTCATTTTAGTAATTTTCATGCTTTGGTTGTCAGTCCCACTGGCCTATGTGCTCGAGTGAAAAAAAAATAAAAACACCTGCCTCAATACCATATTCCATTCAGACTTCTTTATCAATTCAACACAACTGCAACCAGCATCCACTGAGGCACCGACTGGCAAAGGGACATCTCTACCAATACAGACTAGCAACAAGCTGAGCCCTGCTTGCAATATATAGGACCTATATGCCTAAGTCCCTTTCTGCTGATAGTTCACATTGCTTTCTAGACTGAGGGAGAGTATTTGAGGGGCTATATTTTAGAGATTTGAAGATTTATTAACATTTAGACTTAATGTTCAAATTTATAGCTTGATAGAAATAACCTGGTAATCATGTTTTTTATCCATTACTTAGTTTATTTTTGTTTAAGGCTTCTTCTATTTACACATGCAATAGGCTTTCTTCCATTAACCGTATCACTAATTTAAAATTTCAAATATTCTTCTCTAACTGAATAAATTCTCTCACCTTTGGAAAAAAAATGGTACATGACATACTGTAAGTGAAGCATGTAAACTATGGACTACAAACTCTTTTGGAAGGGAATTTTCAGATTTGGAGTTTAGGATTCACTCTGTATCCAGGCACAAAGAATCAAACATGGACAGGCTGGTAGAACTCTTTATGAAACTAAATATCAGCACGGCAGTGTCTAGTAATCACACAGATATAGGCTACAGGTATGACCTTTCTACTGTCCCCGTCCCCTCAGCAAGAAGAGTAAACAGCAATCTAAATAAAAGATGGATTTCCTACCACTTGCATTTGCAGCATATCAATTCCAAAGTGTGCCAAATGTTTTGCTATATGCGGATCTAAAACCGGCTCCTCTTCATCAAAGGAATAGACATCTACAAAAGCAAAGAAAAGCAGATGACAACTTGCACCAAATGTTATCCCTCATCTTTGATAACCATCATTGCATTATCAGTACAAAAGCCCCTATACAAAATGTTTTACTCATTGTTTCTAGGTTTGGTTGGGATCTGCAGAAAAACACACACATACAGACCCATAGAGCTTAGTAAACACCTCAAATTTTCACACCTGAACTACTCTCTTTAAAAGGAATTGCATCTTCCCAGAGTATTAAAACCTAAATTTAAAAATATTTGTAATTATTACAGATTTTTTCCCCAAAACAAGCAGGGCAAGCAAGGAACGGCGCACACAGCATGCTCAGATATGCATCCACTCCGCATTTTGAAAACAGCGATGAGAAATTCTGAGTTGTTATGGAGCTATCAGATACATGCTGACACATTAAAACTGCTGGTATATGAAGCCAAATGACTACTGCCAATGGTATTTTAATTGCTATCACAGCTCAAGGAATCCTCTTTTGCCCTTTTCCTGTGGAGATGGAGAAAATTGGGCAATGCCTGCAAATTCAAGTGATAGATTATGTATCAGAAACACATTGGATTTGGAAGATTAATCTCTCTGATTGAGAGGCCAGTTTGGTGACTGAGGTCTCTTACTTTACTGCACAGGAGATCTGGATTTCAGTTCTACCTACACCACCCATCCTCATGGCCTTAGGTAAACTCACAAAAGAGATTTTGCAAGGCAAAGCTCAAACTGCGGAGAAAAGCAGTAGATCTAGCAATGATGTTTGCCTTAGGAAACCAAATTTAATAAATCCAAGAGCAAGACAAAAAGAGCAGCTCATCGTTAGTGTTAACGAAACAAGTCTCATCATGAGGCTGAGTCCGGAGCAGTTTTCACCTTCCTGAGTAAATAACAATACAGCTGGAAGCATCCAGCATGGATATGAGGGACAAGACACACATTCATGCATTCAGGGTAAGACCTGAACAGGTCTTTCACCATCTCTTTTCTTTGCCCTCTTCCTCGGTAGTGTGTGACCAGACTTCCCTGCTCTCGTTTCCCCTCACACCAAAAGCCAGAGTCCCAGGACAGTCAGCCTGCACTTCTCTCACCCAAGTTTCTTCGTGTCCATGGAGCACTGCATTGTAACTCTGCCCATACGAGTCCAAGCTCAATAGAGAAGCCTGAGCCAGAAGGATTAATAAACCTGGGAGAACATTATGGAAAACGTTCATGCTCTCAAATAAAAGGTGGAATGGTGCTTGTGAGTCACGCTGCCAGCTGCTGCACAGAGAGGGCATTCTCCCTCTTAGCGATGTCCTGGGTGACCTGCCTGGCACACACATCTGCTGCAATGCCCCTGTGTGGTAGCAAGCATTCCCAGAAGGCAGGACAGGTCATCCATACACAAGGGCTCACAACATTACCATACTCTTCTGATGAGGTCACTGTATGGCCAAAAAAACCCTGTAAAGTTCAAATACCTCTCAGAGTGAGGTGACACATCAGCTGCTCTTGGGCAACTGCTTTCAACATGGAAGCTTGTGTACTACTCTTCCTCAGCTCTGGCAACTGAAGAGGGAGCAACTATCTGGGACTGCTGACCCAGAGCAGCAGAAACGGAACACAAGACAAAGAATAATCTTTGCTCATGCCCTGCTTTGTGTGGATAACTTCCTGAGAGAGAGAATTCATCTATTTAAAAATAATTAAATAAATAAACAAATAAAATCAGAGATCAGAGCTAATTAAAGCTGGAATATAAGTGCCTCAAAGATAGGTCTGGAGTGCTCTGATACAGACTCTGGTAGATACAGAATGTAGACAGGTCAGCAAATGTAATGAACAAATTCTGATATCATACACCTATTCTGGTTGTACAGACTTCACCTCAATCCACTTAAACTAAGCGGGGCAAAGGTAAGACTGTGCCTTAAGAGATAAGATCCCCAAGATCCTCCAGAGAAGAATCTGACAATTGCTGCAACTGGCATTTGATAGGGCCTTCTACTTCCAACCCTTGTTCTATTCTGCAGTCCTCAAACAAGTTTCAGACACTCACCTCTTGAAAAGAAACCTAGAGACACTGGCAGGAACTAACAGAATAGCAGTCTCTCATAAAGTACTCAGAGAAGCAGGCAACTTCTCTGACTCTTTTGTACATCTTTGAGATCTCAGACTGGAAGCTACAAGTTTGGTTCCATTTCTGAGTTGGCTCCAGATCTATTTGTTGACAAAAGGCTAAAAAATGGGGCTAATATACCAGAAATCTTTCACAGTTCATGTAAGAGAGATGCAGAGAGCCTATGCCTCTGCTGGCTCTGCACAGAAGTAGTGTAGGAATAAGTAGTGTAGGGATAGGTGGAGTATTGCAAATACCTCTTTCTCTTCCTCACTAGCATGAAAAGAAGCAAGTCAGCAGAAGGTCTAACATTCACTACACCTCTCCCCTCACCTGCTCATCTGCAGCCCAGGGAGGCAGGAAGCAGATAGACTTTGAGCCACATTCAGCCTTACAGCCTCTTTTCTGAGCCTCCTTGGTCACGCAGCCCCATAGAGCAGTTACGATTCCCACTGCAATACAGCTCAGAAAGAGCAATTACTGCAAAGGAAAGGAGGGGAGCTGGGGGCAGGAGTCATTTTCTATAGGGAAACAAAGTTAATGTCACCCAGAACAAAGGCCTGTGGAGAACAGCTGCAGCCTCCCTTTCAGAGGGGAGGACAGCAGCCTGTCTCCTGTCATCCCAAAGGCCACCTAAGACAGGAAGCAGCTGATAGGTAGGAGGCAGAAGGGGAACAGACATAGCAAACAAGCTCTGCTCCTAAAGATGGCAAAAATCCCAGCAAAACAAACAGTGAAGAATATTCTATTTTCTAGATGAGTTTGAAACCCGCAACCAGGTGAATCCTAAAAAACTCCAATTTTTGAGAGATTCAGACAGAAATCATTCAAGATCAGGTATATACAAGGAAGCTGCACTTAATCTGGGAGAGAACAGATTTTGATCAGAGATTGTGATACAGCTGAGTGAATCTGACTACAGTATCTTTTCCTTGAAATTCGCTAATATTTAAAAGCTGAAAAATCTTCACTGATCACAAAACAGCTCTTTTTCACCCATATAGCCACAAGCACTAGAAAAATAATCATGGCATTTGTTTTCTCCTTTTTTATTACTCCATAGAGTAATAAACTCCTTTGAGCTGCAGAAAAAGATCCCTCAACTTATGACTTTTTCAGTTCCTCATGTTTATGCTCTGCCTAATCCTCACACACCACAATCCTCTCCATAGCAGCTCAGCACAATGTCACACTCACATGCAAACAAGGATACTTCTATAGTCTGCCAATAAGATAATTTCTACAGCTTTTTCCCCTCTTAAGATCTTCAGGTTTTTTACAAATGAACATCACAGCAGTTCCACGAAGATGAGCATTCATTAGACTGATGAAAATGTTACTGAATAGACAAGAAAAAAATGGCATGGCTTCCTTAAGATGAAATCAACACAGATATGTCCATAAAAATGGAGTTTTCTGTTATTCTTCTGTTACTTCACTGTTACATAACATAGAACTATTTGCCATAATCGCATAGCAAATGTAGTAGAATTGAAAATATTGGTTCTCAAGACTCTACTGTTTCAAAACTGCACCATTTTCCCAATCTGTTATGAATCTACCATTAGACAAAAGCAAAAATCCATTTGCATCATATATAGAACAGGAGGAAGAGTGTATGTAAAAATGGCAAGGGCTTTGGTTTTCTCCAAATGGAGTGTGCCCCCACTCCCAGGATTCACAAACTCATGGAGCTTCCTTTCCATCTCAGACTCTCAAATATTTGCTCTGGAGGCACAAACCTACTTGATAATGAATATGCAGTGTTACTGTCATGCACAAAGGACACCCCATCTCAGAGGCTGCCAGGCAGCTGACCTGCTCCATCAGGAGTGATGGTTCCCAGCTTGACTGCCAGGGGATACCCCATCTCCTTGTAGTGCTCCAGCGCGTGCCCATTGCCCCCACTGCCATCAAAGAACCACTTCCCACACAGCACCGATCCATCCGTCAGGTTTAGCCACAGGTTTTCACGCAGGTCGCATTTTGAGCACTTCCAACCACTGCAAGAGAAAACAAAGAAAACAAAGGGAAAAAAAAAAAAGTACAGCATGAACCAGTGCTGCATTCCCAAATTATTACAGCAGGTCAAACCAAATATATGTATCTAATCAGGAGGCACATAAGAAAATTCCTGGCCAAGTTGTTGACTGTAACACTTTTATTCTGGATTACACTGGAGAACCTACAATGAACAAACCTTGCTACCCTCACCTGGGGGGGATCCTAACACCGTTGTCTAACTGTACAAGAGTTTTGGCGTGCTTAGAGGCCTGCAGTTCTTCTTCCCAGGAGTCAGGGTCCTGCTTCCTGTAGGGTGACTTTGCGCTGAGGAGGGCGTCACAAGCTATTGTCACCTGGAAAACAAAGGCAAGTTAAATCTGAAATCTAATTTCATTCAGTAACTGGACAGAAGCTGTCACCCAGTTCACTTGCAAAGCACATACATAACTGGATATCAGTAGAACTATTGATATGTTTAAATACACAAGTATTCTGCTGGGTTGCAGTTGCTAACATTAATATTGTAAGAGAGTTAAGCACAACAAAGCAAGCTGCATGAGTTTCCAAGGGACAAGCTGTCACCACAGTAAGGGTAGGAATAATGGAGGTATAACAAAACCCAAAAATAAGAACAAAATAGACTTTTTAAAAAGACTGTTCCCATTACAGTTGGTAAAGAGAGGCCCTTATTTAAAAACAAGCACAATACTCAAGGGAAAAAAAAATCTTGATAAAAATGGAAGTGAGAGACAATCGCTATCACTTATTTCATACACTCACTAACCAGAGCTGGTAACTCTTCTATGTTTGGTAAGGAGATTTCATAGTGATCAGGAAATATAACAAGCTTTGCTTCATCTTCATATTCAAAATCATCACTGCTGAGGTCACCATTTGTCTCTAGATCTGGAAAAGAAGATGGGAAACATTAGGACATGGTCCCAAGATGAAGGTTCCTAAACCGTGGCAGCGGTACAGCTATGAAGTATCGCCTGTCTCACAGCCATCTGGCAGCTAACACTGTCCATATTTTTTTCTGGCCAGAAATGTTTGTGAAATCCTGACCCAGGCTAAAATGTAACCAGAGGATTTCTGCCAAGGGATGTGCCAAGGACCAAAACTTTCCCCTTAATCTAAACCCCATTCACAAGCACATTTGATGTGGCCCTTCTCCAAACACAAGCATTGCTGCAATTTGGGCAGCATCTAACAAAATTCTGCTGATTTTGGAGATAAGCAGGATACAAGGCTGCTGTGTCTTTTATGCAAAATCCTGAATGACTTTACAATTCGGAGAGAAGATCACACTAGCTATGACTAAACTGCCGAGAAAGGACACCGCACTTCTGTTCTGGATTCCCATATTTTCCAGATCACAGACTTTGCTGATATACACTTGAGCTCCCATCCAGCTTGTACCTCTGGCTTTTCCTCTCATGAAGTTGGCTGTGGTCATGGTCTCCACGTGCCACCCATAGTTTCAAGCATTTAGAGCAGGTACAATTACAGCAGCATTATCCCAATCTTGTCAACTCCATTCTGTAACCAGGGTAACTATATCTCTTATAACAATATAAGCTAGCAAAACTTGGCTTTGAAGATCACACTTAGTATGTGTGAGCCCTCTTACTCCAGTGTGAGGACAATTTTCTCACTTAAATGCAAACCTTGCTCCAGGAACAGTAGCTAAAGTGGACAACATGCTTGTACAGTAAGGAGTGCACCCAGAAAGAGGCCCGGAAGGTATTCAAACAAACTGTATGGTTAGTGTTCACACCACAGGTTTTATCAAAAACATAACTATCCATGCAGACAAGACTGAGTTAATTCCTCAGTTTCTCCCAAGACAACTGAAGAAGTTAAGACCAAGCACGTACATGCTGTGCTCGACACATTGCACAAGACCCAACCACAAGGAGGGACTGAGCAATGATGGGGAGCATTCAAAAATTAGAAACTATCATATTCCTACACACCAGACAGTCACTGATAGGAGAAAGTTTGTCCAAGAAAGAAAAGGAATTGGTAAAAATACTACTACTAACAATAATATAGCCCTAGCCCTAATTGGCACTCTAAACACATGCACATAGGTAGCAAGTGATTCAACACTAAGCAAGCATTGGCAGCAACCACTGCATCCAAGAAAGGCTTGAAACCTCAGATGTATATTCTGGAGTGAAGATGACATGGCTCAATTCAGGAAACTAAGGTCACAGATACACAGAACAGCAACAGTATGAACAGCCTAAGTGATAAAAACTGTATTAAATATCAAAAATATATTAAGTTGATCTGGAAAGATCCCCTCTTGAGAGGAACAGTGACCAGTTTCCTTTCAAATTCTTGATCTACCTTCTGCATCAGCCACTTCTGAGGGGGTGACAACACCCACCATCAGTGACTTTTGGTGACATGACCTCTTGCCCCACAGTGACTGACCAAATGTCCTTCCCATCAGCTGAGTACAGACACCAAGGCAACAACTACTCATACCAGAAGGCTTTGCAAAAGCAGGAAGAAAAAAAGAACTCATTACTAATTCCCTGAATCACATTTTTTCTATATGAGGGTCTTTTCTGCTACTGCAGCATAGTACAAACCACCACCAACCTCACTTTACTTAGGGCTTCTTGCACAATTTGTATTACAATCTTGTGCTTTGAAAAAGGAGAGATTCTCAACAGATGCAAATCTTCCAGCCTGCATCAGAAAGCTCCTTTGCTTTACAAATGAAAGACGAGTGCTCTCCAGCTGCTGATACCTATGGCAATATACCACACTGAGGTTTCACACAGCAATCCTGAAATTCGATAGTATTTTCAGATATGTTGTGCTGGCCACAGCAATATCAATGGAAGACAGAGGTTTTGTTTTGTGCAGGTTCCTCAACTGGAATAAAAACTCACTGTATATCCAGCGAGCTTTAAAGGCAGCACATGCCTCTTCCAGGGCTTGCACTCACACTTTTCTCAGCCACCAGAGGGAACCTGAGGACAGCTCGCAGCAGCCATTAATTGTTATTTGTAGACATTTGTAAGGTCCACTGGTATTTTTATTTCCTTATAAAGCCGGTATTGCCAATTTTTAGCATTTGCAATCAGCTCTGGTTCAATCAGTGATATAGTTACCTAGGTTCAAGATTCAGACACTCACACATCACCTCATCTCACCAGCCAGATAACAATGGTAGTGACTTTATTGCTACTGACCTGACCTGGCTTTGAACCAGTGATCCCGAGATGAAAGACTGGGTATCCTATTAGTGAGCATCCTCTGCCACTTAAGGACATCACACACTTAGCAGCTGGCCAGCCTTTTGTGTGCAAAGGGAAGAGAAGGAAAGTTCCTTTTTACCTCTTCAAGTTTCAAACCATTCAGCTTATTCAAAAGTGGAAAATGAGGTCCTGTCAGCAGAGCCATTCTGAATGTCTGACACACCAACACCACAGTATCACAGTTCTTATTTTAAAGATACACACAGCATTATGACAGATCCAGAAAAAGAAAAAAAAAAAAGGAGGATTTAGCTGGCAATTCCCCCTTTAAAAGTAACCATGCAAAGCTGGAATACTTCCACATCATACACTCCCTCTTAATCAGAATTGCAAGAATCACCAATATCAATTGTCATTTTCACAATTATCACTCTGAATATACTCAGCTTTTCAGAGTTCAAATTCAGCCCATAAAACTGGAAGGGACTTCTAAGGTCACCGACTCCAATCTCTTCATCCAGCAGACAACCTAAACTAATCCCTTCTGCAGACTGTCAGACTGACCCCTTAATGAGGTGAAGTTGAAAACCTTAAAAACCTACTCATTCTTCCAAATCCAGGTCTCTGCTCAGAGCACATTAGTTTAGTGAGAAGATGGCCTTCCAAGATGCCAAGGCACAGTGTGTAAAGGAACCCCGCTGGGCAGCAGCACGTTTATTTAGTTCTCCTCAGACTACCACTACACAACCAGTTTTGCAGCCCTGCTGACAGCTTGGGGGGGAATGTCCACATGATAACGTTCCCTTTCGAGGGGACTAGCAGCTTTACAGTACCGAGTCAGAGCTGCAAGTAAACGCTGCCGTCACTAAAACAAAGTGCCCATAGGTCATACGTGTTGTGCTGGGAGGCCAGGACGACAGCAAAAGCAAAATAACAGACCCGCTAAAACAGAGGCTGGAGTCACGTTACTTCAGGCAAGCCGTCAGGAGAGGAAATTTACTCCAGTTCACAGACCCACTGCTGCTGGACTGAGTGAAAAGAGCAGCTGGAGGTGTAAGACTGTAGAGAGTCCTGCAAACCGACCTGCTGCAAGGCAAGGGGAGGCGTGGACGTGGCCAGAGCAGATTTAGACAAGTTACCAACCAACTGCACTAATAATAGTGGTAGGAGGAGATTCCAGACAGGACCCCGAAACAGGATTTCCTGTGATATGGATGTGTCTCTGCCTGCGAAGGGGAACACAAATGTGTAAATCGAATGAGGATGGTGACTAACAAGTCTACAACTGATTTTGAAACCTTAGGAAGTCATCTGAGGAATCTGGGCTTGACCCTGCTCTCCATGAATGCAACAGACAGGTTTGTATTGACAGAAAGTGGAGGACTGCAGCTTTAAACCAAACCATTTCTTCTTGAAGCCTCTAAATCATCATGAATTCCAGCAACACTTTGTAAACTATTTTGTTCACTTGTCTTCAATCACATCTAAAAACACTCATCAGAGGAAGTACTAAAACAAAGAAATAGAAGGTAAATAATAAATACACATTATAGCTATAACATTTTCATATATGAAGAAAGGAAAAGCAGTACTCACTGATAGGATCATTTGTATCATTTGCCATATGTAGAATCACATTCACCTTGTGACACTCCAAAGCATTAATATGCTCTTCTTATTACTACATATGTATCTCACATTTTAGGTTTCTAGCACAGTCATTCATTAAACAAGGAAAACTAAACCATCAAACTTTTCAGAAAAATTGTCAGAAAGCACTCAAATTGGCCCAAATCACTTGGAAATTTGTCCATAGTCTATACATGATCACTTGCATAAACTACCAGTGATGAAAGCCCTCCTCACAAGTCCTCTTGAGTCTGTCCTTCTTGAGAACAGGGTTCTGCTTCTGGCTATGATTAGACCTGGGACAGTTAGGTGGAGCTTTATGGCTACTCTTCATGCTCTGAGCTAAGTTGCAGGTGCAAGTGGATTCTCTACCATAGGTAGGCAGATGTCATCCAAGAAAACCTCAGCAGCTCACATGTTGTCCTAGACCCCCTAAGTGAGGGTCTTCTGTATCTTCTCTATCTTCTGTAATTACTCTTATCCATGGATTCACACCCATGTATCAACATATTCATCTCAAAGCACTCTCACCAACCTAGAAATATTAACCACTTTAAAAGCCACTTTTTCCTATTCCATTCTGCCCTATTTATACAACTTTCTATTAGCTCTGCTCCTTACTTTTCTCCCAAATAGGCTAATATGAAAACTTAACTTACTCATAAGCACATTTCCTGATCCCTTTTTCAAATCAGTGTCACATTTACTGCACTGTGGCTGATTTAAGCAAGAGGTTGCACACTGCAGAAAGCCAATTTCTTATATGAGCTACCTCAAAAGCACTAGGGGAATACCATCTGGTACTATCAGTTAATTTCTTTTCACTTAACATATTTGATCTAAAACTTGCACACACTCACAAGCACAAAATAGCTTCCAATTTCCTACTCCAGGTAACAAGGCAATGAAGATAATACTCCAAGGTAGTCAATTGGGCACTCAAACTGCTTTAAACATCATCCCAAACCCCCAGGAAGTCTGTACAATCTGAGCTAAAGTTATCCTATCCCCACTGCCTGGCAATGCCTGTGAACAAGCTCAATTAAAGACAACTCGCACATTTCCACCTACAGTGTTGTTAAGCCTCCTGACTACAACAAACAATTCATACAGGTAACAGTCTTCACCCTTCTCAAAAATAAAGAAATAAATAAAAATCTAACATATACACTGGATCTGTCAATATCTGGACAAAAAAATAAAGTTCACAATGGGTTGATTCAACTAGTGTGTGTTTCTCTTGCATTTGTGGGACAGCAGCAGTGCTAGAAAGCAATCTATGAGCATCCAAAAGATGATTTCCTAAGACTGAATAGGGTTGAATATGCTTAATAGCCTTACCTCAAAGAAGATTTTAAGCAGCAATGCAACAAATGCCCAAACTAGACTGACTCTGTACACAAAGCTTAATTCTGTGATTCTCTGGGGCTGCAGAGATTTATTCAGATGGAGACACCTAGAAACACAGGGATGTTGGAGTCATGAATAGCCATTGCCCATTCTTGTCCAACGGAGGAAGCCCTGCACATCACATATATAAATATATGGGCTAGTGATATCACCAGCGCATATATATGGGCTGATATCAGAGCCCAGAGCACCAGAGCATCTCTGATATCACTTGCAACTTAATCAACATAGCTGACTGCTGTGTGCTTCAATTTTCTCAAGTATGAGAGAGCAGGAATAATTTCTTGCTCATTTCTTTAAGTATGAAAAAAAAAAATCTACAAGTCTAAAGTCCTGGATAGAGAGCACTCAGATAAATTGGAAATATCACCTAAAGGACCAGTGCAGACAGATGATACCATTTTACTTCCAGGCAGCAATGAAGACTCCAGCAGAACAGATCAGATGAGATAAATTTTCACTAATGCATCAGACTGCAGGAGTCGTGGATTAAGCAGTGACAATTTGGAGGGCTAAATACATCCCAAGGAAATTGCACTGTGCTCATAAATTAACTGGAACCAAGACAGTTGAATCTGCTGCTCCAGGTCTACACAGTGGGAGCAAAATGTTCATGTGCAAAGGTGGAATTTAAGATCCCCTCCAATACAGCATACCAGACACACGTAGCCACGTACAACATGTGCTGGTTTCCCTCAAAGACATGCGGAGTATTCCTATCAGCAGGAATAAAAGTTGGCTGTGTTTTTTACACTTCTTGTTTACAGCCCAGTTGCTAACACTGTACAACCATTGCTACGTTACAGCCAGCTTTGCTTTTGAACCAACCAATAATTGTCCCGTGAGAAACATTTTTGATAAGAATTAATAGCAAATAGCATTTAGAACTAGCATTTGTCAACTCACTCCTCATTAAATGGCCTCTTCCTACAAAAGGAGTTTGATCTATTTATGACCCATCTTACTAAGACTTCTTTTCTCTAAGCCCTTCTTACAAAACTTACAGATGTTAATGACAACTATTTAATTCATCACAAACTGCAAGGGCTTCTTAGGGACACATTCCACAGATCGAGGCAATTTCAATGACGGACAATGCTATTGTTCCCCCCCAGCCATAAGCACCGCTATTTGCGATGAAAATATTTAACTTCTTTGACAATAGGACAAAAATATCACTTGCTGTTAGTATTGAAATGAGAATAAATAGTGTGAGACTCAAGAAAACTACCCCAAAAGGGTGGGATGAGACAAAATACGGGCATTACATCATGTTCCACCATACATATCTAGGAAGTCCTCTGGTTTTCTGGATAATCTGAATCAACTGATAATAAAGAATATTAGTGTTTGAGGAAAAAGACACCTCCAGATAAAGCTGTTTTCTGTAAGGTGAAGGGATAATGGTGGACATAACTGAACAGAAACTTGTAAGGGAGAGTCACGATGTATGTACTGCTGCATTCATCACAGGAGACCAGAGCAAGCACAAGAGCATTTTACGTGTGTAACACCTTCATTGAAGTGAAAAATAACCCTTCCTGTGAGCAGCTGCTGAGCAGAACAGTGCCACACTGGGGCCCTGTTATATCAAAGCATTAAGTACAGATACATGTTTGAATATAAAGGTGTTATGTGAATATTATAAACAGAGGGAAGGCCAGAACTAAACAGAAAGTTGAACAGTGGAGGGAGCAATTTAGCTTAAAATAAAGGTTTTATTCATATGTACACATATTTCAAAATATACATCAAAATTCATGAGAATTACTTATTGTTTGGACAAACTTTAAAAAATAGAATGGAAAAGGGAAAAAAAAAAAACAGAAAAAAAACCCACAAGGAGCCCCAAAGTCAGACACAATGGTGGACAGAACCCAAGAACACATGCAGACAGGGTCAGGAAGGGACTGTGCAAAAACAGCTGTTCACAATACCTAAAAATAGCTTAGCATTCCTCCTTTTGGGTAAAGCTCCACCAGATGCCCCTGGTACCTTCTGGAAAAGAGAGAGAGACACAATTAAAAATCCATCAAATGAAACAAAAGCGAATCAGCCACAGCTCTTCACCATCACCTTTTTGATAAGTAACATGGATCTGTTCTTGATCCTTCTATTAAATGACAGCCCCTACTGAGAACAAACGTGAATTTTCATCATTCACCTCTGACAATGAGGCCCATCACTGTCCACTACCCTTAAGGAGCAAGCAAGTAAATCAGCACCCAAACCCCTTCACTTCCCTTTACTAGCAATGAAGCAGAGCACATCTGATGGTGACCAGGGGTGATGGCTGTCCCATCATCAATGTGGGACCTCTCATCGCCAGATGCCTAGAGTATTTCTTAATGACTAAAGATTTTTTTTAAAAGATGCATAAAAAAAAAAAGTACTCTATAACTAAGTTTCGATATGACCATTCTACTTCAATTTGATCCCTTGGCTCAGCTAATTTGCTTGTATTCAGAAAAAAAAATCCCATCAGTTCAGTCAGAATCTAAGCCTGCTTCCACTAGCATCAGTCCAAGTTATGGCCATGCTCTGTTAGAGAGTAGGGAGGAAACCTGGCAAAACCTAAGCAACAGTTCAGAGAGGGATTATTCTTTACACAGTTAAGCTACACAGCAAGAGACAGTAAATTCCCATTCGTTCCACTGACGCTCAATTCCAAGCACAATTTTCTCACTTCCAAATACCTCAAACTACTGGACAAAACGCTAGGAGGTGGACAAACATTTAAGTCAATGCATTCATACATGCTGCCTATTTAAGCTGTTCGTTAACATACGTCAATACATTAAATCTCTCAATAAGCCTCTGTAGCTATAATGCCAACAAGATTTATTATCTGGTGTATAATGTTAGTGTGAGTGGTGAGGTTGTTAGGTGACTTCTTTTTTAATAATATTAGGATACAACAGGTGGAGAGAAAGCAGCCAAGAACCTGTCAGCTGAGGGAAAGTTCATGTTTTGCCTCCGCTCCCCGGTAGGTGAAAGGGTCACATATTTTGGGTGGTTCCCTTCACCATGTAAATAAAGCTTTGGCCAGAGAAATCTGCTTGAATCATCAATAAGGCCTTGCAGGCCAGAGGAAATTTTTCCATTCTTAGAAAGAGCAGACACCAACTAAATCTCCTTGGCTGCACTTAAGAACAAAACCTATTATCCAAGCATCTTTTTTTATTCTAAAGCAGCAACATCAAGATACAGTATAAACTGAGTATAAAAATATTTGAATACACGTCCTCAGGATCAGAGCTTTATTACTAAGAAATATTGTTTTCAGAAGTGAGAAGCTCCAGATGAATTTTGATGACCAAGTAGGACGCTAGGGGAGTCATTAAGACCACAGGTCTCAAAGAAACAGTCACAAGGAGTGTTTCCAGACTGAGAGCCTAACATTAAATTCTTCAGCTTGATTTGTCAAGCTGCTCAATATTTCTAAACTAGAGTTGTAGATGCCAAATTGCTATTTCTAACCAAATCAGGACCTGACATTTTTTTGCCTTAGTTTCTCCACCTTTTGGACAACACTGAACGTGTTTCTCATTCACAACACATCAGCTCTGGCATTGGGTTCTGTTTGTGATGTCTCTCACACAAGGTGTCAGTTCTCCTATTTTACACCTCCATAAACTGCATCAACAGCTATGTTCTTATAACATAAGTGCCATTGTCTAATATCTGGCAACCCACACTGAAGCATATTTCATACTGATCTGTCTGATGATTTTAACAGGGCCTGAAGTATCACTGTAGCACGAAGCTAAACCTCCACCTTAGGCTAAATACTACCTGGGCAATCGTTTTTTTAATCTCTCTCAAAAAAAAAAAAAAAAACACCAAACAAAAACAATCAAAAACAAACAAACAAAAAAACCCCACACTGTGTTGATTTAGTTAAGCATTTTACCAGAAGGTGCTCTCTAAGTTGCTCTCGCAGACAGTTCTGATGACTGAGCAGATGCCTCTGATGCGGATCTGCTGCTGGCAATCCCTGTAGCTTTATTGACCCTTCTGACCCTTGCTTTCTAATTCAATTGTGAACACATAATTGGTATTTATTCCAAACACCTTTGGAAGCGAACAAGCCTTTCTGCAGCAATGTGTTGCATTCTGCAAACATGATGCCAAGGGAACTACGAGCTGGAATAGTAGCCTGGCCAAGAGAATCCTAAAGCAGTACACCCAATACCTCCGGCTTTACTGTATCCTACACCATCAAAAGCTTGGCTTACGAAACCAAAGCTACAACGTAGCATGTGCCAGGCCCTTCATAAGACTTTCAGGGAAGGCAATGTTCCACATCCATCAGAGAAAACTTGGAGAGCAAATAAAAAATCCACAGTTAACATGTGAGGAACCCAATCTTTAGTCCATGTTAGATGACACGATCCTCACCTGAACTGGACAGTCAGAGCCTCTTGCAGACAGTGTGTCCCATGCACCAGTGTCACCCCTGTACACCCAACTCATTCCCTCTGCTGCATCATGATTCACAAGAGGAAGGGATGGGAGCCACTGAACTACTTCAGTCCAAAGTGTGCTCAAACACTGAACAACAGGCAGTGTATTTATTTCTCTCCCTTCAGGTCAAATCCTTAACCAGGATTCTTTTTTTTCTTGTTTGTTTGTTGAGGGGGAGTGCTCATTTTAATCCCAGTTTCCTTTAACACTGAAAATTCCCAAGTCGCTTTGGATGACCAATGCTGGAAGAACTTTAAACACAGGAATCCTGACAAGATTTCTGCCTGACTCTCTGTAGTCAGAGACACCAGCCTTCAAGAGTCCCTAAGTCACTCTGTTGCTGAAACCAGCCTAGGTTCTACAAGAACTTAGAGTTAACAATGTGAAGAAAATGTAATTATCACTCTTAAAAGGAGAGAGAATTTTAAATTAGAACAAACACCACCACCAAATCCAACTCAGGGGACATCTGTAATCTGCCTCCCCACAATTGATCAGATAAAATATGAACAATCCTCCAGCAAAAATAAAGCCAGTCACATCAGGGCACCAGGGCCTTGACACCCAGGGGAATCACTGCTGGAGAATGAAACAGGAAATAGTCTGTCCCACTCTGAGCAGCTATTTTAGGCTCCCTAACTGCCCAAAAGACAGAGAGTTCACAGGAGAACGCAGAAGCAAACCCAGTGCTACCCATATCGCTCAGATTAGAAGTCTTAATAACTTTTTAAAGATACCAGACAAACTGCATAGAAACAGATGTTATGAAACACTAGTTATAAATGATTATTAATGTGCTGTGATATTGTGGAAGAACAGTGAGCAGGAAGTTTGAAGGCATCCATCCATGTGTGGGAGGGTGTAACACTGTCTGTAGGCAGTGTCTAGATCTAGCATCCAGTATCAATTTAAGATGAGTTTCAAATCACAGGTCAGGCTGTGATTAAAGCTCACGGTATAAATCTTAGGATGAAAAGAAATCCTGTCACCTTGAGTTGAAACCTCACATAAAAAAGAGCCCCAGAAATTCTAGCCAAATCTGAAACCAGTAAATCTACACTTCAAAAGCAGGCTGCTATGAAGTATTTAGTTACATACAATATGTATATAATATATGGAAGCATGTAGTAAAGAATCAGCAGAAATAGGGCAATTAGCAGCCTCTTTGGGCAACAAGTTGCCTTTAAGAACTGGTCCTTTAGAGCTTGTGATTCGGCTCAGAAGTGAAACTGTATGATGGGTCGGGATCTAAGAACCTGAATTTGACAGCTAACCCCAAATACAAACACGTTCATTTCCCTCATTCAAAACTTGGTCTGTCTCCAAAATGTGTCATCCAAACAGGCAAAAGACCCCCAAGAACTGGCTAGAATTGTTAGGAAACCACCAATCTCACCTTGATCGCGTGGCGTTTCAGGTGCATATACACACACTGTCCTGTTTTCCGGTAATGCCTTTCAATATGTTCCCTTCCAAACCCCAGAAACGTGTTCATGCACACATAGAGACCTCCTTCCGAATCCTAGAAGGAATGACACAAACAGTTACAGCAGAGAAGGCAGCGGACAGGATAGGAAGGGATCAGCAAGCAGTGGGAAAAAAAAGGAAAAACTTAAAATACAACTTTCATGCGACAGAACAGTGTTTACATCATCAGCCCTCAAAGAATCTTGCACATGATATCACAGCACGTAGCAACGCATTGAAATGGGTTACTTTAAAACTACAGTTTAGAGAGTGTCTAAATTGGAGGTCAAAAGCTGCTCTTGAAAAACTCTACTTGAGCGCCCAGTCCATGAGGGAATTGTAGGCATGGAAATCTGCCAGGCAGAGAAACAACGAAGCATAAACTTTTTTTTTTTTTTTTTTTTTTTTTAAATTTTAAAACATTTGGGGGCCACTTGCCTGCAAGAGTGACATTCCTGATTGGAAGTGGTGCAAAACTGGTGGTCTAGGAATTCAGACACAGTTTCTGCTGTTGATCACCATCTTGTTTGAGATCTCACAAGAGAGCTGACAGTTCTTAGAAGCGGGAAGCAAGGAGTTTTGGTAACATAACCTGGTGGGGGTCCCATTACTTTTTGCTCTCCCACACGCTGGGTGTTGAAGGGTTTGTTTCACTGCCAGATCTCCCCTTCACCCTTCAGACTGCCAGGAGGACATTCAGCCACTGGCCCATAGGTGCTGGATCAATGTTTCAAGCCCTCTTTAGTGCACATTGTTTTGAAGAGAGGGTGCATAACAAAAAATGGGCTTTGCAGAAGCACTGTGACCCTCCTTCTATTGTGAATTCGTTTGTGCTGTTGGATGGCATGAAACATCCCACCACCTTCAGCTCCCTAAGAACTGCATGAGCTGAACTCACCTATAGGCATTTAGGGGGAGGCAAAAAGAAAGCATCTCCGTAACAAGTCACCAAGAGTTTCATTAGGAACACGCTTGCAATTATGCATTGATTGAGAATTGTTACAGCAACCTTTGCATATAGAGGCAGATTCTATATACCAAAAACAGATTCTATATACCAAAACTGTAGGACATGTAAACACCAAATTATGTTAGAAACCACTTGGTTTATGAAAGGTCACTCCAAGACTCACAGAAGAGCACAAGTTACCACATGTGTGCAAACCCAACAACTTTGACAGAGTACCATCCCACACTGTGCCACATAAATGCTACGAAAGGGCCAGGTGCACCTTTCCCCAAAGCTCTGGAGGCAGAAATCCCTGCTCTGCTTCTGAGCCCAACCTGGCCCCTCTCTCAGGGCAAGGAAAGAGCTGCCCGTCCTGCCACCACATGAAAGCAGTTCTTGCTCACTTCAGGGTAGACACAAACCACTGAGGCCTGACAAGTCTCTCCTCTCCCGGTACTGTCCCCAAAATCAGGTTTCAATGTGCTGCTCTAAATCCAGGAAATTCTCCCCATCTCTTTGTAAAGACCGTACTAAGTATATTTACCAAGTGTAAAACTTGAATGAATCTAGACTTCCTTCTGACCTGCCACCTTCCTCTCTACATGAATTTGTTAAGACAGGCTTATTTTTATCAATACTTACTACCGCCAGAAGTGAACACCAGTAAATACTGGTTCTTCTGCAGTGGCAAGCAGAAGCCCTGGAGATCGGGAAAAAGAACAAGAACCAGCAGAGCTGGGGTAGGACAGGAAACAAGGGGAAATCGGAGAATGATATTTGATTGCAGAACTAAAAACATCTCCGCCTTGGTTGTCTTAACACGAGCCGAAAGAGATGAGCTTCGGCTTTGCATTTAGCTGAATGACAAACACAGAACGAGCAGCGGGGCCCTTGCTCTACCTGCCTCTAAAGGACAAGAAGTTGAACGGAGCATTCCGGGATTCAGATCTGTGGGCTGAAGCTTTATGTCATTCAAACCTAATATATGCCATGAAGTCTTTGAAAGAGCATCCAGATACCACAAGGATGGTCTCTCCACAGAGTGAGTAAGAAACTCTCTAGCCATCTCATCTCTGATCCACACAACACTCAGAACTCTGTTTCGAAAACAACTCCTTTAAACTGGAAAACCTCTAAGCCTTGTTCAAGCAAGGCCAATAACTACAATCGTCCTCAAAAGTAACTCAACATTTAAAAGAAAATTTCATGCCTAATATTTAAAGTATTCATAATATACAATAGTGTTTAAAATATAGTTTAAAATATGATTTTAAAGTCCACTCACTCCTACATAATCTATCTAGTGTAAGGCCAGCAACACCTTGGCTCTCTGCTTCTACATCCTGCATTCCAAGCCATCATGTATTATCTACTTCTCTGATAAAGCCAAGGCTGTTTCTTCTGCAAGAGGATCCCATAGATGGACAATCAAATGAGAAAGTACTGGCAGTCCAGGGGTCTTGAGAAGTCTGTTTACAAATTTGTTTTCTTAGAGATCCTTCTCTCCTCCTTTGGATGAAGTCCAAGACAGCACAGAACCTTTTATGATAAGCAGCCTATGACAACAACCTGACACTTTCAGAATCCAGGCTAAATGTAGAATCTGAGCAAGTTGGTTGTGGTTACTAACAAAACAGTTATCCCTCCTGGAGAGAGCAAGCAGGCTATTCTTTCATCCAGCCTGCAGAGGACAACATTCAAAAGCCTGAAGGTCACACCAAAAAAAAAGGGGGGGGCGAAATCTCTCCACCAGGTGAAAAAGCCTCCCTTGCAACAGGCTGCAAAAGGATTAAGGGCCAGTTTGGTGCTCAAAGTGCATTTGACTGTCACCTAAGAGGATTTGTGCTGGCGAGTTCCACCCACTGAGAACACAACCAGTTCTGGAAGGAATTGCATTTCTACATAGCTGCAGCATGGAAATCTTTGCAAATAATGTTCATTTTAAAAGTACGTGAATGGTTATGCTGGAGAAAGCCTAAGTATCCACTGGTGCACGTGGAAAGTGGGCGAGATCAACATCTCGCTTCACACCCCTTCATGGCATCAGGCACTAACAGATCTGATCTAGATGTGAACTTACAAGTCTGTATCCTGCTACCAGCCTTCAAGTCATTTAGTGCCCTGAGGGAAGCGTAGGGTTTAGCAACTTCAGTTCCTCATGTGGCTCAGTAACAATAATGAGTTTATAAAAGACCTATTGCAGTGATGTATCTAATAACATATTAGTTACAGACTCAGATGCAATGTCTGCAGCCCAGCTCCTTGCTTTGGATCCACCAAAACAGTGGTAAAATTTACTAATAAAAGTATTAGAGAAGGGAGTAGAATTGCAGCTCTAGTCTTCATGAGTCTCCAAAGCCCAAATATAAAGAATCAACTGTTTGTCCATCCCATCACAGATAATATAAAAAGTCCCAATTATGACACAGGGTTGGTCACCGAACCCCTGTATTCTGCAATATGTCTCCACAGAAATGTGGCCTGACAAAATCAGGAGCTGTGTCAGCTCTGTTCAGAGTGACTGCCCTGTCTACATTGAAACCCACAACAGTGTGATTAAATGACAAGTCTTTTATTACAGGACTCTTCAAAAGGCTAAAATGGAGTAACATGTTTCAGCTGTGAATATTGTCCAGAATAACACACAAATAGTTAACAGGTAGAACAAAAAGAAAGCCCACAGTGAAAAATGCCACCTAACCCCACTATGGCCAGTCATATGCTAACTGAAACCAAACCACCCTCCCTACACAAGGCCCTAGATCTCCTTTACGTCCATCAGCTACACAGCACTCCAGGCCACACACCATCCTGAAGCAGGAATTATGTTCATACCAGCAGCAACAAGGCTTCAAGTGTGCCTGTACGATGAGCAAAGTGATGTGAGGTCAGGGATGCCTGCGACCCACCCCAAAGACTGGAGAGCTCGCACCCAACAACCCATCTGTCTGGGATCATGTTGTACCCTGTGATTTGCAGAAGACACTGGCAGCGAGCTCAGATCCAGCAGTGTTCATTAGCTCAAGCCAAGCACCACACGGGTACTTGCACGTGTGCTGCTTCCATAGCACTTAGAGACAGTTTTGCATCACGCAGAGCCCTAGCTGTACAAATCTGTTGGTCACAAAGGCAGCGCTGTCTGCCCAGGACAGAAGAAGTCACAGGAACCTAAGGACCTTGGTAACAGCAAAAAGCACTTCATTGTATAAGTAATTTCGAGTGTATTTTGCCACTTAGACAAAGTAATTTGCAGGTAATACTCAACTTGGCTGGGTGTATTCAATCTTCTTACATTTCTTTTTCTCACTGATGCTCCCATTCCATCGATATAGACAAGATACCTGCCTATCATTCTAGAAGCTTTCTAATTTTCTCCAAGGAATATTGGCCAAAGAAACAGCCAGAAAGGATATATTTACAGAGAGAAAATGACACACATTATGGTCACTGATGCCCATTACACACTGCAGACTCTCAAGGATTTCAACTGATAACAGCAGAGCATTAGCACAGCTTAGCCTTTGGGAATTATCCTAACATAACCACTATAAACTTCCCAAGCCACAAAAATGAAGTTAGTAATATCCACACAGGAAGTTCTTGTCAGCAACAAGATTTTCCAGCAGTGTGAGGCCAAATTAAGCTTCACAAACAAAGACAATCTTGGTAATCTACAGCAACGAGACTGGTTGTCCTAAGGCAGTGTTGGACTCGCGACCTGTGCTGTAGTTGCAACATTCAATGCCCTTCTTGGGGCATGTTTCAGAGCACATCCACATGCATAGTCTGCACATAATCCAATTTATATCCCTTTTCTGGCTATCATCTCTCTCTAATACATCTGATCTTCAATAATCAGATTTGAGGAAAAGGGATCCCATATAAAGGTGGGTGGAATTTCCTGCTGAATCCTGCACTTCTTCATAAATAACAAGCTCCACAGTGGACAAAAGATTATGTAAATAAAATCTCTCTATATCTCATGTTCTGTTGGATGATACAAAGTCAAGTTCAGCTGCCAGCAAAGGAAGAGAGGTTGCAGCAGACAGAATAATGGAGAGAAAAAAAGTGCGTTAGAGCAGCACAGGCACCGGAAAATAAGAACATCACCAGGAGGGAATGTGCACCAGGTCTCCAGAAGGAGAGCTACAGGGTTTCATGCTTCAGTTTGCCACAAGGTGGAAGCTACTACAGCACCTGGGACCCATCACTACAGGGAGCAATACTCACACCAAACCTTGCTTGTACTTGTAAAGCTGCCTTCCTTCCCTTCTGAACTCCAGTATAAGGAATCAAAGGTTATTTGGAATGGAAGCCCTCATCAAGGAAACACAGCTCTTCTAGAAGCCACCAAAAAAAAAGACAGGAATTAAAAATCAAGTCATAAAACACAATTTTCTCATCTTCTAAGGCTGTCAAGCTGAGAACTGCCAATGGGGTGGTCAAATGCACAGAAACTCTCCTCCTGCTCCTCCCAGCTTCCCTGGAAACCAACCCTAGGACTGTCTGTTGGAAATGGGTCAAATCTAAGGACAAGAATTTTAGATTTCAGAAAAATCTCATTCCCATTTATCTTGTGGGCCTTTTAACAGCTACTTTTCTGAGAAGATCGTTGTGCCAATGTTAATCCACACAGGAAAAAAAAAAAATATACCTAATATCCACTTAAACTTCTACCCTCTCATGTTTGAGATCAGGAAACCAGTGCCACTCTTTGTAGCACAGTTCTAAGTCTCTACTGCTCTCAGATCTCCACTCAGCGAAATAAGATTTAAAATGTACTCGAAGATAACAGTGAGTCAACAGATGCTGAGAAAGGGAGGCAAAACCACCTCTATCTACCAGAGCATGGATCTCCAGTGACACTTTTACTGGCTAAACCTGGACAAGACAATGCAACCAACAGACTGACAGAAATACTCTGCCAAATCAATATTTTGTACGAACCTGAGTGTGCTGCAATGTCAACTAAAAGATGAAGCCACTTGCACACAGTAGCTCCTGATATTTGGCATCACTTGACCAAACAACTCTGGCTTTCGCTGTCCCACTCCTCCCGGTGTTCTTCAAAATTGCTGGAGAACCCTTCTCCCTATAAATAGCACTTTGTACCACATACCCATAGATCTGACAGCTTTTAGGGTATTTTAAAGATCACAATATTCCCTTTGCAGGGAAGGTAATAATTCACAAGTTTTATAGAAAAAGAAAATTAAGCATAGAGATGCCATGTGACTGGGTCTGTCACTTAAGAGAAGTGCATGCAAAAATTAATTGCCTAAAGTTTTGGGTTCCAAAATAGGGAAGGACTCTGGAAGAAGAAGAATCAAGAGTAATGCTTGAGAAACATTTTTTTTCCCCCACCAACACCATAAAAATAAATAAATAAAATCTGGTATTGAAGAAAAGTGGCAGAACAAAACACTTCACCTTGAGCTGACTCCAAGCAGAGAAGTGCTGAAGATGCAAGTGTAAAAGAGAACATAACTGAAATGCCAAAATGAAAAGATGCAAGAAAATATTGAGAAATAAGTGTACAGTGGAAAACACAAAACACCTGCTCAGTTGACAAAGTTGGGGGGAATTGGCTGTTGACAATAAATCCTAGCAGATATGTTTTTAACATTGATTGCTTAATGTTATAGGAGAGAAAAATGCATGTCTTTCAGGAAGAGACAGACAGGCAAGACACCTCAGGAAGTTGCTTCCTTTGGTTTTCCATAGTTGACCTAGGAAAATAAGTCATGAAGCCAATCTAATACAAAGCATACCAAGATAAACACCTTAGCCATGGGTTCATGGGTTCTTCTTTCACCTTCCTTCCATATGAAAGGCTGTAAGAACAAAATTTTGCTATTTTCAATTCATAAGTGATGGGGGTTTACCCCCAAAAGCACACATTTATCTTTTAAAATCACCTATACTAGAAGCAATACCCAAATATCTGTTAGATTACATGAGAATAACAAATATACTTTCTGAAGTAAGTCCCTTACCCAAATAAGTCGAGGACCAGTACAGGCTGGAAAGCTGAAAAACCAGGCAGTAACTAGTCTAAAATAAATTTTAGGGATTGAGTCAGAGTCTTTTGCCCAATTAATACCTCTAAACTAAAAATCTATAATGGCTGAGGGCAACATTTCCAAAACCTGAGTCTCCTCCTACTAAAATGAACGGAATGAAACATTATTTAAAATGACACTTGGTGATTCCAGCTCTTCCACTGTGGTTATACATAGTTTTTGTCATGTTTATTTGATTTTTGCTCAAATGCGTTAAGTTGTACTCAAATACACAATTTTGCTAAAAGAAACACAGCAAAGGCTTTATTTATTTCTTTGATGCTTAGCAGGGGGAAAGGTGTTAATGCTTTTTAATTTGTAGCAGAATTTGATACCCCTTTCAACGGATTAAAAGAAACTTCTCATAAACCATAAGGACCAAGGGACCCAAAGGTCCAGGTGTTCGTTCACCCAAACAGAAACCTGGGGACTCTTGTGCAGTGATTTCCCCCGCTCAAACACCTTATTTAGGATATAATGCAATTAGCACCTCTGCAGCAGAGTCTGATTTGGCAGTTTTCATCAACCGCCTCCCGGGCTGGTCAGGGCCGCTGGGTGACACTTGAGATCTGAAGAGCGCGGGTAAAAATAACCTCTGCTCAACAAGCCGTGATGAGCACCAGACAGCTGAGTCACCTCTGAAAGCAATTTTGATTTTGTCCATTAGAGGAAAATATTAAAGAGAGGGGGGAGAAAGCCCTCAAAAACCCATTCCAAACCCATCTCTCATTGACCAGACTGTCACGATGCCTTTAGGCTCCGTCACCAACTTCAGCTTCTCGTCAACATCTCCTCGGCATCTCACCCCCAGCGCCACTGAGAAATCTCTGCTCAATGCAGAGGAGCAACTTCCTACAGAATTTCAACTCTGTTTAAACAACGTAATTTCCAAGCACGTGTTTCTGGCACAGCATCCGCTCGTTATTTAGCTGGCGTTTCCAACGTTCTCAGCAAAGACAGAACCAAGTCAGGCCCCAGATCCGCAACAGAAAATGCACCCGCGGAGCTCAGGGATGCTCCGCAAGGCAACTATAAGGTGACAGAAGGTTGTTCTAGGTCAGACACTCACTTAAGCGCAAACTAAACGGGCGAGGGGGGAAGCACAAGTTCCCTGAAGTCCAGGGACGTAACTGAAATCCCTGGAGAGAAAGTGTTTCAGGGAGACTTTCACCATGACTTTCAACCTTTTCTTTGAAGACTTTCCTTAAAAGATCCTAAACATAAAGAAATAAGCAGCTATACAGCGTGATAAAACACCATTTTTTCCATTTTTCCTAACAAGGAAAGAAAAAAAAATGGAAAAAAAGGAAAGAAAGACAAAGCGAGCAGGAAGGTCAGCTCCTTCCCCTTGCAAAGGCTGCGCACACCTCGGACAACCTCCAACTCCTCTCGCAGGCAGCAGGGAAGCATCCAGGCACCGCCGCGTCGGGCGGAACGGGGGGAAAAATAACGGAAACGCGGGAATCCCGGGACGCAGCGCGGCAGGGAGGGAAGGGGCAGAGGGGCGCGGAGGCGGCACTCACGGGCGACTCGTAGGAGAAGGCGCACTCCGTCTTGTAGACGCGGTCCCCGGACTTGGGCACGCGGATCGTGGGCATGTAGGGCACGAGCAGCTCGCCCACGTCGCCCGCGGCCATCTGCGCCTCGCCGCCGAGCAGCGCAGCCCGCTGCATGGCCGCGCGCGCGGGCAATGGAGGCGGGAGGGCAGCGGGGCCCGGCGGCGGCGGCGGGAGCCGGGCCCGGCGGCGGCAGGGAGGGAGGGAGGGCAGGGGGCGGGAAAATGCTATTTATACTGCAATGGCAGCGGCACCAGCTGCGGCGGCACCTCGGGGTCCCAGCAGGGGCGGGAAGAAGGCGGGACCCCCCTCAGGGGCGCCGCGAGCGACCGTTATGGGGACTCGGGGCTGCCGCGCTCGCCGCCAAGGGCGCAGCTCCCGCAGCGCCGCCGCCGCCGCCGGCAGGGCAGCCCGGGCAGGGCGGCGGTTGCCCGGGCAGGGAGAGCTCCCGCCTCGGCGCAGCCGCTGCGGGCGGCGCGAGCGGGAACCGCCTCGGCGCGAGATGGCGCCCGGCGGCCAGGGCAGAGCGGCGGGTCTGACCCGCGCTCCGCGTGAGGGACGGGGAGGAGGAACCAGAGCTACGGCCAGATGCACGAAATGCCCGTTTTGTTTTTGTCTGTCCAAGGAGCATCCTGTCGGGACCATCATCAGGATTAAAGAAATGATGGATCCATTTAAAATGAAGCCATGTAATTCATCTAAGTGGCCTCGCAGCTGTAGCTGACAGGATCTGCGAGGGTTCGTGGGTGACTCCCCAGTAGGTGACTTGGAAAATAGTAACTAAAAACACTGATTTCGTGTCACTTAGCAGCAAGCTGTACATGGATGATCTCTGCTAGAACTGCTCTTTACCTCAAAAACTGAAGGGTGAAAAAGTGGCTCTGAATTAATAGTAGAGCTGAAAAAATGAGGACTTTGTATCCATCAATAAAGAAATGGGCTGCAGGAGTGAGTAACCAGCACAATCTGTGCTCAGCAGGGTTTTTCAATCAAAATTCAAAGTTTTGGAAATTGTGAAACATGGAGAGCAAAGTATGAGCTCAGTGAAATGGCTTTAGACTTGCACAAAAAGAGAATTCACATCAAAGAGCCATAAAATTCTCACGTCTTTATCATGTTTGGCACTGGCAGGAAACAGCAAATGAGGCTATGTTTACTTCAAATATTCTAAGTACTATTGTTCAGTGCAAGGAAGTTCATTAGTTTTGCAGTCTAAAACCATGACAAGACAAAAAAAAATTGCTACAGAAATTTGGCTTATTTCCTTTAAAAAAAAAATCCTCAGGTAATTTAGGACCACAAACTCTGGGAGGCACAGTCCTTCACTCTGTGATTTATAACTAGAGGAATACCACGGCCATTAAAATCTGCAGAAACATATCCCTCTAGTGGCAGGAGCCTGTCAGATAAATAATCTTTCCACTTTTTTTTTTCCTCCCTCAAAATAGTATAGAAAAAGAACGTAAGAACTTTGAAATTGTACATTTTTATTATTATTCCACACCACCTTAGAGAAAGAGGTCTTTATATGATACCCTAAATACTAACATCTTGGAACTCTCTTACATGGTCTTTCTCTATACTATATATATATTTGGAGGATAAGGGTTTTGAAATTTTCATCTTGGTATTATTTAAGACTTATTTTATGTATCTACTAAAAATTGAAATGACACAGCAGAATACCTGTTTACCTAACAGCTATTATCCATTAAAAAAAAAAATGCAGTTCTCTCCATCTTGATCCTTGTTTTTCATATCTCGAGTGATCCTTTTGTAATAGCCTCTGTATTAGGCCTCTACGAGGCCTAATAAGCCTCACCTTATTATGCTTGTTACAGGAAGAAAACTGTCCATTTAACAACAGTATCAAAAATAGATACACATAATTTACGAAGGAAATATTTAATTTCATATTTCTTCACTTTGACTCTTCCTAATAATGAAGCAAGTTCTACATGTCAGACTATAGATTTTAGAACTAAGAACTGCAGGATGTTTTCAATAGTATGCAAAAGACATTCACAAAATCCTTAACCAAATTTATATCCACTAAATACTCTTAAAGTTTAAAATTTCTTCATTTTCTTTTTAGTTCTGCAGTGATAGTATAAATCATAACCGCTATAGGTTTAGACAAGTGCTTCTGTCTCAACTGAGCCTTCTCAAAGCACAGATAATAGCTGACATAATAAAATCAAAAGCTCATTAAAAATTAAAGACAATCCTCCCTAGAACTACTAGACATGCATTTCTCCAAGTCACCTGATACTCATTTTTAAAATCAAAATGAGGTAAGAGTAAGTACCTCTCAGTAAAATTTTGCTATCGCATGTTACAGAGCACTGCCTTTGTTTAAGCCTGCCTCAATGAAGATATTTTCTCCCATGAAGGGAGTATCTGGCTCCACTTTAGATCTGCTAGAAATGGAAGTCTGAACTGAAATGGCCAGGTTGAGTATTTAAACATTAAAAAAAAAAAAAAAAAAAAAAAAAAGGCCTTACAGTTGCTTGTTGCTTAGAAGTTTGGGTACAAGAAATCACATGATGGATACTAACATTATCAAGTTGCTTCACACAGATTAGGCCATCCATCTATGTTGATACTCCAGGGAAAAAGGAAATCACTGCTACCAAATGACCTGAGGCCTTTTCTCCAATTTATAAGTTTAACAGCTGCACTCGCTTAGCTGCCACAGCTTCTTTCAAATAACTGAAATCAACAAAAAAAGTTTTATTTTTATTTAGTTCAGTGAACAACAGGATGCATATTGCATAATTCAGTCACAATTCGTTGGTATGCACTTAAAACTCCGCATACTGTCTTAGGACTTCTTAGTTGTCAGGTGTGGATTTGAAAGAATCGTCGGTAAGATTTTTATCAGGTGTTTCGTAATGATACCAAGGTCCATCTCCCCTTGCCCTCATCAATCTGCGTGCCTCCAATGTCATCAGCCTTTAGAAAGAAACAAGAGTCAGTGAACATATAGGGTGTTTTTTTGACAATAATGCTTAGCAGTAACAGTGCATTGCTGACAACAGCAGTAAATTTAGCATCTGCATTTAAAAGTACTATCGAAACATACATAGTAACAAAACATGAAGAGTTCAACTAGAACATGAAATAATACATTCTTCTGTTGTTTCTTCTTCTTTTTTTTCCCCCTCCAAGGAAACCATTTTACAAAACAGTAATTAAAGGATCTGCAGAACCTCTGTCAGTTTCTTGCTTAGCAAATGGGTTTCTGACACAGCTTTCAGTCAAAAATAAACAGGTGACGGGAAAACAAAAACCGATCATGGTGGTAGCTGGACCTACTTGATCTTGGTTCCAAAAGAAACATTTCAATAAACTTAAACGTGGAGTAGCTGAGGCACAGGAGCTCTCCATTTCCTGATTTACAACCACAGAGTCGCAACTGTACAAACATGAACTGTTCTGGAGAGGCACTGCTGTTCTGAATGACTGCCTCTGGATTGCTCCAGTTCTGGAAAAGTTAATATCAGGAAGGTAGGGACTCCAAAACACCAACAGACAACAGGCTTCAACACCAGACAGCGCAGCTAGTGCCCAGGTGAAGTGAGGCTTGACAAGCAGGTACATTATGTCAGCAACCAACTCTGCATTTTAAGCAAAATACAACTGTGAACCATGGCATATATCCACTTTTAAAATCTTCTTAACCCTACCTCATTTCAGCTTTCTTGGCTTCAACATCAAGCAGAGCCATGCATTTCTCATAATCTTTTTCTGGAGGGTCAAGGATGTAACGAGCTATCCAACGACTTATAGGATGCTAGCAAATATAAAAGCATAGATTATTCACATAATTCCCAAGTAAAATGTTATTATGCATAAATCACATTGCATGTTTCCAATCCCAAACACACGATTAACTCCAACTACTGCTATTCAGATGACTACAGTAAAGCTAAATACATACTCATCTTCTTTATAAGACCATAGTCCTAAAAATTTGTATTTAACTTTGTTATTTTGATGCCAAGATGATCTGTAGGAGAATATTCTGTAGCAAAATTAAAAACAAGTTAATGGAGGAGATGTAATGTATTTTGATTTTAATGAAATTAACTTCCTTGAACTGCCACAAGAGGATATGGTCATCCCTATTATCTCACTCCACACACTTTCTTCCCCAAACTAGTTGGAAAAAAAAGCTATTTCTGCTAAAAGTTACACTCACTTTGTAGTATTCCCAGTAGTCTGGAACATAACCTTCAGGAATCTCCGCAAGCTCAGCTTCACCTGACAGGTAAAAGAGCAGATGAACATTTCACATAAGTAATCTTCAAAATACTACATATTCCTCCTTCCACATAAAAAAAAAAAAAAAAAAAAAAAACCCTTCCACAAGGAGAGGGTTCCCTCCAATAGAATCCTCTTCAGAAAAAAAAAATGCACTTCTGATTTTTTCCAGGTATATCACATTAGCTCACAGATTTTAAAATCACATAACCAAAGGGCAAAATTGGCAACTATGCAGAAGAAATAACTAAGATTAAGTCCACACAAATGCCCATTTAAAATATGAAAGTATACTTTTCTATAATCTCTCGACTAAATCAATTCAATAGTAATTATTACAGTACTACATTTAAAACAAAGATTACTAGTCTTTTGAAATTATTATCATTATTTTGGGGTAGCTAACAACACACAATATATGCAGAATTCTTATAGAAATATGTAAAACCAGGTAGAGACACCTCCTTACTGGAATACAGTAGAACCATTCAGTAATCCTAAATGTTCAGAAAAAATAGAGCACTCATTTGAATTTCCAAATTAAAAAAAAAGCTTTTACAAAAATCAACAGGCAAACAAAAACAACAAAGAAACTGAGAATATTCTCTATTGACATAACCTCTTTCATGATCTTCTAAAGAAGAAACCATAGAAGAACCGGAATTTCTACCCAGCAAAGTTTCTATTCAGCCACTTAATAATTTTCACTGTGTACTTATGTTAAGCAGAACAGAGCACTCACCAATGAAGATGTTCACGTATGTTATGAGTATTGCCACTGGTAACCCAGTCAAAAGAATATAGAACCTCTGCATGGGGGATTAAAAAATATAAAAATAAATCAGTAGCCTGACAAAATTAAGGTGAAGTTAGTCTGAAAATTAGGTAAAAACCATTAAGACTTGTACTTGCAGGCGGCATAGGAATGTAGTGTATAAAGTAATACTGCGCATTAAAATTGATTAACAAGCTCAAACATAGAAACAGCAATGCTGTAGCAGTCCACGGGCCCACTTGGTTCAGCATTTGGCCTTCAAATGAGAGGACAGCTTCTGAAGACAGCCACACAGCAGTGCTTTGCACGAACGCTGCCCCAGCGTCTTGTGATACTGGGTTTCAGCATTTCCCTGTAACACTATATAACGTAACAGGAATATAATCACTGGTGGTATAATCACTTCCACAACTGGGGAGATGCATAGAGGCGAAGAGAAACAGAAACACCTGCAAATTACACAGACGTGAAAGCTCACACCAGTCTCCACCATTTAGCCAATCTTACATCTTTTTACTTCATCTGCCTTGATTTCACAACATATGCCGAATAAATCAATGAAACAGCAAATCATTTAGAGGGATGACTGGAAATCCTTGTCTATGTGACAAGTAGCAACCACCTTTTTCATAAATCTCCATTCCTACATAACTTGGTGGTGATTTATTACACCAAACCTAATGCATCCTTTAAACTCACCAACAGCTTCAGAAACCGGGAATCATAGAAACTCGTTGCCTTGATGATAAACATTCGCTTCCCATGGCTGCTGTGCCGGACAGGAGCTGCAAGAGAAACCCAGGGAGTTCTGCGGTTTTCCCTCTGCCCTCGGTGCCCGCACCCTGCTCACCAACACAACACAGCCGAGGTGGGGACAGCAACGCAGGGTAAAACAGCCAGCTGCGGCCCGGCAATCAGCAGGCGGTTTTCCCGGGGGGCTGCCGCTCCCAGGGGGTGTCCGGGCCGCCCCCTCCAGGCCGCACGGAGGGTTTTCCCTCCCGCGCAGGGCCCCGTTCCCACAGCGGCGCCGTCCCCTCCCGCGCGCCCCAAGGTCACCCGCCCGCCCGCGTCCTCCTCCCCGCCGCCGCGGCCCTACCGAGGGTGCCGGGCAGGCGGGCGGGCGCCGCGGGCGGCAGGAGCCGCGCGGTGCCGGCGGCGCCGCCCGCAGCCCGCCGGGCGGCCCAGGCAGCCGCGGCCCGCAGCAGCAGCGCGGCCGCCATGGTTGCTCCTGGCGCGGCGGCGGCACCGGCCGAGCCCTCCCTTCCCGGGGCGGGGCGGTGAAGCCAGCGCGCCGCCATCTTGGAGGCGGGCGGGGCGCCCCGCCTCCTTCCGGCGGGGCAGCGGGTGTCATGGCGGCCGCCATGGCGGTGCGCGCGCTGTGCGGGCGCCTGGCGGGCGCGCTCCGCCTGGCCGCGCCGCCCGCCGGGTACGAACGGGCCGCGGCGCAGAAACCCTAGTCGTGTTTATTCCAGTCGTGTTTATTCCGCGATCATTCCACGCGTTACTTAGAACCGGCCCCCCTCCCCGGGTTCACCCTCAACCCTGCCCTTTCAGCCCCCTAGGCCGCGTCGCGCCCTTACCAACGGACCCGAGATGCGCGTTCTCACCTAGCAGAGCGTGATTTTCCCCTTTCGCGTTGTTTTTTGCACAGGTCAGCGCTGGGCCCGCTCGCTGGGTCCCCCGTGAGGCCTGTGCACGCCACGCCGGCCCGCCGCGGCCTCGAGGAGTTCTTCGATGACCCGGAGAACTGGGGGGCGAAAAGCGTCAAGTCCGGTGAGCGCCGCGGTGCCTTCCCCGTGCGGCCTCGGGCCGCCCGCGCCCCGCTCAGCTCTGGGCTTCTCCCCGCAAGAGTGCTCCTTAATGACATAAAACTGACATATTGCTCGCATATGTTTATGTGCCCACATGCTTGATAACTAACTTTGTGTATTTTGTGCTTATGCAAGCAAAATATTCAGGGTTTATCACCTGTCTTGGCCTTACATGGTACTAGCTTCTACGTAGATGCATTTATGTTTCTTTTCCAGCAGTATATTTGAACAATCTCTTCATTTATTTACTTAATCATACAGCTTTGCCAAGGACTTACAGGCAATTGAATATTCAAAGCAAAACTGAGTATAAACAAGAATTTTTTTAAGAGGTAGTATTTTAAATTAATTAGCAGGTCCTATTTATTGAACAATCAGGGTCTACATAGGAAGTATATGTTTTCAGAAGTTTTCAGAAAAACAACTAAATGCTGTTGGACTGATTTGTGCTTTTTTTTTTTTGGTAACTTACAGGAGATGCATGGGATGTAAAGCAGCTAAGGGGCAAGAGTAGCGAAGATTTGCACAAACTTTGGTAAGAAGCTTCAGTGAACTAACATTTCTTTCTTTAAAGCAGCTCTGCAGTTTTTACAAAAATGTGACTGCATTAATCAGTAAGTTGCCTGCTGTACAGCACCACACGATTAAATCTGCGTTGGCCTTGGAGCAGCCTAAGTTCTAGTACTAGTCAGAGTATGAAAACTGTAATGCACCTGGTGGTGGTGGTGACAGAGTTGCCTCCGGCGTAGAGGGGGGTCAGGTTTGGGGCAAAGAGGTCAAGATTGATACTGTAGAATCCTGAACTTTGGAGTTTTTCAAAACACAGAAAAAAAGTTGGTACAAAGGGACACGTACATGAGCCCTGCCCACCTCTGCAGGCTCTCTCCAACCTACTGGGATCTTTTTGTTCTTATTGTGAAGCTAATGCGTAGGATATGTGACTATAAGTTGGACAGCTGTACTCCATCCAACAGAGTAGTGTGTGAATACTTGCCAGTGAATCTAGAATTTATTTTTGAAGCATTACTGTATTTCGTCTAGGTATGTCCTACTGAAGGAAAGAAACATGCTTTTAACTTTAGAACAAGAATCAAAGCGACAGCACAGGCCCATGCCAAGTCCAGAGCGCTTAGAAAAGGTAACCTTTTCCTATAAGCTATGAGTTGTGGAATATTTTACTGCCTTCATTCCCAGAAATTGCCCTTGAAGATTTCTAGAAACTTATTTTTGGATGTATAATACATTCTCTGATATCTCATTATTTATCCAAATTCATTTTGGCCAAACCTGAAAAAGTAAAGTCTGCTTTTGTGAGCCTCACTCCAAAAGAAGGCGGCAACCAATAAGCAGTTAAATACTTTGACAGCACCAGGATCAAATATTAGCAATCAGCTTATTAAAATTATCCCAGAGAGTTTAACACATTGCTATGTGTAATGTGTGTTACAATAATCTTATATGACAGACTTAAAAACCTTCACCTTGAATGTCAGAGTTTGGTCAGTGCCTATTTCTAACGGACTAACAGACCCAAATACTGTAACCAGGCTCTAAAGTGCAAACTACAATAACATGCAGGCACCCCAGGGCACCTGACATGAATGTGCATAACATATCTCCTCCTCCTTTCTCCTGCCTCAGAGCTGTCTGTACTTCTGGCATCAGCATTAGAGCCATCATGTAGTCTTCATGCGTTAGGCAGCTAATTCCTAATGAATGTTCAGATGGTGTGTTATTGCATCTGTGATCTCCTTTTAACTTAGGGAGCTTTTAAAAACAGTTACTCTGTAGTACTCCAGTACACACTTATGTAGCTGCTATGTAGGCCTTGCTAAGCTGTTCCACTTAGTCCATAAATGTGAGGTTACGCATGATGGGATTTCTAATATATTTTACCTATATCTTTTTTTTTAAACTTTGTTTAAAAGATCTTCACTTGAGATTCTTTTAAATTGTCAGATTGTATTCTGTTGGCCTATCCTGCAACTAATTCATGTTTTCAGGTAGCAAAATCTATGAAAGGAATAGATACGGTTGTCAGAGAAAGAGAAGATGCTTTGAGGCTTTTACAAACTGGCCAGGAAAAGCCAGTACCTGGTGAGTGGAGACAGAACTTCTTAGGACGCACCTTCTGGTATGGAAAATATATTTTTTTATATTCAAACTTTTTGTATAGTATTTCTGTCTATAGCATAAAACATCCTTTTGTTCTAACCTGCATGCAGAGGGAAGCATGTTTACTAGTCAGCTCCTGGGTGCTTTTTGATAGGTTATGTTGCTGTAATTCCTGATAAATAATTCTGTCATTAAACTGCACCCCTTAAATGAAACAGAGCTAGTCCTATGAAAATAATGGTTTCTCTATTGAGAGGATGTCTGTTACTGTGGTGGTTCCTTAGCATCTATCCATGCAGCAGCAGTACTGCTCAGCTTGAACTGGCTTGGAGGCTCCTGCTGTAGGGCAGCATCCACACACTGAGGATAACTGCTGTGTCCTGCATCTCCCAAAATACTGAATGGGAGGATATTTACATTGGAATTTGCTGCTCTTTTGCTGCTGTACTCTTTACAGATACTTAATTTTAACTTTCTACCTTAAAACTATTTAATGTCCAGAAACTTTAAATAATCTGTAATGATGATCCTGATGTCCTTGGCAGGAACTGCTCTTTCATTGCAGTGTTTTACCCTTATTGTATTGGCATTTAAAGTGGTCTTTATGCAATTTAATTCTGTAGTGAAAGTGTAGGTAAGAAAAAGGCATGTGTTATTGTAATGATAACTTTTAAATATTTAACACTCCATAAATAAATATGGATAATAGAGTATCAAATATACTAATCCCCTGGATTTATATTGCTGTAGATAACGCTTCTGTGCTTCTCTTTTCTTGGGGAAACAATGCCCACAAAGAGAGGAGATTAGACCCTTATTTGAAAGTCCAGCCTGCAGTTAAAGCAGTGGCTGGGTGGACACCACACAAAAGGGTCTCTGAGCGCATGCAGGTAGCTGCAGTGTATAAATAATAGCCTGCTCTGGATGCAATGGAGACTGGAGGTAAGTCTCTATGAGCCAAACAGAAATAAGGGAATCTTATGCTTAGAGGGGAAATATTCTTTTGCTGAAGCACTTTAGTACTTCATGTTACGCTCAAACACCGGCATTAAAAACCTGTAGCAGAAACAAGTCTAGTACAATTCAAGAGGGAAGATGCAAAGCTAATATTGTCTAATCGCTTTGCCTTGAACAGGTATAGTTTCAAGGAGTGGCCAATACCATGGTACTTGAACAAAAAATACAAAAGGAAGAGATTCTTTTACTTACCTCACGTAGAACGCTTCCTCAGGTAATTGTTTCTATTCCTGATATTGAAAATTATTTTCTGATCTGTCATCATCCCCCTCTTGCTTTGAAAGACTGAAATCAAGGCTTCAATAATCACAATGCTTGTTTCCTAGGAAATTTGTAAAATGTTCTGAAAGTTAAGGCAGAACAAAGCTAAAAATCAGGGGGATTTGCTCTTTTCCTGCTCCCATAATAATTAAGAGGTCTAGCTCTCATGTTGGTACTGAGAGTCATTTTACGTGGGAAGCACCTAAGGTGCTCCCAAAGCCTGTAACTACCCAAAGAATTCAAAACCTGCAGACATTGTTTTGCAGGGAAAAACAAAACAAAAAAACCCCCCACATTTCTACTCCTCAAAAGCAAATTAACTCCCAAATGAGCACTTGCTAGGAGCCTCTATTTGATTAGGGGTATAAAACCAGTTTATCCCTACAATCCTTCCCAGCTCTCCTTCTCAAATGATCCCTTACTTGCCTTACACTCCTTCTCCAGCTCTCCTTTGGTGATATCCCGGTCCCTCAGTCAGTCTTCAGGACTCTAGTTTCCTCTCCTTCTCTTCCCTATCTTCACCTCCTGAAACTGCAGCCATTTAACACTGACTGCTAAATCTGTATCCATCCTGGTTTGAAGTCCTCATTCCAGCCAGTTTCAAGTAGAATATCTGGTAGCATTTCCAACAGATACAGCATCTTTAATAAGCTCAAATTGGCAAAACTGAAGTAGAATATTGCATACTATTTGGATAAAATAAGCTAGAAAAGAGTAAAGTATCTTGAATTTAACCATTGCAATGTTTTTATTTCAGGCTCAGACTTGAAAAAAATTTACGTAGAAGAGCAAGAAAGCAAAATCTAGAGAAGAAGAGGAAGAAAGTTTTAGAAAAGAAGTTCCCTCACCTTGCTGAGGCATCTCAGAGCCAGTAACACACTGGAAGAGCACAGCAGCTGCTTGCTTGACTGTGACTAGAACATGAAATTAAAGTTCTGAAACCAGTGAACAAGTTGACTGAGCTTTCCTGAGAGTATCCATCTTTTATCTCACAAAGCTTGACCACATTTAAATTGTAATCTAGAATTAAAGAGCAGCTTTGGAACATGCATCAAAATTATCTTAACAGTTTTGTCTAAAAGCATTTGAAAATTTAGAAGTGAGAAAAGTGAAACATATATAACAACAGTAAGAAGCAGCAGCTCTCAGCCAGGTAGAAGTATAAAATAGGGATATTTATCCCATTTAACATGCTCCAAGGAACTACACTTTGTTCTACTCTGTCTGACTTGTTAGAAAGTATTCAGTATTTGGCATATGAACATTTATAAATGGAGTCTTTATATTTGTAGATACTTGTGCCAAATTCATGCATTTGTGTCATTTTCTTCATTGTGTACAAGTCTGTAATAAGCTTCTGTGAGCGGAAGGTGGAAAAGTAAAAACTCTTACTGCTCACTACTACTAGGAGGATAAATGTACTTCATGAAAACTTTTAACTTCAAAACAAAATAATAAAGTCACCTTTTACATAACTACTGGTCTTTCTGGAAGGAAAAGTTCTCTGCAATGTAATGTGATAAAACATTGGAAACTGCAAGGGAATCAAGATACATGCACTAAGATACAAATACTGTTGACATTCGAGTATTCCAACTTTATCTTGCTTGAATGCAACCTAGCCTAAGCCGCCTTCTTCTCTTATGATGGCTATAGTTGGTGAGTGTCTGCTACTAGTGGTCCACTTAAGCTTGCCTCTATGAGAAGTGTGTTTTGGCAGTAGCTTTGAAAGTCAAGAACAAAGTAATTGTCATCAGGGTAGACTTTTGATAAATTATTTTATTGTTTAGAGGTAACACATAACTATTGTCAAGGAAAGAGCCCACCATTATAACCAAGGAGTCTTTTAGGGTACCCAGAATTTAGCAGTGTTGTTTACATTTTTTTTAAAACAGTTATATGCTATTTGGTTTTCCAAAGCTTTTAAGATAACTTAAAGCATAGGTTTTAAGCAAAAACTTAATTGTGTCCCAAAACAGAACATCACACAGTTGTAAAAGCAAGTAAGGTTAATAGCAACACGAAGCTGCATCCTGCCAGCCAGTTCCAGCTGAGAAAAGAAACCCTCCGACCTCCTCCGCCCCTGAGTGCACACTCCCTTTGCAAAATACAGGCACTTACTACCCTGCTCGGAGCCAGCTGAGGGAGCCAAACCAGCAAGAACCAAGTAGGATCTGCTCCTTTCAGGGACCAGCGAGCTGCAAAATGTCAAGCCACATCCTGAGGTCTTCTCTGAGTCTTGTCCTAGTTTTGGAGAGGCAGCTCTTGCCTTAACTTCCCTGTCTCTGAAGTGATGCTTCTCACCTACATCACAAAGGCATTCAGCATATTATATACATTCCTACGGATGAGGTGGAAAGGATTAACTGATTACCAAAATGAAATTGCTCCATAACAGAACAATTAACAAACCAGTGCATAGTATAACATTCTCTAATTGGAATGTAACATTTTCATTAATTTGCACTGAAACAAATCACCCATGGCAAATCAGAAATATAGAAATACTTTCAGCTTTTAAAACAAATGAGTTGGAAACTGTTTCTCTGCATGTACTCACTAAGCTGCTCAAATGTGGAAGCCAATTTTATTTTTAAAAGGGAAATAAGAGGAATTTAAGGCCAAAGTATCAGCGAGGAAGACTTAAATGTAAAACTAGATAAGAGTTTTTTAATAAATTTGATGCACAGGCATTTGCAAGGTTAGGCCTCTATCTATTAGCTAACCTGTAAAGCTGTTCACAGGAAAAGATATTAGATAAAATAGACATTTATACAAAATTATAAAATGCTTGTTATATGAATTATTGCTTTACAAAGGACATAAACTTCCTTTTTCTATGATAGTACCAATTAGGTCTCCCAAAATTTCTAGCTTGTTAAAATGGAACTTGAATTATGCAAAAAAAAAAAAATATATAAAATTTCTACAAAAAAAGTCCATCCCATTCCTGAGTACGCTAAAGCTATAAAAGAGAAGGAGTGATGAGGAAGCAGCAGTTTTCACAGTAAAACGTTTAAGGGCATTTTCTTTCTACACACTGTTTCCCTCCTTCTTCATATTCTTGTTTAGAAATCCACATCTGTTGAAAAGTACCCTGTGGGGGGAAGAAAAAAAAAAAAAAAAGGCTTAAGAGAAACGTGATTAGCTTTTCATAGAAGGAAACAAGCCCTTACATTAAAAGGGGTAAGAGGACTTCACTGCTTCAGTGAGTTTTCCTTTGTCTTTGATATTGCTAGTGATTAAACTGAGGTTTGCAAGTCGCAGCACCTCAATCTTAATTTCAGCCTCCTTTTCCAAATACTGCTAAATGAGTCTCTGCAAACTACCACAGCGTTCAGTAACTTGTACCATTAAGCTCAGGGATATGATGCAGCAAAAAGTTTGGTACTTCCATCATATAGAACTGGTTACTTCTAGACATCTTATTTCAGGCCCTTGTATTGCCCATTAAAAACAAAGAGGACAAATAATTAGTTTTTATATTTAAAACTCACAATGACTCGGAGGGTTTTTTTGTTTTGCCTCTCCCTTTACCCCAACCGCAGACAGGACAGCGACTGCCTCAGCAGCATGAACTCTTCAGTTCTCACCCATACGGAATTAACTTTTTGGGTACCAATTGCCCCTTCACATAGCAACATAGTAACAGAGATTTACTAACCAAAGAAGCCAAAATGGAACCACCAATCCATGAACTGAACCTCCGTTCCACTGTTGTGTTGTTTGCTATCAACTTCAGGCGCATGCTCTAGATGGAAAAGGATATTAAAAAATAGAGCAATCAGATAAAAGTGAGTATTAAAGAAATCTTGCATTTTATACCAAGGCAAGTTCTCAGCATACTGTATAATGCTCTTAATATTTCCTTTAGTACCAAGTACTTTAAATTACAAATACATTAAACACCAGATTCCTATGAGTAGGATGTTTTGCCTGTGGTATCCAGGAAGAACAATTCCTGTTACAAAGTGACAATTTAGTCAGCAACACTTTAGGAAAGAGGCAATCCAGGGAAACAGTGACAATTGCTTGGGTTCAGTTACAGGGCTTCGAATCACACTCTGAAAGGATGAATGGTGAAGTTCAGCAGGACTTCTAAAAGAAATTCTTCTTTTCTTTAGAAAGGTGGGACATAAATATGCAGCAGAAAAGCAAAATAACAAGCAATGCAAAGCAGTAATAGTTTCTAAGTTGTTTTACCGGTGGAGTTTTCTGAGACAACTCCCTGTTCAATCTGTCCGTAAAACTCTGTATTAGAGTGTTTCCTCCTGCTACAATCACACTGCCATAGAGGCCCTGAAAGGAGAATAACAACTCACAGTATTAACTCTGAAAGCATTTTAAGAACAACTGTAACCCAGAATACAGTAGAATGCCACATAAATCCATGTCATTAACAGCAGTAATGCATTACATGACGCCCGCAATATCACCTCTACCAATTTAATACTGTTTAACTGCATCAACAAGTATTTCAAGAGAACTTGACACAGCACCCAACAGCTTGGCAACAGTTTAGCAACTAACAGTGCAGTTGGTGAACACTAATCATGAACAAGCCTACTCCTCCAAACTGACATGTGAGTTAGGGGGCCATCTGAATCCATCCAAACTGACACCTGAGAAAATGAGACCCGAGATTTAAAACAGCAACTTTTCCTGTAAAGCCTTTCCACTTCTACCTTCCCCCAGAAAGTCAGATACAATTAAGTTATCTTTAGGAAGCACATCTATCATCCTCAAAAATCCGTGAACATAAAGTGATTACAGGAAGGTAATCCAATACACATTCAGCAGTGCCAGCTGTAAAACCTGGATATTAACCATGTGACAGGTAGAGCCATCAACTAAAAGTAAAAAAAAAAAAAAAAACACCAAAAAACACAACCCAATTCAGCATTTTGTAGGACAGAAACAGTAATCCTACATGCTCTTACATACAACTATGTAATACTTCAGAAATTTTTCGAGCAAGTTTCTAAATATCCTAGAAAATTCGCTTTCTTCAGCAGTCTTCTACTTCTAAAAAAAAAAAAAAAAAAAAAAAGCCACAAAAATATCAATGCTTTATATAATGCAAGTCTAACCAATACTTACCGGCCTGATGTCTATATCACACATTCCAACGCTTGTTGTGACAACATGGCTCACACCCAACATCGTGTTACCAGATAAACCCTAAGACAAAATTAGTGACAAAATTAGTAATGCACATGTCATTGCTTCAAAAGAGGAAGGAACATTACAGCTCTGAATGAATGAGTACTATTTACTAACAAAGGAGCTAAACATTTCTCAAGGGGAAAAAAAAGAAGCCCTTGTTTCCTATTCAGCTCATCACCATTCATTTCAAACTACATTTCCGTCTTTGTTACCCCAACTCTAATATTGCCCCACAAGTAAATCTGATGCCCGAGCCACACAGTGTAAATATATTACAACAAAGCAAGAAGTTGAGAACATTGTACAAAAAGAAGCCATATGATAAAATTCAAAGCCTTCACATTATTATTACATTTCATAGTTGTTTTACCTTTACATTGGAAGGGTCAAATAATCCCTCAGGGATTTTTAGACGCTCAGCACCAAAGTCACAGTTATAGCCGTTGGGAAACTCGTAATGAACTGTTGGCATCTGTGCTGCTACCCTGGAGCATTAGTCAGAAAGTAACACACTAAGATACTGCAGAAATAGTACAGTAAGTTATTTAATAATTATAAGCTACATTTTCTAAGAGAACATTGTGACTGATATGATTTATACCGTTGATAACACTGACTGTAATTTCATGCATCTTGGAATAGCAAGAAGACCTGATCACCTCGATGTATATCATATTCTTACTTCCAGAAATAAACAAATTTTATCTAGCAACCTTCCTCTGTAATACAGCCACCCAGAAGCACATGCTCAACTCATTAATAATTTTATAAGGAGGAAAATAAAGACATACTGTTCATCATAGGTTGAATCCGACACTTGGAGGACAGAAGCTTGGAAGTCCTGAATAACACACTACAGAGATAAGAATAGTAAGAGTCAGTTCAATGAAATTATAGACATAGAAATGTTCACAATAGTTTTCTGTGACTTAGAGGGAAAAACGTGACATCCTTGCAAACAAAATTTCCTTATAGGATTCATTAGATGGGGGTGATAACAGGAGAAATGACCTACTTACATTACACATGTAGTTGTGCCAAGACCTTGTGACCTGAGGTAACTTCTCTTTTCTCTTCCAATTTGCTGGCGATCCCTCACGAACTGCCTCCTGAGATGGTAGGAAATATGGATTATCAGTTAACGGCTTAGGATCCCTTGCAAAACTAACACTTAAAGTGACTTTCCCACCTTAGAAGCAATCATGTATGGAGGAATTATTTCTATGTTCATCTCCTGAAACAATTCTCGGCATTGCATAGTAATAAAGTCTCCTGCAAGTGGCGATTTCACAATCCCTGAAAGACAGAAAAAGAAAAATACCTGGAACTACGAAGTCACAGAGTAAGCTATCCCAATGAATTATTTGTCAGAGAATACCGGTTATTTTGAGAGGACACGGGCATATTTAAAAATAGTAATAAATCCTTAAAAAATAGTAAGAAAGCTAACTTATTTTAACACCGTAATGTTGTTATTCACAGATCTTTTACCTTGCTGAAGTACATATCCATCATGCACTGGAATAGCAGTGGTGTGCGTTGCTCCGCTATCCAAAATGAGACCTGTGGATCGCCCATTAGCAAAACTGGCCAGAATTATTAAGGAAAATATTTTAATGTTCACCTGCCATAAAATTTGAGTATTAAAAAAAAAAAAAAAGACCATGGTGTTTTACACCCTGGCTTTACAAATGGACGTGCCATTTTCTGGAGTGCATTTTCTTTCCACAAAAGAACAGCCAGCCTCAGAGAACAGAACGTACTTTCTATCTGTAACCTAACTTGAGCTTTGGACATAAAATGGTGACAACTCAAGCTAATAAAGCAAGCTCCAATAATACAATAAGCTTCAAGTACATCCAACTCAGTTTCCAAAGCTGAGGATATGTTAAAGTCTAAAATAATAACAGATTTCAACTTAGGGCTATGGGAACTTCCAACTGTAATTATTATAGCTAGCAGCCTAAATAACACCGTTTCAGATGCTTACAGTGAAGAAAAGACACCGCCTCCACGGAAAACAGTGAGACTGGGAGTACTTCCCAACTGAGCTCGGAAGTTCAGAAATTGAAATGAGTAACTTACTCTCTAAATATTTACAGATATATTAATTAGAAAGAAAACAGACATATTTTTTACAGGACGTTACCTAGCATAAGCTTACTGTTTTCCCCCCACCCCAGAGAAAAAGGAAAAACATTCCAAAGGATACGCTGTGAGCACAGCAGTTTTACATAAGAAAAAAGCAGGGATGTTGTAGTGTTCAAACATCAGTTCAGTCAGTTTTTCACGCTTTGCTCTAGTATTCCACTAGAAGGGAAAAGAAAAAAATAAGAGATTAAAAAAGAAAAAGATGTTTATCCTGAGGATCCTTAGAACATGCTCAAGCAATGCTAACAAAATAAAATAGTTACAATTATCAGAAGCATGGTTTCAAATCAAATCCAAATTCTACATAGACTGATTGCTAGAATTTTACTTCCTTAGAGCCTTTTCCATTCTAGTTCTATTACAAAGAGATTGACATTTATCTATTACATAAAACTGAAGCAACAACAGCTTAAAAATACAGGACTTCTCAATAAGTGTAAAGAGATACACAACTTCACAGTTATACTGGAGATCCCCTTACACTTCTAGAGCTCTTACAGGATTGGTCCCCAAAAAAATATAAATTGAGTATCACATGCATTTTATGGGGGAAAGATACATGAAATAACCTGTCTGGTTGAAAGAAAAATATCTTCAGATTCTCCTGTTTTCAGGAAAATCTTTTTCCTGTTTCTTCCTACAGTTCTACTGTACTTGTGATTAAGTAAAGATCTCTCTCAAGTATTCAGCACATCACTGAAAAAATCAAAATCCTCCTCTATGCCAGTAAGTCAAAGTAAGATTAAATCTGTGAGGGGAATTCTAATGGAAACCTCTCCTGACACTCCCATCAAGCCAAACAGGCAATAATCATTTAAAATTCATCCAAACTCCATCAAAGAACAAGCATCCTTTCAGATGGTTTATGAAAATCATGGCAGGAGCTTGTGTCACTTTTGTTTTGAGCTACTTTAGCAAGACCAAGGGACTGAAGCCAAGAATTCATCTCAAGATCATCATAAAAAAGGGATTAATAAAATCTTTAAAGATTATTTTCTTTAAGTCAGATGTAACTAGAGAACAGCATGTTAACATTTTGTATTCATATGTTAAGATCTGTCCTTCAAATACTAATCACAATAAAACATGAAAAAAAATCTGTCAGCAGGGTGGTTGGTTTTGTTTGTACTTAAAGAAATCTGAAATCATTCACTTAATTTACATTACAAGGCCTTTTACAGAAATGGAGAGACAAATTAAAATTTCTTCATTGTAAGTATTGTTGTCTGTCACATAATATTAACTGGCAAGCTAAAGGCAGTGAGAGATTTCCAATGGTATTTGCTCAGTGTTACTCTATTGTCCTACCAGTTTTTCATTTTTATTCTAAAAAAATAAAGTGAAACTTTTTTTTTTTTTTTTGCTCCTTTTCAATACATTAAAGAAATACTATATGGTAAATAGTTTCCATGCCTTATCATCCAAAATATTTCAAAGCAGAGTGGTTTTTTTTAGGCATTTTTGTTAAAAAGATTACTTTTTACAGTTTAGGGAAGCTCTTTAAAACTACTTAGTTAAGTTTTAACTTCCTTACTTAACTTTTAACACACATAATCTAGATATAGGTATCAGATTTGTTCAAGACGTGGTTATAAACTCAGCAAGAGGATGCAGTTATGACTTTTCAAAAATGCAAAGTTTACTCACTGGTGCCTCAGACATTAGAACAGGATGCAAACTTGCTTCAGATTTAATATGCATCTTGTATGTGTGATCCAGAATTGCCTGGAAACTATCCCAGTCTTCAACTGTAATAACATCGAAGCAAGTGGATTAGTTTAAGCATTGTTCTACTTCATGCAGAATATTATGCATAATACAATGTCATGGTCATAACATACTAAGAATTATGCTAAAAAAAAAAAAAAAAATCTATCAACAGCGTAAACCAGCTATGCTTTAGGCAACTAGCGTATCAGATAACTGTTCTTACGTTTTATAGTCTCTGCCTATACACATTACAGGAATAAGACTCCAATCTTTTCCCACAAATTACCTTTTTCTTCTTTTATCAAAATTTAAATCCAAGCCATCACTAAGAAAGAACTCCACTGGCCCTCCCTTTGTGATTTTTGTGATCACAGAAGTGATCATTGCCATATCAAAAATATGTTTAGAGAGAGCAAATCTTTTACTTTTGTTAAGTCCTGTTCTCCACATCCCTCCTCCCAAAACTCTCAAACGTACAACAATTTTGAATGCAAAAGCTATGATTTTTTGCAGCCTAGGCAACGCTGTTTTAAGAGCAGATAGAAAGCGACAGAGCACCATACTCATTCCATTTTTTAAGGGTGAAATGGCCTCCATGTTTTCCCGTGGAACTCTCAGGGCATTGGTGTCTATGTAGTAAGTCGGGCCCCCTTGTTTGCCTTTGTCACCATCTATCTCCATCAAAGCGCTGCCGTTGTCCCTTTCCAGCACCACGCCAATAGCTGTCGGAAAATCAACCTGTAGGCAAAAGGTTCAGGACACACACATGAAAGCTAGTCACGTTCTGGGAGGATTTCTCATGAAATTCAGGTCTTTCATTATCGAATACGGTAAAAATAACCCCTCCCCAATGTATCATTTAAATTTATTAAGAAGAGTTTCCAAGGCACTGCTGCCATGAAGGGTCCTAGGGGCAGCTCTACGTTTTATGCTGCATTTCCACCTCACCTTGGGACAGTCTTCGCCCGCGTAGCCCGCTCTGACCGTGTAGGAGCCGATGTCGAACACGAGCGCCCCGACCTCATCTGCGGACAGAGGCAGGGGCAGTGAGCGGCGGCGAGCCCCTCGCACCGTGCCCGCGCGGCCCGCGCGCGTCGGGCCGGTAGAGAGGCCGGGCGAGTCGGGGCGCGTTTCCAGCGCGCGCGGACACCGCTCCGCTCACACACCGAGTCACGGGAGAGCCGCCAAGGGGCTTCAGCGGCGACGAGGCAGCAACCCCGCGTGAGGTAAAAACACGGCCGCTTTGGCGGGAGAGGGAAAAAGCGGCGGCATCGCGGCGGATGGCGACGCGGGCGGCGCAGGGAGCGCGGCGGGGCGGCCCGGGGGGCAGCGCGGCCTTCAGCGCCGCCGTGAGGGGGCCGGGAGCCGCCGCGGGGCCTCGGCAGGCGGGAAGCGGCTCGGGGGGGTGGGGGGTATCGCAGGCGCCGCCGCTGCCTCAGCGGAGCCGCCGCACTCACCTCCGCCGTACACGCCGCCGCTCATGGCTGCCGCCGCCGCCCGGGCCCGCTCTCCGGTGTCCGCCGCCGCGCCGGCTCCCGCAGCAACAATAGCGCCCCGCGCACCTTCCCCCGCCTCAGCGCCGCGGCGGGCTCAGCCTAACCTGCCCGCCCACCCAGCCGCCAATGGGCAGCGCGCTTGCTGCCTGCCCGCCTACCGCGCAGCGCCCCCACGCAACGGCTTCTGGGGGGGGGATCAACCAATCGCGGCCGGCTGGAGGTGGGGACAGGGCACAGGATAGCCAATCCTGAGGTGGGGAGCGGTGGATGGGCGGGCAGGCGGGCGAATGAACGAGCGACCGAGCAAGTAAGTGTGGGTGCAGCGTGCGAGGAGGGAAAGAAGTTGTGAGGAGAGCGGGAGGAGCGGAGGGGGAGCGGGGCGGCTGTGGGAACCGCAGGGGCCTTATAGGAGAGACCCGAGTGCAGCCGGAGGTTAGTGCTGGGGGAGCCTAAGAGCTAACGAGCAGAGAAATCAGCTCAGATTCCAGGCTTTCCCGGCTTGAAATGTTGTGGACACGCGGCCTGCTGCATCCCATGGGATCACGTTGGATTCGCAGGGATGCGGGTGTTGATTCCGCGCCCTGCAGAGAGGGTGCTGGGCTCAGGTGGCCTGATTAGGTGCAGTCAACTTAGTTTGGTTGGCTGTCCTTATATTTACTTGTAAAGTGCTGCGTCGCGTGAATGATAACAATTATTTTGCTGTAAATATGAAAAAAATGTGTTACTTGTGTCTCTAAGTAGAAAAAAAAAGTGCCGTGAATTCTGTTCATCTTAGGTAGTTTAGTTATGTAACTTATAAAGTTATGGGGTTGTTTGTTTTTTGAAATTATGGCTTGAGTCTCCGCTGTAGCTCTTAACTTACACTGATCATTTTGTTCAAATTCAATGATATTTGAAGCATAAGATTTCCATTTGCTGCACCTGGTTTTTGTAAAGCTGTTCAGAGTCACATAGTTCATTACAGTTTTCACTAAACTTCCTGCTAGTGGAGGAGAAAAGGAGGCTAAATGTGTGGTTTTGACTACAGCTTCCAACCCACTGCGGTTCAGGGTGGGCTGCTGACTTCACAGTCCCATTTAAGGCTCTTCTTGAACCAAAATGCAGCAGCAAGAGACAACAACATTGACTTTTTTTGAATGCAGTTATGAGAAAATCAGGAGATGATTAGACATAATAGCTCTCAAGGGTAATTATGTTAATTTAACACACAGTTTGATTCTTTGTTTTTTTTTTTAATGAGCAAAATGGATAAATTTGTCATGCCATTAAGAAATTTTGTAGTTTTGCCACACTTTGCAAATTCACAGAGCTACAAAACATAGGTGCTAAAGTTAAGAAGAAAGATATAAATCCTGCTTTTGCCCTACTGTGCCAGATAAAGTCAATGCATCTCTAACTTGCCTTATAAAATCTTTTAATGCATTATCACAATTTCCAGTGTGTGGCACTAACACCCAAGGCAGAGTTGTTTGAGGAGGAGGAATTAGTTGCTGTTGGAGAAGTCAGTTCAGAGAATTTGGAGTTAAAATAGCAGAGCATCTTCATTTAGCTTGTGCTTGTACTTCAGGTACTGCTGTGGTAATGTTCATGGTATTCATATGATAATTACCCCATTGGGCCAGATCTTGTTCTGGCAAGAGCTACTAGTGGTTGATCTGCATGCCAGAAACAAAGGCACCATTGTGCTTATTTCCTTTTCTCCAGGATTTCTTCAATATAGGGAAGTTTTTGGAGATGCCAGCAGAAAATGCCTGGTGGAATAAGGGGGCATGTGGCAGCCTGTGATGGGGAGGGAGGAAGAGTCTGTCCTTGACTAATCTTTGCCACTAAGAGTCCCCAGAACAGCAACACAAACGAGTTAGCAGCAAACAAAGTACCATGCACTAGAGATTATATTGATACCTGGAAGCCTCAGGATTTGAAGAGCACAAGATACGAAACCACATCTTGGAGATTCTCAAGTAGCCAGAAGGATTTGGAGAAGCGACATTCAGGCTGCAGTTGTCTAGGTCTGGCTTTTCACTGCCTTGCACTTTTGCAGGCGTTTACACCAGTAGAAAGAGCGTGCAGAACATTGTCACCAGGATGGATACCATTTTGCAGTGACTGTGTTTGCTTTACAGTGGTGTGAAAGAATAGCTGCAGTAGAGAAGGCAATAGAAAAATAGACTTTAGGTGGCCTAGCAGAGTCCAGCCTTCCTTAGATGTCTCTCTGGATTATTTCAGTGAATTCCTTCAGGTTATCCTGTGTTTGCATAAGAGTAGGTGAAACCAGACTAGCATTAGTTGGCATGCAGGAATAAACGGATCATTTTAGAAGTGGGCCATGAATCAAGACACCAAATAATGATGTTTACTAGTAATCAAAAGTTAATTTCATCATCAGTAGTTGGGAGAATCTGGAGCTTCATAGTTATTGCCTTGATTTTTTTCAGCTTCATTAAGATGCAATTGTTTCAAGCATGTTCTCGAACCTTTCTGGTAATGTAAAGCAATGTAGAAAATGATGGATATTTCAAGCCAAAATGGAACAGAATGGTATTTTTTCTTTGCAGGCCACTTCTCCATGTTGGGTTGCCAATGGCCTGTTCCTTCTAAACGGTGCCATACAAGTACCAGTCAGCACTGGTAGGTTTTAGATTGTGGTAGCAGAGTGACTGTGACAATGGCTTGTTCATAATGTCTGTCTTTGTATTTGCCTCTTGATTGCAAAATAGAGGCTAAAGGTTTTATTTTTTCTAACTTTCAGAAGAGATCTTAGATGTTTATGTGAATTATAAAAATGTTTGTAGATGAAAAAGGCAAGCAATCATTCACTCAACTTTAAATGATCTCTCAACTTTTCACTTTCAAATTCTAAAGTATTTGGGTATTTTTCAACTTTAATACTTACCTTTCTTACAGAGAATGTTATGAGAATAAATACACTATCATCCTTATTTTACAGAAAAAGAACTAGAACATCAACTAAATGCTAAATCTCACTAAGGGGCCTCAACACTGTCACATCTGACCTTTAGGTACCTTGCTCAAAGATAGGAAGCCAGATTTGGGGTCATATGAAATGGAAGAGAGGCAGACACTTTAAAACTGGTTTTGCAACAGGACTAAAAATCACTCCACAGGATTTCGGGACTTAGTAGTATAAAATGCTGAAGAAATGGGTCTGAAATCCACCTGTGATTCTAGATGGAAAGTAATAGGGATGTCTGTCCAAGGATCCCCTTTTGGAGCTAGAGTCTAACTTGTCCTTTTGTAAAGTAATCATGACTCAGTCTTGTCTTAGAACATGATTGAAGGAAAAGATAATGATACTTGCCATTAAAATACCTAGAATATGTGCTACATTAATATGTACTAATAATACTGAATTAGTATACTAGTATATATTATACTTTCCATCACTGGAAGGGAGCCTGACTAGTTCTCAGAAAAATAATGACCTTGTATGCTGAGATTCCAGCTGACTCTGGTTGCAATAATAGGGACTAGGATATTCTGTGGAATGGGGAAAAAAACACAATAAAGGCTGTTATTTTGTTCTGAACTTGAGCTGGTTCCTGTGAAACCAGCTTGGAGGAGTCTGGACCACTTTCCTTGTTCAGTTCAAACATGGAACGAGCTCACAGAGCCAGAGCTTATGTTTGAGGATGGTACAACAAATAGTTCATAATAGATAATAGGTGTGCTGGGCTAAGCCAGGTCTGGCCAGAACCTCTTAAGTGTCCATGTCGCCGTCTTGAACGAGTGCCTTGTGCACAGATACCTCCTTTGGCTCGGGTCTGACAGCACTGGCCGTTTCAGGCTGTTTCTGCCATCTCTGCGGATTCTTGCAGGGCTTATTAGCTTGGCAGCTGGGCCAGACCTGAGCTGGCTCACTCTGTCTCCTAACAAGCACTGCACAAACGAAGCTACCTACAATTGTGAAGCCAGCTTGTGTTGATAAACAGTAGATCTTTGCATCAAGTAAACCTTACCATCCCACAGGGCATTTTGATTCCCCGCTTTTTCCCCTGCTGGGCTGGAGACTTCAATATAATAGCTGAGCAGGTAGCATGGAGCACAGATCTCTTGCTTCTTGGGCAGATTCTCTTCAGATTCTTATTCCCAGCTTCCTAGGGGGGGATGCTGTGTTTTCTCACTAGCAGTTTTGAACTGTGATACCGTGCATTTAAGAATTATGAGACTGTGCAACCAGAGGAAGGGAAGCAGATGAAAGGTCTGCTGGTTAACTGACTCCTTAGGGAGAGAGGAGCCCTAAATTTGCATTTCTGCTAATGCGTTTTTCTTACTCGGTCAAGTAATACAGTCCTGTGAATAGGACTGTGATGTTAGTCAGCTGTCTTACAGTCATGCTAGTTTTTAACATCTTTTTTTGAAATAAACTAGACTTGCGTACTTGGTCTGTTCTACCATAGAAAACTGTTTTTATTCATATCAATAAATATGTCTTTTGAAGGGGAAGTTGTGGTATAACCAAGTTTTATCTGTTTGCTGGTAGTTTTACCACCAGGAGAGGCCATAGGCAAAGCAGGAGGCAAAGACCTTGGAGATGAGCATCAATGTAGTTGGTTCAGAATGCAAACAAAAGTAGCATGATTTCTATTTGGTTTCAAGAAAACAGGATACTGGTCTCATTTTCTAGATTTTATTAGTGTATCACAAAAGAGAGATGATTATAAACTTAATTATTACATTGAGTGTCACTGAGGAAAGAGAATAATATATTTGCTGAATGTACTTGAATGCAAAGAGATTATTTCTTTTTTTTTTTTTTCCCTAAATTCCTTCAGGTCATTACTATGACAAGTATATATTTTGTTCTATCAGTCATACAAAATGAGTACAGAGAGCGAGCTATGCAGTTGTTCTGCAGCATGAAGTTTAATGCAGAAAAAAAATTTTTTTTCAGGAGATACCAGTTTAAATAGGGAGACTGAGGATTGCAGTGCACTATCTGAACATTTCTCCACAGAAAATTAGTATTCTAGGGCAGTCACGCTCCTGCTTTTCAAAAGTATTGATTGCTCAGTTATAGCATTGACACATATCTATATTATTATCATTCATTTGAAAAGTCTTTGGGCTGTTGGATAAGATCTTCGCATTATATGATGTGTTTGCATTATATGATGAAATTTTTGGAACAAATAAGTTCATGGCATTTTTTAATAACTATGATGAGAATCCTGATTTTATATCACATGTACATTCTTAGTCTTTCTTTTTTCTCCCTCCATTTCAGCAGTTATCGTGGAGTCTGATTCTCCTCTCCCATCATGTTTATGCTGGAATGATGTCTTCAGTGCGGCAGAAGTGTAACTGAGAGGCACATCAGGCCTAAGACATCTGCCCTGCAAGTGAAACTGTGAGGAATTGGTGTTCCCAAATGTTGTCAGGAGAAGGTGTGGTATAATGTAGAACTTGAGAAGAGCTACAGATGGTGAGTTTCCTTGAGTCCTGACATGCATGTTACGGCTGTGAATAATCTTCAGTACTTTTCTATACGAAAGTTAGCTGTGGTTTAACCACCCTGGCTAGGAGACTGTGAGTTCTGATAAAGATTTGTTACTTTTAGCTCCGTTACTCCATTATTGAAGATGTAGCCCATGTACTTACCTGTGCATGTATCGAGTCAGACTCTTCCTCCTTTTGCACTTACAAGGTCACATGTGGTAAAAGGATTTCTTTGGTAAAAGATGCATACGCTGTGCAACTCCGTTTGCTTACTATGCAGACCCTTCCAACCTCTGATAGTTTGTTTACTCTAAAAGGACCTGGGTGTGAAGTGGGAATATTTTATCACTACTGATGGTAAAGATTTCCAGTGTTTCTTGGGCAGACAAACTGGGCTTGTAAAGACTGTCTGTCTTCTTCTTCAAGGACACCTACACTTGAAAGCATCTATATTTCAGGGAGTGCTAGGTTTCACGCCAATAAAGTTTCATCTGATTGAATGTGAGCAGCCAAGTACAGAAATATCTTAGTTGCAGCTGCTGGGTACTTAGACATCTATTTCATTTCAGGTTTGAAGGAGGGCAGAGTTCAAACAATATCCAACATGCTTTCTTGAGGAGTTCAGCGCAGAACTCAGTTGTCATGGCAGAGCTGTTCCCTTCCCACTTTTGCATAATAGCCAAGTGGTCTGAACAGCTACCAGAGTTCAGTTACTTGCTCAGCTGTTCATGATCCCTCTGAGAAATCTTACCCTCACCTTTAGGCTACAAAATGATCTGAGCACTAGTGTTTTCCAGCACACTCTTTGGAAGTTAGGCTATGTGCATTTAGGAATACAGAAATCATCCACCTCACAGAAAAGCTAGCAAAAGGTTGCCTGATCCTGAGATTCTAACACGTAGGATATTTAGGCAGGGGTGGAAGAGGCTTGTCTTGGGTTTGGACCTGGAATTCCTTCAGAGTTTTATTTCACAGTGCCAGGAAGATTGGAGATGCTAAAGAATCTCAAAGCCAATTCCTGTTTTTATCCTATTTGTGTTTTCCTTTCCATCTAGTCTGGAAAAAACAGCCACACCCAAAATTCTGTAGCTCTCTGTGCAAAAGTAACAAAATACTTTGTCATTGTTTTTTCTGATCTTTGGCTGGAAACAGAAGCATGTCTTCTTTAGGCGGAGAATAGTTATCAATAACATTAAATACAAATGCTAAAAGCAGAGTATACTTATCAATACCACTAAATGCAACTGCTAATAACATTAAATACAACTGCTAAGGTTTTTATTTGTAATGACAAATATGTCGCTAATACGTTTTGTTACAGATACATTTTTAGGGAAAAAATAAGGTGTGGGGGCTAATGTGAATTAATATAATAAGTAACTTTATGTAATAATAAGGTGAAACAAAAAAAATCTACTCATGTCTGAATTCCAGTGTGAATTATTTTAATGGGGATTTCTAATAGAAATGAAAAAGGAGAGAATAAAAACCAGTAATCTGAATTACTGAAATCAACAGAAACCAATTTGCTTCAATTAAACACTTGAGGATCCTCTTAGTGCTTTAATTAAGAAAAAATTAGAAAGTTTTTTATTCACCTCGACAAGCATCTCTGCAAAATGGAAGGTCCCTTGTGCTCTTCTGAAGCCATTTAGTGCATATGTGAGCCTGGATTCTCAGAACTATCTATAATGCATATAGTGCTTTCTGCTCTCAGTGGCTTTTTTCCCACTCTCTTTACGTCATTTGCCATTTGTGAGGGTTGCCAGGGTAATGACCAATCATCCCTGGAGAGATGCCTGCTAGTAGGGACAACATAGGCTTTCTCTTTCTTGGTGTTCTGCAGTATGTGCTTGAGAGCTCTTCCCGCAGCAAGATTGCAGAACTTTCATTTAGTTAGCAGGGAGGGAAAGTTTACGGAGTATGAAATAACAGCGTGCAACTGCTGAGGTAAGTGAGGATTTTTTTCTTCACTTCTTTTTATCAACAGCCCTTTCTGGATTTAATCAAAACATTGAGCATCAGTATTTATGTGTGTGTGTGTGTGCGCGTGTATATATATATTTCTTTTTTTTTTGATTTACATGTAACTGACTTTGAAATGAGTAGTAGTAGAGGGGTTGTGCATACTTTCAACAATGAAGCCTTAGCAATGCTGTGTATACAACCGGTCAGGATTTTGTTCTCTTTGTATTTATGAAGCCCACAGCCTTTCCTGCTACTGCATTCACCAAATACATCTACTCATCCCCCAAATATTTTCAGAAGAATTAATTAAGAACAAAAAACCACAATGTGTTGTAATGCAGATTACAGAACGCTAACTGTGGTTGCCTCTAAGGCAACTGGGAATTTCTGAATAGTCTTCATTGTGCTGTGTATGTACAACAGGCCACATTGAGGGGAAAAATGAAAATCTGAAGTTAAGTCCTATCCTATAAGATGTTAAATTCCCAATATCTTTAAATGACGACTATTAAAAGATACTTGCAGTCTTTTTCAACAAAGATTTTAACTCTTTGTTCACCTGTGAGCAGTAAGAGAAGAGAGCCTCCAGCCTGCAAAGCTGCAGGGTTTTTCCTGGGCAGAATCTTGCCAGTAGGAGATGAAGATGTTAAGTGCTTCACAGAATGGACCCCAATTTTTATTTATTTCTGTATTTATTTTTCTTCTTTTTTTTATTTTATTTATTTTTTTGGCATGTGAGGACACCTAAATACTACTTAGTAAAAGAAGAAAAAAAAGGTCTTTCAGAAGTTCTCAATGACCTCTGAAGCTTCTCTGAAGTATTTATGTGTGATCTGGGTTATAAAACATATGACTGAAGTTTGTTTTTATTTTTTTAATGAAATATTTTGGAATTATTTTGGTCAGGTGTGTGTTTTTTGGTAAAGGGCCTGTGTTTGTATGCTTCCTGCCTGGCAAAAAGGAGCAATCAAAGAGGCTGTTGTATTGTTTTCTGCAGAATATCCAAGGTATCGATGTTTAAAATAGTAACTGCCTTACCAAAATTACCATTTACTGCTCAATGTATTTTGTGCCCACACAAAGCTTCTATGTGCTTTGCATCCTGGAAATATTGCATGTCATGATGGGTGTGACATTTATTAATGAGAAGAGAGCACATCCATCTATCTCACCCTTGCTTTGTGCTTATTGCAAATATATTCAGAGCAAATGTTTGTCTTAGGATTTCCCCCCATGGAAATACACATGTAGGGCATCTCATTTAGTACGTTAAGTTCCAGTTACCAAATTTTTACATGCTGCTGTGTGTGCAGATGTTTATCATAGCTTTGCATTATCAGAACAGCTGGAGCACAGCAGTGAGTGTCGATGTGTGTACAGGAGAAAGCAAAAAAACATTGAGTGACCAATTTGGCCTGAGAGGAAAACGATCTTTTCAGGCTATAAAGACAATGCTTATTCAGAAAGTAGCCCTGTTTCCCTTTTTTCTTGTGTTGTTACCTCTATTCTTGATACTGCATTTAAGCAATTTGAGGTAGGTATTACAGCTAAGTGATTGGGTTAAAGCGGAAAAATCAGTATATTTGTAGAAAATTTAGCACTACCTATATTCCTAGTTTATCTGCATTCTGTGCGACTCCATGTTTTCTTTCTTTTTCAATTTGGGAAATAAAAAGGATCTTTTTTATTATTCTGGGTGTTATCTTACAACAGTAAAATAACATCATGGCAGCTATATCAGACATGCTAATCAGTAAAGCAGTTTTTCAAATGAAGGATGGAAAGATAAATTGCTTTTGGAGCAGTTAGTGGGTAGGAAACTCCGGGAAAAATGTGGCCTGTCTTTGTGTTTACCTTCCTCCTGCCTACCTGCTGTTTATGCTCTTCACCTTTAAACTGCCTTTGGCCGTATTAGGTAGAAAACAGCATTTAGTTGGAGACGGAGGGACAGAGAGAGAGAGAGAAGTTGAAGAGAACAGAAGGGGTTAAAGGCTGCAATGAGAATTGCCTCCAATATTGAGTGTCCCTCCASAGTTAGGGCAACGTGTCCAGGGCTCTGAGGAGCTCAGTGATGTAGGAGATAGGTAACTTGGCAGTGACAAGTCTGGGAAAGCAGGAGGCAAAGAGCTTAGGAAGGAAAGCTCTAAGGGTGACTGCAAATAAGCGGTTTTAGGGATGCTCTCCCTGGGAGGGCAGTAAACTAGGCAAGCAATGATGAGCTCCAGGAAGCAGAGAGATCTGGAGCATCTTCCTAAAGCTGGTCTTTGTCATGGAAAGCAGGGAAAGATAGACTGGATAGAGACAGGCACTAAAACTTGGAGTACAATAAAATCCAGTGCAAGAATGCTGCATTTTTTCCCATGGAAGCAGTAGAACTACTTGAGTAGCTGATTCTGTTTAGCAGCTTCTACCCACCGCACAATATAAGCACTATTGAGTAATATTGGACTCTTTTAATACAATGTCTTTTCCTGGAAAATTTGGAGTGCTGAATTCCAGTCTTTTTTTCCCCCTTATCTTCTGAATACTGAGGAAAAAAAAAGATGAAGAATAAATGGCGCAATTGCTCCATGGCTGAAAGGTCTGGCCTTAGATCAGGCTGAAGTACAGGCCAGAGAATGAGGAGCATCTGTATGAACAGAAAGGCAAGTTAGGATGGTGAAAGAGAAGCAATGCAGAGAGGTGCTGATTAAGTACAGGAGGATCTGAAAACAACCAGCAACACAAACTTCTGACCCCATGAAAGAACATAAGGAAGGAAAGAATTGGAGGTGCATAGCTGCTGAGTCAACAATAGCTTCCAAACATAGAATACGAAAATACAAATCATTATTTACAGCATTGCTACTAGCACTGCAGTGGACAGCCCAGCTTAAGCTGCAGCGTTTAGTATTAGAGGATGATTCCCTTGGGATTTGGTTAGTGATTTTTATCTGGTAGAGAGCATTTATCCATGACCTAGGATTTGCTTCCCCACCTTTTTTTTTTTTTTTTTGTCTATATGAACAGTGTCTTTCTTAAAGGTGTACGGTGAGGTTTAAGTAGTTATTCTAATGATTAATGAGACTAGATAATGAAAAGTTTACTAATTCATTTTTATCCAAGCAAAGCCAGGTGGTTCTAGATTTTGCCATTGTTGGAATCTAAGCTGGAATTGCATTACCTGGATTTGAATGTCTACTGTTCTAAATAAGCATAGCTCTGTTGCTCCTGGGAGCTGGTGACCTAACCCCGAAGTCCGTGATGTGCAAACATGAAATACGTTTATTCAGAGCATTAGGGAAATAATTCCATTAACTTGGTTAAAGGCACCAGAAAGCACGGGAATAGCTGGAGTAAAAATACCTGCTTTTAAATTGCCACTTAGTAGCATTTCCAAAAAAAGGTGATGGTTTTATCATACAAAGCTGCAGTCCAGGAACGTGTTCTCACACGGGTACAATAACAACAGGCGACTATCAGAACTATGCACAGTTAGGAAGTTTTGAATCTGAGTACCTATTAAAATGCTTTTCAACATCTCTTCTAAAGTGCACGTTAAGGGTCACTTTGAACAAGTAACTATAGAAAAAGTCTTGTGGTTTAAAACAGGAGCAGTTGACAGAGATGGAGATTTTAAAGCATTTTACTGAAAGTTTCTTACTTGTAGTCTTAGACCTACTTTGAAATGATTTAACTGAGTTTCATTGAAAGTAAGCTCAGTTGCTCCTAAACTTTCTTTTTTTTTTTTTTTTTTTTTTTTTTAAACTGTGGTATTGGGAAAGATCGTTACACACTTTAGGGCTTGCATCTCCCCCATATATAGACTGGGCATAAGTAATATTTACATTGGAGATTCTGGACTTATCACTCTCTGTGTAATGTTTTGAGTATTTGTGGTGTTCAGGGCCTGATTCCTTAGATATGCAAAGTATTACAACACAGAGCCCTCAGAGATCCCCCCCTTCCTCTTGTTCTTCTAGTGCAGTTACAAGGTCGAGTTGAAATAATCTGTGTGATTATGAGAGCCTGTTTGAAGAACTTTCCTGGAGAGCAACATCTGCTATCCGGTGATAACAGTGATTCAAAGGGGCTCTCAGGGAAGAGCGTGGAGTCTGTCTGAAGGAATGAGCAGGATGACTCAATAATTCACATTTGGGAAGAGACACATTGGCCAGCCCTGCAAATGTGACGCTGGAGCTTCCTCATGTGCCTTCCTCGAGGCTCTTGCCAAGGAGCAGGAGCCGCCTCAGCCCGAGTGCAGGATAAAACTGAGAAAGGAGTGAAATAGTGAGGGAAGGTATCAACTGCTGTCATCCCAGGGACCTTCTATATCCCCTTATATAAACGGTACCGTGGCCCAATAGGATTCTGTTGAATGGGCATCTTCCTTCAAGTGCTGAGCACGCTTTCCTTCATGGTGTTAAGCTTGGAGAATAGTTGAATTTAGCTGAAAAAAATGAAAATAAGTTTGGAGTTTCCCAATCCTGTCCACTTTGACAGAACCTCCTCTTTTGCAAGCATTATCTCACACAAATAAGGCCCCTCAGAAGTGCCATAGAGCAGCATCATATGAAACACTGTAGACCTGAAATATTGTTCAGCTCAACTGATTGCAGATCCTATTGACTTTGATGGGTGTTAGATTCAATTAGGGATTGCAGACTTTAGATCACTGCCTTTGGCTTATATCACCGCAAATATCATTGATGGTTGTAAAGCTTTCAGGGATCTTTCAGGCTTTTAGGCCACAAATTGACTGCAATGTGAAAGTCTTGCTTGGGGATAAGAGGAGCACTTACATCCATCTCATCTTTCATTTACTTATTCCTGACTCTTGCTGTGCTATTCCTTGGGGAGGGCTCGTATAAACCATGCAATTTAACCATGGGGAAATGGGGAGGGAAAGGAGGGTTGTCTTAACAGAGCGAGATTCAAGTTTCATTTTTGTTAGAAGACGGGTTTGTAGGTTTATTTTATTGCCTAAAATGTAGAAGTGAGTCCAGTTAATTTTAATTCCCATAGAAAGATGAAATGAAGGTGCAGTGAATTTTGACTGAATATTGAGGAAGAATTGACAGTTCCCCATGAGCAACCATGGATACATTCTAGAAACTTTAAAACTACACACAGCAGAGCACCAGAACACGGGGTAAAAAAGAACTACCCAGCTTCAACAAGAGGAAATGCTGGACAGCCATCCAGAATGTCCACCTTCCACAGTGCTGCAAACACTGGCTTTAAAGCCAGTGCCCAGTCCCTTTACAGGAGCAGCACAGGCAGATCTAGAGTAGCTTTTGCATGGAATTCTGACCACCCAGCCTCTGATCCCAAAAGGAATATGGGTGGGAGAGGAGTCCTGGGGCTGCTTCTGTGCTAGCAGCAGGGTGTGGTTACTGCTCTCTTCCACTCAGTGCTTTGGGGAAAAGCAGCGAGTTAACAGCTTCATGTATAGTATGTGAAAACTCTCATTTTAGGTTAGGAAAAAGAAGTATTAAATACAATGAAATATCTAGAAATTATGTTAAAATGCATTTTAGATATAGGAGCTATAGAAAGTAAATGAGAACAAAAGCAGTTAGTAGGGATGGGCCTAAGTATTTTTTGGAAATGTATTGCAAAAAAAGATCGCATTTTGGGTAGTAAAATTTGACTATCTAAAATTTTCCCAGAAACAACTGCAGGGAGAATTAGAAAAATCATACATATACACATACATATTTTAGGTCTAAGTTGTAAATTTAAGAAATATATCTATGTATAGGGAAATTGATAGATGTAGTGGCTAGAAGTGACTGTTCAATTCTGTCATCTTTGGTGAAGTGAAATTGAACTAAAAAAAGGTAGTCTGCTCATACTAGGCATTTTTTTTTGCTGCAGAGAGCACAATAAATGTTATCTGTCAGAGAAACAGGCCATTTAAATTCAAGCAGCGTAGCATCTTCAGGCAGAAGGGCTATTTTTAACTTCACATGTAGCTTAATATAGAAACGGAGCAGTTGAAGTCCTTTTTTTTCCCCCTCTCCTCTAACTGTGGATTTTTTTATAATGATTGTAGATACCCTTGTGTGAAGAAACTGAGCAGAATAAAAATACTATATCCTGAGCTTCAAGGTCGTAAAAATACACCGCCGAACAAAGCAGCTTTATGACAGCATTGTCATACATATGTACACACAGAGATCACAGAGATTAAATTAGATTGATGTGCTATTTTGCAAGTGTGAGGGCCACTTTGGTAATTTGTCAGGGTCTTGCATTTTATTTTAACATACATTTATGCAAGATCTTACCCAGATGAGTACTATCTTACATAGAAATTGCTGTACATGCATATAGTCCTATGCAGCACATGATAAAGACAGAATAAATTTCAGCGGTTTCTAAGGGAGAAATAAATAAATATGAGAAAACTGGCACTGATTCCCTGCATTAGTTTTTCTGAACCAGCTTCATGATATTTGTCTTTGTTAGTAAGTTAATCACAAGAACTGAGAACCTCATCTCCTTGCAGAAGATATTCAGGAACTGCAGGAACCTAAGAATTGCAGATTTCACGCTATTAGCTGATTATAGGCTTTTTAACGTATTCAGAATATGAAAGAATCCACTCACAAATGGAAGTACTTCCAAGATGGCTTGTTGCAAACAGTCTTCTTGCATAATTGCCTGCTCTGTGTCACTCAACAGGCATCTATTGAATTTCAATAGTGTTTCAGCATAAAACTTGATTCAAGCTGGATTTTATAGTTTACCTGTTCAAGCTCAGCCGAAAATGATCCTGAAAGCTATTCTAGTTGTGTAACAATAACAAAAAGCAGGGAGAGACATGTGCCATTGCGACAGAAGTAATTGGGTTATTAATAAGGAGAATGTGACATGGAAGCTCAGCTCTCTTTCTGAGCATGGTGACACCTTCACCATTAACTCTTAAATGCCCTCCGGCACACACAAGGTTTTCAGTCTCTGAAATTTTGATTGTTCAATGATTGTTCGAGTACAGGAAGGAGAACTCTTTTTCTGCAGCTACCTGAAATACTGCATTTATGAAATGGAAACTTCTGCTGCCATTTATTCCTTAACTTCTGACAGCTAAAATTAGAGGCTTTCATTCCATTGTTTTTATACACAGAGAAGCATGATGTAACATAGTAAGAGCATTATAAAACAAGTTAGAAATTAAGAGTTATACTCCTTTATGTTTAATGGAGGTTAAGAAATGTCTTCTAGAGCTAAATTCCTGAATTGACAGCTTTAGGTGAGGGTTCTTCTGTCTTTCTCCGAAGCATTTCTTTTGGAGAAATACTCCTTTTCCTGGCCATCTACTTGAAGGCAATATGGGGTTTCCCTAATTCTCTACTGGACGGATAAACCAGAATTAATTTAGTCTCTGGGAGGTATTTTAACTGTTCTAGCAGACTAGGAAGTTGAGACTCTGAAGTGCAGTTTAGATGGGGAATTTTAATTTAGAGCCCTTTCTAAAAAAAGAATATTCGGTATTATAAAGCAGCACCAATATATGTTGAAATGTTTGAACTTCATAGAGAGAATGTGTTTTTTTCTCATCAAAGGCTTGATCTGAAGCTTATAGTAAAAGAAACACTCAGCACTCATTATCCTTTCTTGTTTTAGGTATGTTGGTAGGCTGTCAGGAGGCAGGCTTCAGTTTGCCTATTAAAAAGAGGTTTAAAAAAAGATTAAAAGCCATCCAAAAGGAGCAGCAGAGTTGTCAAGAAAGAGCTGCAAGCTTACTGACTCGAGGGTAACATTTTTATTCTTAAAGCAACACAGGATACACTTCAAATGATTTGTTGAATGACTGTATAAAATGTAGCCAGCCTTTAAATGATAAATGTCCATTTGTGCTTTTTTGCTTTCATTTGGTTTGTAGTAAAGGGGGAAACAAATGTTTTGAGGGCAAACATGGATTCTGTCTTTGGATTTTCTCACTCTTCATGGCAGATGTCAGCTATGGAGAAAGCTGGTGACATGCAGAAGAGGCTTAGGTAAAGTCAGACTTTGAGACAGGAGCTTGAAGCAAAGTTGGGGATTCTGAAGGACAGCATTAAGATACTCTGACTTATTTTTAGTAGGTTTCTGCCATTGTAGGTCAAACTTATTTGATGAGTTGATAATTATAGTCACGTAAGAGAATGAATTAGAAAAATGACTTTTTTTTGTTTTTTATCCAACATAATAATAATAATTAGTTCTAATTTAATAATTGTAATCTGTAGATTGCTAAGTGTTTTATATTGAAGGTCAGTATCATAGCCCTGTATTACAGAAATGGAGGCACAAAAAAGTGAAGCAAATGCCTAAGATCAATCAGCTGATTTGTGGTAGAACCAGGAATAGACCCACATCATGTAACCCAGGTCTAGTCCTCGTGCTCTCTCACCCTAGCAGACCAAAGCAGCACTAACGTTTTCATCTGTGCATCTGAAACAAACTTCATCATGTCTTGAACTTTAATTGTTGATAGTGTTTCAGATGGTGATGATATTAAGCTCTGGACACAAATATTTATATGCACACACCTGGGCTCAAATTTTCTCATCTTGTGATTTCCTACAAAATTCTTGCCTAAATGTCCAGGCAGATTCTTTCCTAGAAGCATTAGTACTCAGAGCAAGCGGAGCTTCAGGTGCTACCCTGCTAAGCAGGACAAAAATTCCTACTAAGTAGGATGGCTGGATAGACTGTCCCCAGGGTTTCATTAGCAGCCTGCTATGACCTGCTTAGTCCCCGTGCACATTCTCCACTCTGTCGTCAGAAGAGCCAAGATTTGCATGTTCTTGAATGTGTAGTATTGTGCTGCACATTGTCTTGACATTTGCATAAATGCTCAGCATGGATTCCACACCTCTCCCTTGTGTTCTGCCTGCTGGGAATGTTTTCTGCAGCCATTTGCCTCTCTCTGACCTCCCTGAGAGCTGCTGGTATTTGCTTGGTGACAAAGCAAGCCTGGTTTCCCTCTGCTTATTCCCTTGCTCCCGTGGGTTGCTACTAGCTGCTCTGCCTGGGTTGCTGGTGAATCATGGCTTTTCGAGCCTTGGTAGTGCTCCATGCTGTAACGTGCAGCCTGAGTCCGAACCTGTTGCATCCAGTTAGGTCTCCAAGAGAGAGCACCCAAGATAGTGGAGCCTCCTGGCTGTTTTCTTTGTGTCTGAACCCAAAACAGTGGTTCCACTCGTGGCCTCCATTCTGCTGCCATTTTGTACTGCCTGTGTTGCTGCTTTCGTTGGCAGAGAATCACATGCTTAAAATACTGGGTCTTCCATAAGAATGTTGGTTTTTTTTTTTTTGTGCTTAATGATTTCAAGAAGTTTAAGCCATAAACCTTATAAGTCTATGCCACTAGTGACGCTTTGTAGCCCAGCAAAGAAAATGCATCACTGCTTTCCATGGCCCCCAGACACAGGAGGATGCCCAGTAAACTGGGGCTTTTATAAAACTGTCTTCTCAGAAATGGGAAATTGATTTTATCAGAGTGTGACAAATTGGAAGAAGTAAATGAATTGATATCCAGGTGAAATACAAGAGACTGTAACAGTCATACTGTGTATCTGATTAATTATACAAATACAAAGTGTTAGGCCTGTGTAGGGTTTTTCACACATCGATACACAAGCAGTTCATAAACATACATAGCCATCACATCCCATGCTACAGCTGATGGGGCATCTTTCATCTTGGAGAAGGTGGCAATAGATGAAGCACTAAGAGCAGTCAGGTTTAAGAGCACATTCTCACTGGAGGGTGTCGCAAATTGAGATGCTCTTTAGACATGTGAACAACCAGAAGTATCACAGCAGGAAAGAGTGTGGTTGAATGAGTAAGTGCATTGATAAGATCTGCTACATTTAACTTCAGCAAAATTTATGAAAGTCACAGAATTAGGGTGCAGAAATGCAGGGAAAGATGAGTAAGGGAGTTGCATCTCTGCCCCCTGACTACCTCTCTGACTGTTTAACCTTGTCTGTCCAGGTTGGTGCCTATATGAGGAAGACAGTTTTCCTGGACTAGTGGGAGATTAACTGCACATAAAGTCCTTTCAGAAAGTAATTCAGAATCCACAAGGATGGCTCCTGATCTGAATCACTTCTAGCAGAGCCTGAGGCTCTTCCCTGACTATATAGGATACTTTGTTAAATTAACTGCCTGCTTTAAGCACCTGAGCTAGGTATTAAATTTAGACAGTGTAAAAACCTGGTGTCTTTAGCGTGACTCCAAAGGCAACCTCATAGGCAGGACTGCAAATCTGATATTGGCAATGTTCTTTTCCTCCCGTGCCATCACCGCAGCAAAATTACATTTTCCCCTCAAATTTCCCTGTCTGGTCTGTATATGACATTTAGATCCCATGTGTGGAAGCTGAATGATTTGTCTGAAACAGAATAAAAAATAGTTGTACCTTAGCCCTGTACACTGGCAACGGGATCTAAAGTAGGAGAGAGTGAAGGATTCTCCTTCTTCTATGTTCCATCCCAGAGATGGATATTTAGTCTTGTATTTGGGATTGGCTTCTGTAATAGGTTCTGACAATATGATAAATTATACTGTTTGGTTGAACAAGATCTATGAAAACGAGAGCAAAGATCATAATCAAAACAAGATCTGTAGTGTTGGTACCATATCTGATTTAATAAGAAAGTGGTATTTATTTGAAAGGGAGTATAAGTAAAACCTGGCTTTTCATCAAAATGGCTGACAATTTTTAACTCAAATAATACAGTAAATACTGATACAGAAGGAAAAATGGCACTTTGCCATGGTACCGATGTTGCAAACTGAAGGTTGCTGCTGTGACAGATTTAATGACAGACTCGTTGCTTATATCACTGTAAGATCAATATTAGATTTAGAAAGTATGGGAGGGAATCTGAGGAAGAAAATGAGTGCTGGATGCTGCAGAACTGAGCTGAAACCCAATTGCTAGACTGACTCTTTGGCATGACTTAGTGAGAGTCCAGTTCCCAGCCATGGTTATGTTGCAAAGCAGAAAATAGAACACATGTTAAGGAATATTTTCACAATAGTAGAATATAGAGCAAGATGTGTTCAGTGGACCTCCAACATTTATAAAAAGTGTGCAAAGTGGTAGGAAAAGCAGCTCAAGGGAAATATGTTTAAAATTCAAGCAAGTAGACTTTAACTTCCAAATATAACTCTTGTAATAAATGACTTTGGAAAGCTATACATAGAGACACAAATTATTCTCAACCCTGTGTTTGAGAAATGTCACCCATTCAATGGAAAAATATGCTAACGCTGCTCCGGTATGCAGACTTGCCGAGAGAAGATCTCTCTCTGTGATGCTGACTCATGAACAATAATTTAATCCAGTCCTTTGAAATGCACAAACCTGTATCTGCATCCGTGCAGAATTCTTCTAATGCCGAGCAAAATGCGTGCACACATACAGCTGTTAATGACACCTTTGTCAAGCTTTCCTGTTGCTTCCAGTCTCATCGCATGTACGTTTTGACTGTAAGTGACCATGGTCACAAACACATTCTCTGGGCAGAACGGGGAGTGAGCGGCCTGTTCCCACCTTCCTGGGCTGCTCCTGTGTCATCCCCCTGTCTCCGCTGCCAGCAATTCCTCCGTGCTTGTGTGATGTGGGAGCTCCTACCCGGGCACGGCGCGGCCGCCCTTTCAGCAGCGCTTGGGCCACCCTTTAAAAGTCCCTTTGACGTCAGCTCCGCTTCGGGGAGTGTTTCATGTGACTGATAACAGGAGCTTTCCTGATGCAGCCTTTCAAAGGAGTGGGCAGGGAAGCGCAGCATGATTCTCCAGGGGACGTCGTCTTTGATACTTGAAAGGGACCTTTTCATGTTGGGTTTGGAGAGATTGTGTGCCCAAGATACTGAGGAGATTTATGACATTCCAGTTTATGTTTTTGCCTCGGGTGATTGCTGTTTGATAGCTAAAAGTGAGCAAAATTCAGGAGAAATTCCAAGTGCTTAATAGCTCATAGAAAAAAATAGATATTTCACATGAATTTCTGCCATTTGTGAGATGCCAGGTTCTCAAAGGGTCAAGTGCATTTAGGGAAAAAAATGAAAGCTGTTAATAAGAGAGTATTCCTAAATGAAAATATGGTGTAGAGAATTTCTTCAGTAATTGTATACGTATCTAGGTCATTGTATTAATACTTGTCACTTACATAAGCAACAAGTTTACAATAAGCAAGTTTAACATAAGTTGCCATTTGCATGCATATGCAAAACAAGGTGTATTTTGCTCTATCTAAAAATTGTATTGTGCATAAAATAAGAAGGAAATGGGTCACCTCACAGGGAGGTTGGGGTACAGATTTACAGATATCTATCCCACCATATATTGAATGAATGTTTTGCTTCTCTTCAGTCAATGAGAATAGTAATAATTCTATCATATAAATTCAAATGATGATACACTGAAAATTAAAGTTGCTGGGATAAAAGCAAATGTTACTTTCCCGGAAAGACAAATTAGGTGATCCAGATGATTTCCAGAATGATGTAACGTAATATTGCGGATTTGCAGAGAGTCTGGGGGTTTTGTGTAATTTGGAGTTAATCTATAAACTGAGGGTTTATGGACTGGAAATAATGGAAGGAAACAAATCTGGGCACACTTGTAAGTACAAGTTTCCGTAGATGATGTAATGTGGGCCTGAAAGGAAGGATAGTGACGTCCTGGGAGGTGACAACTTAACAGAGAGGAGAGAGATGTGTGCTCTTTTACAGGGGCCCCTAACCTCTTTTAAGTGTTTCTGTAGCCCTGTTTAGGTGTATTTAGTTGAATGAACATGAACTGCTGGAGGTGCAAAAAAGAGCAGACAGGATGAGTAAAGAAATGTCGCTCCACTTTTTGAAGGGAAACTAGCTTCATCTATCCTCCCAAATGGAGGTTGCAAGGGAGATGCATTTTAAATCTGCTGGGATGCATGGATAAGCTCAGTTTCCTTGCTCACCCATAGCCTCTCCGCAGAGATCCGGACAAAGCTGCCCGTCGCTGCCTGCTGCTCCAGCACGTTTCCTTTGCCCCGTGAGCCCCTGTGTGACACAGGCTGCAGGGGAACAGTCCTTTCCTCGAGGCCGAGGGGAATGGTCCTTTCCTCGAGGCTCTCCCGAACTTGCTGGCGCCGGTGCCTTGCGCCGGGCCCGGGCGCCACGTGAGTTGCTGCCTCGCCGCGGTGCCGGTGCCGCGGCGCCTTCCGAGAGCGCGCGAGTGCGAGGCGCTCACATCACCCTCCCCAGGGTGGCCCTTGTTAACTGCTAAAAATAGTCCCAGGCAAACACAGAATAGACAAATCAAATGTCTGCTCAAAGCAGGAGTGAATGGGAAGTGAAGCGATAACAGCTCAGCTGATGGGCTTCTTATTTAAACCTAAGGGTGACAACGTTGGGCTGCAGTCCTGGTAAATGTAGTAGACAGTGGCTTAGGACTTGCGAGGTGGGAGAGCCCATAGGGACAAGTCCATTCCCAGTGCCATTCCAGAACTGTGGTGGTAAGTGAGCTTTTTGTGTTTATTTCCCACAGTTGGGTTATCTGAGCCAAGTAATCTGTGTTATGCTGTTCCTAATGAGAAGTGTAGCTAGGGGATTCATAGCACGGGAATGATGTCACTGTTACTGCCAGTCTGATCGTAATTGTGTGCAAAAATAAAGCAGAAAGCAATATTCATATAATAAAATGAAGTGTTCATAGCTTAAGAAATAATATAAGATATAAACTATAAGAAGGCTTAGGTGGTGCCTGGAGTTTCCAAGTGTAGGAAAATACCCTGCTCAGTATGTGCAGAAAAATACCCTGTTCAGTGTGTGTTCTGGGGCTATTCAGTGCAAGATCATTTGCAGACTGTGCCACGGCCTGTGACATTTAGGTCTCGATTATAGATCTACGAGATAGGTTAGGTTTGAAGACAGATATCACATTTTCTCACTTTAACATAATCCCAGTTTTGTAATGGAAACTTCTGCTTAATGTTTCCGTGGTACTAGCAAGGTGTTTCAGGGAAAATAACAATTTACACTGTTACAAATTAAAACCACCTGAATGAAAAAGTAGGTATAAAACAGAAGCAATATAATATGGAAGTTGAGATTAAAGAGGGACAGGGTGCCTCACAACCTTTGAAAATCCTGTTCTGGAGTTTCTCTACTAACTAGGTCACAATTCATAGCTTGGTCTTTGCCTTTTAGAGATGTTTCTAACCAGAGCTGCTCATCACAGCTCTTTCTGCTTCTCTTGACTTGCTGTCTAAGGGAAGGACGGTTTAGAAATACAAAGTTGTGACTCTTCCAGGCAAACACCAAAGATTCTCATCTGGGTTGGCTACATCAGCCCATGGGGCTGTAACTTCTTTGGCCAAAGTATCCAGGTTTTCTCAGTCGCGTTTTGAATCGCCTCCCACGCCCTTCCGGGGGGAACGGAGCGCGTGAGCGATGCGGGATCCCAGAGCGCATGCTAATGAAACACCAGATCCATTACCGGCCTCAGCCGTTCTGCAAGATCCAATTACATGATCTCTGTGAAGGAAAAGGGAGTTTGATTTTACCCTGTGCTCATCCTGTAAATGATGATGTTTCTGCAAGATATTCACATCCTATCATTATGTCCTTGTGCTGATTCATCTGGGTTGGAGATTGTTTAGAGCCAGGATTTCGATTTCCATAATATTTTTATAAATCCATTCGATAATTGTCATTAGATAAAAATGAAGAGCGCCTGGGTCATTGGCTTGCTTAGTGTGACATATAAAGTAGAACTTCACAAGATCCCTGGGAAGGATCAAAAGGCAGAGGGCCAACATTTGATTTACCAAATGAAATTACATTGTCTCTGCTATATAGAATTTCAGACCATGGTAGTGATAGTCCCTTTTGTTCTTCAAAAATGAGAATTCTGAGTCAAAATTCTGCTTCTCTGTTGGCCACAAATTCTTTACCATTATCCTCTATCTTATTTTTAATGGTATAATATCCTATTCCTTTTAACTGCAAGTGTAGTGTTCTGAATGCAGACTGTTGCACAGTCATTTCACTGAGTCTGCAAGCAGAGGAAAAATATGGAACAAATTACACATTCAGTGGTGGTTGTTACAGGTGTAAAATAGAATAACAATAAAAAAAAAAACTTATTGAAGAATTTTTCCCCTGCATGAGTTATGAGTTTGAGATTTTTTTCTTTTTCTGAAGGGGACTATAGGTGACTGCTTAAAACTGCCTGAAAGAGTAAGGTCTGAATGAAAATGCATGTAAGAAATAGAAGTACAGGGAAGTTTTTACAACATAAAATATGTATTCTGAGCAGGTGGCCGACTGCTTGTTTAGAATGATTTCCTGTTGCTCTGAATTATCCTTGCTGTGTTTCCCAGAAGGCTGAATGTTGCTGTCTCCTGCAGACAATGCAGCAACGCCCTTATTTTCTGCCAGCAAAAGCTTTTTCCATTCCCAAGCTGCTTCAGTCTACCAGAGCGACTCACCTCTCTAGCATGCATTTATCTGCATCTAAAGTGATTTTAGTCACAAAAGATTATTCTCGCTTGCTTTCGGGGACATTGTCAGGGTAAAGGCACAAAAACGGAGATCTGCTGGCAGACTTCTTGACTGCTTAATGCTTTCCAGTGGCTTTCATAGCCTTGATACTGATAATCATATCAGTAGAACAAAATGCCCTATAGGAAATGTAATTTCTTGTTGGAAAAATAGCATAGCAGTGTTGATGTGACCTATACTTAATTGTATAGGTGATGACACAGTCTTGCACCTTCTGTTTTCAAAGAAATGCTCAAAATACTCTCAGCAAGAGATGAAACTACCTGGGTCTTAGACCTCAGTTTAGCTGAACATTCGACCCTTGTGATGTTTTTTTCTACATGTGCGTGGATCTGATACTGTATCTATGGAAAGTTAGTTCAGTTTGTATAGAGGCAATGTGGAAAACTGAACTGTGTAAGTGATTTTTTTTTTTGACAAGATCTAAGAATGGAAGGCCTAAATAATTAAATAATCTAAAAAATTTAGAAGAAAGTATTTGTAATATTTGTGTGGGAGTCATATTCATTGGTTTTGCATATCCCAACCTAAATCATAGAATCATAGAATGCTTAAGGTTGGAAGGGACCTCAAAGGTCATCTAGTCCAACCCCTCTGCTCACACAGGGTCACCTAGAGCACGTGGCACAGGGCTGTGTCCAAGCGGGTTTTAAAGATCTCCAAAGCCGGAGACTCCACAACCTCCCTGGGCAGCCTGTTCCAGTGCTCTGTCACCCTCACTGTCAAAAAGTGTTTTCTCAAGTTCCTGTGGAACTTTTGGTCCCTCAGCTTGTGGCCGTTTCCTCTAGTCCTCTCGCTGGCCACCACTGAAAAGAGGCCGCCCCCTCCTCCTCACTGCCTCCATTGAGGTATTTATAGACACTGCTCAGGTCCCCCCTCAGCCTCCTCTTCTCCAGGCTGAACAGGCCCAGCTCCCTCAGCCTTTGCTCATAGGGCAGATGTTCCAGGCCCCTGATCATCCTGGTAGCCCTGCGCTGGACTCTCTCCAGCAGCTCCACATCCCTCTTGTCCTGGGGAGCCCAGAACTGGACATTGCGCTTGGGGACACCAGGCCAAGCAGTTCTGTGACCACTCCATTCTGTACTTCACACCCTCCTGACCCTCGCAGCAGACAAGGGAATCAGTTTGTTTTGAATAACAGGAAACTGCTCTATCAAGGAATATGTTTTACTTTGCTGGAAAGCTGCAATGTGTGGCCCAAAAGGAGAAGCATAAGGGGGGAAAAAAAAAACCCAAAAAACCAAGGAAAAACACAGGACTTAAGAGTAATAAATGAAATAATCAAACCGACATCCCACAGTTCCAGATCCATACACTATTCTAAACCAGATCCTCTCTTCATATCAGTACTATTCAATACTTGATTTGAAAGACACATTTAGGGATTGTCCTCCCATAGAGGATAGTAAACAATATCTTACTTTTGACTGGGCACAAGAGCAGGGAGGGAAAACGGCAAAACAACAATTGACATGTAGTCCCACAAGGATACACTGAGGCACTGGTCCTATTCAGAAAAGCCTTGTAGCCATCCTACTCCCAGTGTTTACCCTCGGTCCTACTGCCAAAGTTTACCCTCGGTGCTATTCCCGATGTCTAGCCTCGGTGCTACTCTGATGTTTACCCTCGGTCTTACTCCGATGTTTACCCTCGGTGCTGCTCCGATGTTTACCCTCGGTC